>NC_054472.1:104984255-105293318 GCF_017639515.1 Carcharodon carcharias
ATCAATGAAGGGTTAGCAATCTTCTAAAAAAGGATTAAAAAGGTTCCAAACATGGCTCAGTAACCAGGTAACACTGGAGACAGTTCATTTTTAAGTGCACACTGTGAAACATGCTGTAGTCCGTGTCCAGAGTCGGTGCCATAATGCGTGGTGACTGCGTGGTGAAAAAAAAGAGAGAAGAGAAAAGATTGGCTACTATATTCCATCCTCTAGTGAAAGCAAAATAACTAACTGATCTTAATAATCATTTTAACAACTTTTCCTGAGATTCAAAAAAGTTTTGAGATGTCTCAGTAACTGGGAAATATCCAAGAAATCCCAATTAGCAGGGAATAATGCTGCACCATTTAAAAAAATTAAATCAAGCCTCACCTGAGCTGAAAACAGCGTTGGATTCAAAATTTATTTTGGCAGAATGATTTGGGCAGATGGAAGGGCCAGACCAGGCACAGAATTGGACACTACGGAGGAGGTGAGTTTTAAAGTACAGAATTGCATCAAGATTAAATAATAAATCAGAGGCTGATCAAGTTAATACATTATTGTATTCAATTTGTACAATTGCTGAAAATATGAATGCCAGACAAGGCATGAATGAATCATTTGACAAACTTGAAAAGGTCATAAAATTCTTTGATAGTTACTTTAACCTACGGAGTAACAAAATTTTGGAAAGAGCAAAGTTTTATAGATGGGTCCAAGAGTCTGGAGAACCTATGGACACCTTCATCAATGATTAGTATTGACAGAAAGCCAATATGATGGTCTTAAGATTGAGCTGATTCAAGACTGCATAGTAACTGGGGTAACTGATGATACCCTTCCTGACCTGCTTCAATCCAATAAGATCTGACTTTGGAGAAGGCGACACAGATTGTCAGGCAATTTCAGGTCCATCAGCAAAATGGATAAGAGGGGAAGATAAACCATGGTACAGAAGACCCTCCCCATGATAGTATAGCACATTAAACAATAAAATGTGCTCCAGGGCAAAGAAGACCATATGCAATTAAAACTTAAGGTGGCAGTAAACCATGCTGGTGCTGTGGTGCCAAAAATGAAAGGGATAATGTTTCTATTTGAACATTGTTATGAAATTCCTATTTGAAAAATTGTCCTTTTGAAATTTTTGTTTGATCTGGAAGCTCATATCCAAACACTTCCCCTCGCCCCTCCAAATAAAAACAAATGCCTACACAATTGCTGCTGGGCACCAGGTAATAACTCATTATTTCTCCCAGGGAGAATTAGATAATTGTGGTGAGAATATGGCATCAGGTTACTAACAGGGAACAGAAGAACCGGAGGATTGGGGATTGATAAGAATATGCCATCTTTCCAATCTATGCCATCTAGACCAAAAAGAAAAAAAACACTTGCATTTACATAGAACCTTTCACAACCACTGGACATCCCAAAGTGCTTTATAGCCAATGAAGTATTTTTGAATTGTAGTCACTGTTGTATTGTGGAAATACGGCAGCCAAATTGCACACAGGGAGTTCACACTAACAGCGAGATCCCACAAACAGGAATGTGACAATGACCAGATAATCTATTCTTGTGAATTTAATTGAGGAACAAATATAGCTCCCCTGCTCTTCTTCAAAATAATAACATGGGGTAAAATTTTCAGCTTGGTGTGTGGGCATGCGCCCGACCTGACCGAATGTAAATTGATGCGTGATATTTTGGTTGGCAGCGCGCCGGCGACAATTAAAAATCCTATTAAGGCCATTAAAAAATTAATTGAAAGAAATTTTTCACTGCCTGTCCAACCTCACGGTTGGCAGACATCAGCCTTTGCACTTTTTTGAAAACCTCACCCATGGGCGGGATGAGGCTTCCAAAGCAAATAAAAATCAGATAACAGCTTTATTTTTCATTAATAACAATTAAATTCACAAGAACAGATTATCTGGTCATTGTCACATGAGGGGACATGTTTCATAACATTTATAAAACCTTTCATATTTTTTCTGAGATTAGTTCATCTCCCTGAGGCAGCAAAGGTCACGCTCCCCCAGTTTGCACTATCCCAGTCCCCACCCCGCCCCAACCGCATAGGCAGTGCTCAGTGCTGCCACTCACGTTTCATGCTGGGCTGCCCGCCAGGCAATTTCAGGTCCGTCAGCAAAATGGATAAGAGGAGAAGATAAACCATGGTACAGAACACCCTCCCCATGATAGTATAGCACATTAAACAACAAAATGTGCTCCAGGCCAAAGAAGACCATATGCAATTAAAACTTAAGGTGGCAGTAAACTATGCTGGTGCTGTGGTGCCAAAAAGCCTCACAGGCACAAATAGTGTCCTGCAAGTACAGCAGAATGATACCACTGTTAAAGGCTGGATCATTATGGGAAAATGTGCCAATCCAAAACCTCTAAACATACAGAGGATCATCAGCAAATCTTCACACAAAAAGCCATCAACGAAACAGCAATGCTTCCTAGGTGAGATTAAATATCCGAGATATATCTTCTGGAATGCTGACAATGGGCACATCACTAATTTTAAGTTAGGCACAGGACCAAGTATGACTGCCTTGTCTGATAGAGAAATATGGCTAGCCAGCCTTGGGCTGTGGACAACAGACACACCATTATGTGGCCTGAGAGGGATTAGACTACCAGTTATATGCCTGCTTTTAGAACCACTCCAATATGAGGACAAGCAGGTACTGAAGATCTTGTATGTGTTTGCAATCAGGAATTTCTCTCCTGAGCCAGGACACCTGCACTGCCATCATCAAAAGAGTGCAAGACAGTCATTGAGCATACCAAGTTGGAGACCCTCAAACCATCCAACAGCTCTGATGACCTTGACTGGGACGTAAGTGCAGAATCTTTGACACTCTTTGCTGAAGCAGATAATCCAGCCCATTCCCAAACAGATGAAGATAACCTTCTTCAGTCTGAAGAGGGAATGGGCCAGCTGGATCATTGAGTACCTGAGTGCGACCGTGACTCTTCATCACTCGGTGCACAGTCAGACGATCGAAGTCGAAACCCAAGTGATAGGAGTTGCTGGTCAATCTTACATTCATCTCTCAATATTGACCCCTCAGTAAGTGCATCCACACTGATCCATCCATCAGAACTAATGGCCCAGGGTGCAAATAACCAAATAGTTTCTTAACTAGAAACAAAACTGAATCAGATGAGGACTATCTCTTTTAAGTTAGAGGATACTGTCCTTCCCACTACATAGGGGTTATTGCAATTGGAGAGACACGAAGACCTTAATCAAATGCCTTCCTCCCCTCAGGAAGCCACAATTCAGGATTCCCCAAAACTTCAGGAACCAGGAGCTAAATGGAATCATCGCTCTAAAGGCAAAGCATGGCGGACAATATGGTTAAAAAGGACCAGTGTGAATTCAATGAACAAGGGAAGGCAGTCAATGTAAACAAAAGGATAAATCCATGACATCTGTGCATGAAAGAAAACTGTTGATAGGGAAAAGTACAACAGCAAAGAGAGGAAGAAAAAGGTCAAAAATCAGACAAGCAAAATGCCAAATACTGTAGCCTCTACAGAAGAACAGCCAAGTCAGAACAAAGAAACCCAAGTTGAGACTACCAATCCTCCAAGCTTCAAAAGGACATGATCAGGGAGAGTTGTGAATCCTCCAGCTGCCTTGTACCATGCTCAAAGGTGCCATGGTCTGCATCTGGCTATCCTTCCTTATACATTGCACCTGTTGGATAGGATCAGTTTCCGCAGATCATCGTTCTCTATCTTACCTGAGTTCCCCTTACTCTGTAAACTATTAGTCATATCAACCCCGTTCTGAACCCACATTTCTCTACCAAGCACAACCAATGTCTCTAGCAAACTGTCCAGATGCAGCTTCCCCTCCCTTTTGTGTTGAAGTGTCTCCAACGGCACTGCAGCTCAGTGACTGTTAGCCAGAGAGATTTGAGATAGAGACATCTACTGCATATGTGGTCACTCTGAATAGTCTCGATGTCTGCAAACTCCCACATACTGCATTCCAGGTACACAGTCTGCTCTGCTATATCTTAATCTCTATTTTACTATCAGCTTCATTCCAGGGCTCAGTGGCACCCATATTATGATTTCCATGTGATAGCTGCATTCAATTGCACATTAAGTTGCTGTTGGGACAGGGTCCAGCTGCAACCTTTGATTATAGAGCATAACCGAAGAACATCTGTATCACCGGGAAGCTACAATTCTTGGAGTGGGTTGGTGGGTGAACAGGAGAGCTGGGGGCATGTTGGGAATGTTTGTCTTTCTTACTATAGTTCTGCTGCTAAACTTGATATAGGTGATTTGCAACCTACAGGAATAGTCCATTTAACCCTTTGAGCCAGTTCTTCCTTTCGATGAAAACATGGTTGATTTGTGATCCAATGCCATAAACCCAACCATGACCCATATCCCTTAAAACCTTTGTTTAACAAAAATATATCAATGTCAGATTTAATATTTGCAATTGACCTAACATCGACTGCTGTTTGTGAGAGAGAATCCCTAACTTCAACCTTTTGCATGCAGAAGTGCTTCCTAACTTCACTCCTGAAAGATCTGGTTCTAATTTTTAGGCCATCTCTCCTAGCCCTAATTTGGAACTTTGTCCCATTTAAAAAATAATCAAGGGGTGGGATCATTTCTGGATCCCAAACCTCACGTGATGCCAATGTGTCCCCGGGCACGAACTTCTGGAAGAACCACCTAATTGACAGCCTCCAGGTCTGCTGTCCAATTAAGAGCAGTGGATGGATCCTTGAGGTTGTAGGCCCAATTAGAGGACAGTGGAAGGATGGCCGCAACACTGCCAGAGGTGGGCGCTGCAGTTGCAAAATAGGGGCTATGAGAATACCTCCATCTTGAGGACCCTCTGAAGGGGTTTGAACTTTAAAAAAATAAATTCTAGTCACAGCTGCAAGGCCTCCCTTGTGCAGGGAAAACAGTAGCTGTGGTCCGATGATCAACGCCACTCCAATTGGGATTAAGATCATGAGCCTTTGCAGATGTCCCCAGCCATCTGCGGGAAAGCTGCACCCAGGCACCTTTTGGGCTTGGTCCTCAGGGGGACCATCCACCAATAGCGTCGTCGTCAGCTGTCCCTTGATTCAATGATGATGTCTACTCAAGGTTGTGAGTTCCTGCCTTGGCTCTTCATGTGACTGAACAGGATGATTCGCAACCCGCAGATCTCTGGGGTGATGGACCAGGACATCCCATGAAGTAGTGGGATCTGGAGTGCAGAGTTTGCTTCCTTTTCCTGCTTTCTCTGCTGCTGCTCTACCTCATCATTAAGGTGCATGAAGCAGCTTGATGGACAAGTCGTCACCATTTTGAATGATTTGTAGTACGCTTGTCCCAGTCATTAATGTCAATGCTGTCACACTTCAAGCAGAGCTTCAGAGCGTCTTTGAAGTGTTTTCTTTGTTTTCCACAGGAACTCTGGCCATATAACATTTCAGAAAACAGGACCTGGAAGGGATATGCTTTTCAGCCATCTGAAGACAGTGTCCAGTCCAGCAAAATAATCCAGAGATTAAGTAATCCAGAAGGATTTTGGTGGCCCATCAAAGGTGATTTTGCAGGAGTTTTGTTTGAATGCTTGAGGAGCTGACTTCAAGAAGGGGTTCTCAGTCCTCCCATTGAATCCAGAGGATGCAGATGATGGAATTTCTCTAGCTCTGCTATGTGTCACTGATACACGGTCCAGCTCTCACTGCAGTACAAGAGTATGGTGACAACAACTGCTCTGTACGCTAGGACTTTTATTGACTTGTGGAGTTCTTTGTTGACAAACACTCGCTGCCATAGTTTGTAGGAGCTGCTACAGCTGATCTGGTGTTTGACTTCCTCATCAATGGTGACCTTTTGAGAGAGGTGACTGCCAAGGTATGGCAAGTGCTCAACATATTCAAGTTTCTCTACTCCAATATATGTGGTAGGTGGAATAGTTGGCTGATTAGGTCTGGAATGATATATGAGTTTGTATTTGCAGCATTCAAGTTTCTCATATGCATAATCGAAGAGAGAATTGCAGAATTGAGTGGCTTGCAAATCTGGCGCAATGTCACTGCAGTCATCCAATGTGGGCACTGGTCAATGACACTGCAGTCCTCCACAAACTGTACATCATGTATGTCCATGGTGGTCAGTTTAGTATAGGCAGGGAGATGACTAAGGTTAAAGAGTTTTCAACTAGGCAGTATTTAATACTGACACCAGAGGGCAGTTGATTTTTAATGAGGTGAATAGCTACTGTCTGATAGATTGTAAATAGTATGGGGAAAATCCAATAGCCTTGCTTGACACTGTCTCCCATGTAAGACAGTTGCAGCCATATCACGATAAAGCAGTTGCAGGGTTGTGATGAAATTTCTTGGACATCCAAATCCATATGGCTTCATGATTTACTGAATCAAATACTTTGGTCGGGTTGATGAATGCAATGAAGATTTCCTGGTGCTGCTCTCAACTTTTTTCTTGGATTTATTTGATAACAAGGACCGTGCCACATTGGTCAAAAGCCACACTGTACCTCTGGGAGGATTTCCTCAGCCGCAAGAAATGGCGATCCAGGAGAAAATGAGTAAGGAATTTCCCTGCTGTGCACAAGAGAGAAATACCTCGATAGTTCCCACAGCATGAGACAGAGAAACAAGAGATACACAGGGAGAGGGAGAGACAGAGACATGGACAATGGCAGAATCCATGAGGTGCCAGTGCTTTGATGTAGGATGCCACCACGTGGTTTTGTATTTGTTCTTTGGGCAGAAAAGGGTGTTTATTATAATGGGGCCAAGCTAAGCACACTTTGGCAGCTGTGTGCACCAATCCGTGTACACGAAAGTCGCTGTCAGCCTTTCCTTTCCAGTAGAAAGTACATCCCCTTGCTTGTTCATTAAGCTGCTCCTGTCCAGGATGGCGGGTCTCATTGAGAGTGGTGATGTTAATTTGGAGTCTTGATAGCTCACGTGAAGGTGGTGAATGGGGTGTCAGTCAAGCAGATTACTTTGCCCTGAAGGTGTCGAGCTTCTTGAGTGTTGTTGGAGCCACACTCATCCAAGCAAGTGGGGAGTATTCCACTCTTGACTTGTGCTTTGTAGATGATGGACAGGCTTTGGGGAGTCCAGAGGTGAGTTAATCTCCACAGAATTCCTAGCCTCTGTTCTCATAGCCACAGTATTTATATGGTTGGTCCAGTTCAGCTTCAGGTCAATGGTAACCCCCAGGACGTTGATAGCAATGGTAATGTCTTTGAATATCAAGGGGAGATGGTTAGATTCTCCCTTGTTAGAGATGGTCATTGACTGTCACTAAAGTGGCGTGCATGTTACTTGCCACTTATATGCTTGGCCTAAATAGCCAAGTGGTTATGGTACTGGGTTTGTAACCCCAAGATCAAGAGTTCAAATCTCACAATGGCAAACTATGGAACAATGTGACTTCATCTGAAACAGATGGAAACAGGTTTGTACTCGAAAGAGTATCAAGAGTTCAAATCTTACAATGGCAAACACTGTAACTTCATCTGAAACAGATGAAAACTGGTTTGTACTCAAAAGAGTTACTTGCCACTTATCAGTCCAAGCCTGAATACTATCCAGGTCTTTCAATACCTGAGGAGTCACAAATGGTGCAGAACATTGTGCAATCATCAGTGAACATTCCCACTTCTGACCTTATGATGGAAGGAAGGTCATTGATGAAGCAGCTGAAGATAGTTGGGCTAAGGACACTACCCTGAGGAACTCCTGGAGTGCTGTCCTGGAGCTGAGATGACTGACCTCCAACAACCACAAACAGCTTGTTTTGCGCTAGGCATGACTCCAACCAGCGGAGTTTTCCTTCTGATTCCCACTGACTCCAGTTTTGCTAGGGCTCCTTAATGCCACACTCAGTCAAATGCTGCCTTGGTGTCAAGGGCAGTCACTCTTACCTCACCTCTTGAGTTCAGCTCTTTTGTCCATGTTTGGATCAAGGCTGTTATGAAGCCAGGAGCTGCGTGGCCCTGTGGGAACACAGGCTGAGTGTCAGTGAGCAGGTTATTGCTGTGTGAGTGTCACTTGATAGCCATGTCGACAACACCTTCAATCACTTTACTGATGATTGACAACAGGCTGATGGGGTGGTAAAAAATTGGGTTGATTTGTCCTGCTTTTTGTAGCCAGGACATATAGATTTCCAGGTAGGTGCCAGTGTTGTAACTGTACTGGAACTGCTTGTTAATGTTATGGAGTACCTTGCATACTCCATGGAGTTCAATGCTTATACCCTGAATGGACTGCTGCAGGCTATTGAGTTTGCCATGGACCATATGCAGGACATCATGCTGCTCTTGCATGCACTCTGTGTGATGTTGCATGTGTCTCTCCATGAGACTGGCCATTCTGTCATGCATTTGGGCCGTTGAGACAAGATCAAGCTCATCACCAGGATGAACTCCTCCACTCACAGTCTGTATGCTTGCATTGCCTCAGGGAGCTTTGCCAGATGTCCGCACATCTGCTGCTGCTGATCCAAGTACTCTTCCCTAAAAGTTCCTGAGGCCCCACCTCAATACCTACTGAAGCATCATTGCCCTCCCTCCTCTGAGGAGGACTGCACACAGATGTCTCTGACTCAGACACCTCCTCCTGCACTCTGGCATTGTGCCCTTCACCATGTGCCACCCACCCTGAATGCACACATAGTGCTGATATCTGTGTTGGTTGAGTGTGGGATGATCAAAGTGATGGTGCATCCACAAATAATCGCTTCCTCCTCCTGATGCCTGAGGGATAAGCTGACTCGGGGAGTTTGTTGGGGTGTGGGGGGTGGTTGTGGAGGAATGTGGTGATGGAATCTGTGTGAAACACAGCAGGAGATCATTAGTGTAAGCCTTGGTCAGTGCGAGCACACATGTGACTCCAGGTCATTGTCTAAAACCATATTAACAAGACGTTGGCCCACAACCCTTTCTTAATGCTCCACCATGAGCCAAATTTCCATTATGCGTGGCTCACCTGCCCTATGTTGAATAACCATCACTCCCATCAATGAAGCCATGCTTGAAGATGCCTATAGCATTGCCTTTGGCATCAGAAAGAGGAGATTTGCCATCTTCGATATTTGCCTCAGGCACCAGTCTGGCAATCTCCACGCCCCACTCCTCAATAGGACAACTCACCCTGAAGCTTACACACTCACTTAGTCCAGGCCACCTCTTTGGCATTCTGAGCACTCTTCTGTTGCAGGGAAACAACACAAAGGTGTGCCTTTATGGACATTGAATCTGGCATCCAGGGATGAATCTTGTCAATTTGGTGATGTGCCACATTCGGCATTCAGGTGCCACCCCATTACAGCTTGGACTTGCAAGACTACCCTGTCCAGGTATTCTTTCTTTTTGAATGGGAAGTAGAAGTCAATTGTGTCCCAGCTGACGTTTCAGGCAGCTGACACACATGGCAGAAATAACTGTGTGCTTCTGTTACACAACCCACCCTACCTGAGTGTCGGGCTGGGAAATTTCCCAACTCAAGCCATCGCCTGGAAGATGAAAATCCAGCCCAGCCTCCTGGGACCGCGATTTTCAAACCTGCTTGCACTGGGCCCCCACCTCGCCAGCAATTGAAAATCTGGCCCCTCACCTCTCCTTCTCCCTCCAAAGATGCTGAGTATTTCCAGCATCTTGTGTTGTTATTTCAGGCTTTAGCAGCACTAAGTATTTTTACTTTTGTGTTTATACTGCTTGAGTTGAGTTTGTGATTGAGTGGAACTGGGAAGGCTGTGCAATTCGGCAGCAGGCAGCAATAACTGACTTTACAAACCATTAATCAACCAATTTAAACCAGCAACTTTTATAAATGTTTGCAAAATGAATTTATTGAAGGGGGGGCTTTCAGAAGAAGAACGATACCATTCGTTGGACTTGAACGCATAAGATTAGAGGACCCCCTTTGTTCGGGCGACACGGATAGGAGAATTTCTTGCCCTGAAGGTTGAAGCCTGAAGTTAATGTGGTTTAACAAGGCTCACACTAGATCGTTTTAAATTAAGTAAAGCATTAGTTTATAAACCCAGGGCTCATTATCCTTTTTAGTAAACGTACAATTCTCCCGTCATTTGCTGTTTACAGACCTCTTGTCTTATAAGTTACTGAAAGCTCTGCCGGCTCCACCAGACAATTTTGACGTCAGCAGCTTTGAGGGAATCCCAAAATTGTGAACATAATCCTTGCACAACATGGCACAGCCTCTGATGATCAGATTTGCAAGTAACTCGACAGGCATTTCCTGCTCTTGGGGAAATCTTAGTTTTCAGAAGACTTCAACCCTATCCTAATTGATGGACCTCAGTCACAGTCCACCGGGAGAAAGAGGACGTGCGCGAGCGGGAACTTCTGAAGAGAGATTACCAGGAGATGTTTTCATTGCCTGCCACCCACCTAAAGTCGATAGTATCATATTGAACTAACACTTGCTCACTGTATAAAAGCCTGGTGTATGGATGGATGAATACAGAACATTGTGCATTTTACTTAGAACCACTGGATCTACTTAGCGCAAAAGAGAAATTTGAAAATACAGGAGCACCTTTTAAAGCCGCTTCATTCTTCTCGGGAGAAATCTGACAGACGCCTAAAACACATCGTTTGACATCCAGGTGAGCCTGCGAAATACTTTTATCACAATTCCCAAGTCAGTGGGAAATGCTCGGCTGGCTGCAAATATTACAAAACTACTGTGAAATATTTTGACGGAACTTTGATCAGTTGAGCTTTTAATTTAATTTCTAAAACACTTTGAGCTACTTCATGGAATGTGTTATTTCGGAGCGAATTGTTAAAATGGCGTAACAACAGTTATAGAGAGAGAGAGAGAGACACACACACTTGTTCTAGTCAACAAATGTAAATACCCAAAATCACACAGTAATTTCCCGTCTAAATTCTGCGTCGTTTGTACATTTGTTTCTAACCCCGAAAACCTCCTGCAGCTTGCTAAATGGATCGATCCAGTGATGTGTGCAAAGTAGATCTAAACTAAAGCCTGGATTGCAATGTGCTGCTTTGGCAATACCTTTCTTAATCCATGTCTATAAATGTGACCTAACGAGATATTAAATCTGGAACGAAACAAGTGTTAAGGGGGAGGGTCAGAGCGACAGCTCGCATGATGTAGAACAGGATAAAAACTCAGGAATGTGGAGATTGAGTTGTCCTTGTGACACCTCCTCATCCCGTGATGAGGAGGTTTAGATTTGATCTAAGGGACCCTATGTAAAAATAAAAACCCGTTTACTTTGCGATAGCGCTCTGGTTGGTACCCGCTCTGGTTTAACACCCCCCATCCCCTGGGCAAGATTGAAGCACTTTTTCGGTCAGCAAGCTGTCTGGCAGGATTAGGAGAGAATTCCTGGTTGTCCTGGTACGCCAAAAGCTTCTGAAAGGAATGGTCATCTTCTCTCGATCTTTCTTTTATCTAGAGATGGGCCGAAGGAAATGGCACACTTTGCTGGGCATCGTCCTTTTGTTGGTCACTGTGGGACACTGTGAAAGCAGAGCAGAATCGAGGCAGAAAACGAGACAATCGCCTCTAGATCTCATTTTAAAAGGCGTGGGAGACAGCAATCACGGGGGCAGGCACATAGCCAAACGATACAGCACTTTAAATGCCTTGGACCAAGACTACAAACACTTCACGAAGGAAAAAGCCGCGTTTGTCCCAAGGTTGGACAAACCAATAGGTAAGAAGTGAACGGGGTATGTGCCTGAGTGGGTGTGTGTCTGTTACACGCGGTGTCCTCCTTCACTTCCCAACACTAATCTGGCGACAACAGACTTTAATCCCGAGATGTCATATGTGAGTACGTGGAGAAGTATGGATCATTCCACCCATAATGATAGGGACAAAAATACAAGCACGCACACTTTGTTCATTAGGAATGGCATTAAGAGCACGATAGGATGATCCTTCATTGTTTCCGTGCGATGTCTGAAAGGAACAATTGTAGTTTCAATATAAAATCCTAAGTAATATAAGGATTTGGGACAGCCCAAGCTTAAAGCGTTACTGTTCCTAGCCGCCAGGTCGTGTCTGATCTGAAATCAGATGATGTTTTTGTTTGTGGAATTCATGTGTCAATGCTTAGATTTATTCACACATTTCGCAAAAAGTCGTGAATAGCAATTTATAAACAAGCTGATTTAACAAAAAATAGACCATTTACAAAATCTTTTTTATTTTGTTGTTTTTGATTCCCTTGTTAAGCTTTGCCTTGTGCTGCATATCACGACACATTCTGGATTTTATTCCAAGTTGGAAAATAAAATGTGTGCTCCTTTGTCAAAAATTAAAGCAAATAAAATGAAAGCTGGCCCTGTTTAGCGTGTGAAGCAGTCCAGACCCATTGCAGGGTCATGTGCTCCATGTACCCACAGGACAAATTATTTCATCTGAGTGCACCTCAGTATTCTGGTTGTGATCATGGCAGGAGATGATTTGAGATGTAGATAATGAAACCTTTGAACATAATTAGAACTCCATAAATTGAAATGTGAAGATTTTTAGGTTTTAGGTTTAACACTCCAGCTAACATATATTTAGTACAGTCTGGAAAATGGACTTGCTGAACAACATGAAGTAGCAATAAATATAAGCTAATGATAAAGAGCTGCAATTTAGAATCAAACAAGTGTTACATTATGAACTTGGAGTTACATTAATAATGCCCCAATGTGCCTGTTGTGTTGAATGAGAACTTGGATATTGGTTTTCAAATTCAGATTTACTGAAACTTCTCATACCCAGTTTTCAAATATCCTTTTTTCAAAAGCCTCCCACAGAGGCATTTTAGTGTGTTCAGTTGAATTCCTGGGTTAGCTCAGGACTCCTCCCCCAAAATGTCTCCTTGGTTTGGGGAGGGGGGTGTATACAACAGGTCCACCAGAGACATTTTACCTGAAAATGGCAACCTGGGAAAAGTTTTTTGTGGAATAATGGCAGAACTAGGTTGTGCCCCATGTTGTGGCCCCTGATCCAGAAATCCCTGGGATTCGCCTTGTCCAAACCAACCAAGGTTTTCCAACCAAGTTTACCAACTAGGGAGTAGAACTTTCTCCTGGTAGGCAGAGTAATATTCACAATTGGCTGTACAACAGGGATCTTAATGAATGCTTGGCACTGTAGTTCGAGCTTTCAGATTAATAGTGCAATCTAACAGCAGGCTTAGTCACAACAAAAAATAAAGGCCTTGATATTATATGAAATCCCTTAATCTGCCATTTTTAATGGATACATTTGCCTATTTAATGTAATTGGCTAATGCCACTATATGGTAATAATGTTTAAAGTTGAATGGCATGCATACAATAAATGTGGCATCAAAGAGTCTTTTAATCTGAAACCCTTGCACCTGAAAGAATGCTACCTGGATGTATATTGGGTAGGGATGGGGGGTGGGATTTATGATGGGACCCAATTTTCTGAACCCTTTTCCATCACATTGAAAAGCCTTGACAAAAGAGACAATGGCCACTTTCTGTGATCTGCCCCCTTTTGTTCTGGATTCAGAGAGGAGGCACGTGGGGATGGCACCACCTGTCAGAAACCCAGTCAATTCATCTCCACTTGCACCCACATAAAGCATACTTTAGGATTTAGTTGAATATGAGGACCTGTGTCTTCATGCAGCTTTTGAACCTGGTGTAACTAAGCCTGTGGCTGTGCTGCCAGAGAGACTCTACATGTTTAAACATGAGCTTTATAAAAATTAAGATTACTTGCTTTAGCCAACTTATCAAGTACTCTCTGTATTCAATGTGATGACCATCATGATAAACAGCTTGAAAGTTATGATTCAAAACATTAATTTGTAACAATAGTGCCCTCTACTGACTCGTATTTTAAAAAAGCGAGTCAGCTCCATCCTCTGTATGGCCTGTAGAAACATAAAGATAGAAAAATCAAATCAAACAAAAATGTTGCAAAGATGTGAAATCTTTTTAAAAGTTCATAGCCTATGTTTATAATTTCATCAGAAAATAAGTAATCTCTGTTCTATTGTCTTCTGAAGTTAGCCACTAAAGACTATTGCAATTGCTATCAATGAGGTACTTTGATAGAGTAGCATCCTGATGCATTGGCTAGATGGTCCATTCTGCAGAACTCTGATGAGATCAAAATCCAGATTTTTAGAGTTTTGCAATTTACCACCGGTACTCGTCTGCTAAATGTACGTGCATCCGTTGCATATTCATGATAACATTTTGAATCATGAGAGAAGTTTGCAGATGAACACAACTGATGCTGCATTAGTTCATGGTTGTCACTTCAGGCAGTCTGGAATTGTAGTAATGTCAGGTTAAGAAAGTGCTGCACTGTGACTGTTTCCTATAGGTATGTGACAGGATGCTACAATATCCCACTGCTAAGAAGGAACTACTCATTTTGAGTAACTCTGCAAAATTCTTGAGGCACTTCAGCTTACTTAATTAAGTAATTTATCTCTTGCATTTCTGCCTCCTTCAATACAATGGAATGCAGAACAAAGCAAGAAAGGATGTGATTCAAATCCAGCATGTCAGGGTTAAAAATCATGATTTTCTTAGGATGATATGTGTTTTACTCTGAGACCAAGATTATTAGATAACTGCTGATCTCGAAAAAAAACTAATGAAACATCATATCTATTTGCCAACTTTTTATCAATCCAGTTGTGAGTTCATGGACAGGAATGGCTACGTAAGATACTTGCTGTTCGTAGTCTGCATGCATTCTGCAGCTTATCAGAAATTCTTATTTTTCAACTGTTAGATGCAAAATGACATTAATGCACATTAACTTGATCCTCCATTGGGATAGATGGCCTGACCAAAATAAAAGCATTAATCAACCATGTAGAAAGATTAACAGCACCCTTTCCCTTGTTCATATATTCATAGTTGCAAGAAAGGTCTCAACCTGATGATGAGTTCACTTTAAAGGTAGAACTAATTTTCTGTGTAAAACACAGAAAATGCTGTAAATACACAGGTGATCCAACACCATTCAAAAAGAATGGTTAATATTTTTGGTGCAAACCAGAACCGATAGGCTTCCTATGTAGTTTTATTGTTTCAGATTTTCAGCATTTAAAGTTCCCTTTTTGTAACTCAACCTTAAAGAGTCCTCAATTTGATGGTGACACTTCTCTAAAATAAATAGAAAGATGTCACATTCCTAGGACAGCAGCTTCATGTCTTAGTGTGAAAACCAATTAAATCTTTTCAAATTTGTACATTGGAATTTGAGATAATGAAAATAGACACATGCATTTGCTATCCATGTATGCCGGTGCAAAATATATTATTTTTGCCAGTCAGATAAAAAGGATAAGGGTTAGCAAAGTTATCACTGAAAATATGTGAAAAATCTTCATTTTCCTCCACAGAGGTTGTCCATAGATACCCCAATGTGAAAGAAAAGTTCATAAAGCATTTTGCAGGTAGGAACAACTGTATTCAACATACTGTGTTAAATGAATAATGATTTATTAAAATAATAATACATTTTCCTGTGATAAAAGTATTCTTATAAACCTCTTACCAATTATCAAGCAGGACCAATCTCATTCTCATCAGAATGCAGTAAGCAATTTCAACGTCTCTACTATAACACAAGGGATTGTTCTACACCAGCTTGTAAGTACTAAACACCTTTTATTTATCCATAGTTTATTCATTATGAAAGGATTTTCTTCTTTATTTTAGTTCTTTATAATGTACCATTATGAACTTAAATTGAATTGTTAAATGTGATTTGGTGAAAATTTATATCTGGCTGAAGAATACCTAAATATGAACACATAGTTCTCCATTTGATGTTTTTGGACAATAATTCCCAGTGAGCGACTAACTGGCAACAGGTGTCACAGTGTACATGCTCCAAAATGGGTAAAAAGTGTTTCAAGATTACTTCATTAGGATAATATTGACTGCTGTTTTCAACTGCCATTCAAAGCTATTGGCAAATTTTAACCTTCTGCTGGTGCTACAATTCTCAACATGTTCCCCAGCATTTTAACAAACCTGAAATTAGGCTTGTGAATACCTCCAGCTCTGATGGAGCAGGGACCTAACTTAAATGGCAAAGTCATGACCCAATGCTGTCATCAGGCATGTGTACCATTTTGACTACAGGCTTGGCTAAGTACTGTAAGGTCTCAAACCCACTAGTAAAAGATGACAGCACTGAGGACCTTGGCTACATGAAGCCCAGAGAAATAATTATTATTTTTGAAACAATTAAAAACAGTATATTTCCTTGTCACTAAAGGATACCTTGGGCTTCTCCTGCCCCAGGCTCTCCATCCTCTTCTGATCATGAAGATTCCTATTCATCACCCCGGCCCCCCCATTCCTGATTTGCCGGGTGGTTTCTGTGGGTCCCCAGCATTGGCCTGCTCCCTCCATGAACTTTGATTGTCGGGGATGTCAATCCAGAAAGAGCCAGTGTTGGGAAAATCTTTCAGATGTTCCTTTCTAGGGAACCAGATAGTATGAGGATGAAGGGAACAACAAACTGAGTTAAAGTCGGGCTTCTTACATCTTTTGTCATAGAACTTAACTCAGATGGCAATTAGTTGTCAACTTTGGGTATTGGGGCACATATTTGGTCATTGGTCCAAGCCTGGAATCTAGCGAAGAATCTTAAGCTCCTCACCGGCAGATTTGTGGGCAGGGGTGTGACTGTAAAACTCTTCAGATAGCCTTCTCACTGAGCTTTCACCTGGCCAGCCCACCTTTCTGTAATTTTACGGTTGGATGGGCAAAACCTAGGCCAGTCCCACAGCCCTTGCCCCAATTGAGGTCCTAAAGTGGCCAATTAATGACTGCTTGACAACTATCTCCCACCCAGCTTCAATTTTCAGGCTGGTGGGAAGAGTTCAAGGGGAAGTCCAAAAAGTGACACTGCTTAGGCCTCAGATGGGAAGTTGGGGGGGGGGTGGTGGTGGGGGGGGGTGGGGGGGCAGCCCAGAAGGAAAAAACAATTCAGACCAGTACTCTTATTTCCCAGTTTTTACTGGTGCTCCATTTTAAGGTACATAAGACCAGTTCATACCAGTATTCAGATGGCAGGAAGGGAAACTCCGACATCCAAAAAATACTAGCCCTCGAGTTTACTTGTATTGACTTCATCTATCATGAATGTTTGCGTATGTACAATTTAATTATCAAATTCTGATCAAAATTGTTTGATGATGGTACATTGAGAATCACAGTTTCATTTCTAATATTGTGCTGAAATTATTCTCACTTTATTTGTAACAGTCAAACAAACTTCTTTAATTATATTGCTTCCAATTTTTAGATAGAAACAGTATTTCACCCAAGGAATGTTAAATATATAAGGATAGGTTTTGTGAATTATTGCTCCACATTACGGCCACATGCTGGGAACTTGGACACGGATCTGCGTGCTTCATGATTTTCCTTCTATTAATTTAAGTACACCAAATGTAAAAAAAAAAATCAGTTACTTTCTTAGGCACATAACGAAAGAGGAAGGTGACAATTAACAGATAGAATTGATGCTCAAATTGTAGATAATGGTCACAACAGATGTAAGAAATGTTACGACAAAGGTACTGTGCTCTGTCATAATATTTTTATTCCATTTGCACTAGTTTGGCAGTGGCTAGTTTTATGATAAATATTTATAGTCAGGATATTTCACACAATTAATGACATCATTGGGCATTGTAATAAAATGCAAGTTGATCACCATAATCCCATTCAATGTAACTTATCATAACATACTATAGGAAAACATGATAAATGAAGTGGTCGCCCAGTTTTTCCTGGGCTGAATTCTGTACTTCTAATGAGGACAAGGCACCAAATTGCTTTGGGACACTGCTGTGTTGAATGGTTGGGGATGGGGTGTAGGCGTGGAAGAATGCCTACAGACTGGAATAAAACTGCCACATACTTCATCAATGTCTGCAATGAGGAAAACACTTCCCTGATGTAACGCTTTCGAGTACAAACCCGTTTCCATCTGTTTCAGATGAAGTTACATTGTTTCATAGTTTGCCATTGTGAGATTTGAACTCTCGATCTTGGGGTTACAAACCCAGTACCATAACCACTTGGCTATTTAGGCCAAGCAAACATAATTCATGGCTGTAACTCTTTCGAGTACAAACCCGTTTCCATCTGTTTCAGATGAAGTTACATTGTTTCATAGTTTGCCATTGTGAGATTTGAACTCTTGATCTTGGGATTACAAACCCAGTACCATAACCACTTGGCTATGTAGGTACATATGCAAGGCCAGTTGACCTAATCAAAATCCATGTTAGTAACTGAGCATAGTTCTGATGTTTGTCACATATGCACCCCTTTAGAAGGCCCCATGAGATTTGATCTCACTGCCTTCTCAGTTTAAGGGAGGTATCTCTGCACTCTCTGCTAAGGAATGACCACTTTCACATCCACATCTTGTGCTCAGTGAGTCAGCTGATGTAATATGCTTATCCCTGCTATCTAAATCCTCCCAGTGACAGTCTGAGTTGATGCAAGGGACAAATCAGGTGGTCAGAAAAGATATTAAATTAATGGGAGACAAAACTGGAACAGCAGAGGAACAAGAAATGGGATGGTCATCCTCATCCTTTTCTTCATTGGCATCATGGTCATTATTATGTAGCAAGATGTAAGGCCGTTTGCCTCCTTAACATCATAAACAGGAGTAGGCCATTCAGCCCATCAAGTTTGCTCCACCATTCAATTAAATCATGGCGGATATGTATTTCACCCTGCCTTGACTCTTGATACCCTTACCTAGCACAAATCAAACATCCCCACCGTGGTCCTCCTTATTTTCCTCTTCTTTTGCCTCTCTCCCTATGTGATGTTCCACTCGTGATAGAAGTAAAGTAATTCTTATTATGTAGCACCCAGAGAGAGTGATAAGATAAAGGTAAGACGAAGTTCAATAAAGCACTGTAGGATTTGCTCCATTCAAGCACCTAGAGCTGGCACCAGCCCACCAAATTTGCTATTGTCAAGAACCAAAATTGTTGGATCCCTAGAAGTTGCATAGATTTGATCTCTAAATCTGTCAGTTCCTTCATTTCTGGGAAGGGCCTACTGGTTGTCGGTCTCTCCAGTTTCTGGTGGAGCAATGTAAATTGCAGAAAATGAAAGTAAGCAGTTGAAGGGAATCTCTCAGGTGTCACCAGACATGTGATGTGCCTGGAAGCAGATAGTTGGGGAAGGACCCTGTAATATGAAAGGTTGGATTTGCAAAAGGCTTTATGCAAGAAGAGATCTAAACAGGAGTAAGTGTCAGAGAGACATTGCACCATAGTGTATTGTGAACAAACATGTCATTCCATTTATGTAGTGAGTGGTTCCCATGATGTCAAAGCAAAAAAGTGAAATTTTTTCTTCTCTTGTTATCCCTACCAAGTGAGATTAGTTTGGGGATTGAAAGGTGGCACTCAGCACCATTGCCACCTCTTTATACATAGTTATAGTGATTACATGCCCAAATGGCCATTTCTTCTTTGGCAGATGAATAGGTCAGTATTTGAAAAATCACCTCCTTCTGTAATCTTCCTCGTGACTCATCAGTGTGTGAATTTGTAGCTGAAAAAGGAAAGAAAGACTTGCATTCATATAACGCATTGCACGCCTCAGGACATCCCGAAGTGTTTTAGATACTCTTTTGAACTGTTGACACAATGACATAAGGCACAGAAAGTAGAAAAATGTTCATACCTTTATCTTCTTACCATGGTTAAAAACATTATGTGTTTAATGTAAATTATAGCTTTTGGAAGCGACAAGATGGACTGAATGAATGACCCTCCTCTGTGCTCCATGATTCCATAATTCTTGTTGATTTGTAAACTGCATAAGCAGTGAATTAGAATGGATTGACCCAGCTATATGCATATTCCAATAATTGGATATTCATACCTAAAATACATGTCTTATAAAGCAAACATGAACAAACCTTGTGTAGCAGTCTAATCTGACACCTTTCTCAACAACTAATAAATGATAGAGGCAGCACAATAATGTAAGTAAGTTACAGATTTGCAATTTTATATTACATTTCTAACGTAGGGCAGCATTGTCATGTGTTAGGGTTATTATTCAACAGTAAAAATACTTAATACATTCAAAGAGTCAACTCAATTCACTACATATCTGCCATATTTCCCAAATTTTTGAAGAATTATTGAAAATAATTTCTCTGAGAAAATCTGCCTTGTATTGAAGGCAAGATACATATGGTGCACAAACCATATGAGGGTGGAATTCAGTTTTGACAGGTTGCATGAAAATAGCTGTTAGTACATTGACCACCCATTATGCTCCATCCTTTACCTTTTCAGTGCCTTCAATCCACCCTGCTTGTTAGTGCCAATGCCAAAGTTGAATTTCACCCCCGATAATGTCCCACAAGTTTAAAATAGGAATTAATACAAGGGGCAATTCCATATTCTTCTATTCCCATCAGGAACCCTGCTTCCATGGAATACAAATAAAAGAGTTGCATTATATTGTTGTAGTCCCCTCTTCAGCTGATGCTCTTTGCATTCTTAGTTCCCTATTCAGAGTGCAGAAGTACTGAATTATCATCCAGGAAAGCAGACTGGACCCACACAGGGGAAAACATATTAAAAAAAACACATCCTGTGCAACCCCCTTGGCTCGGGGGCTGATTACAATGATAGCAGGGTCAGATGTCCTGAGTAAAATCCCAAGGGTGAGCAGTCATAAATATTTTTGGCATATGCTACAGATAAATGCAAAAGAAAAGTGGTGCATTTGTCCTCCTACCCTGTGCAAGTGAGCTGCTTTCCCACTAACCTTTCAAATTCAGAAATGGAAGGCACTGGCAGATGTGATTCTGACATAACTGCTGGGATTACAGCCCTTCACATCCCACCAATACAAGTTGTTGCTGTATCTGGCAATTTATGGTCCAGCAGGAGGAAAATGGCTATGAAAATTGCTAGATTATTGTACAAACTTGACTGAATTACCAATGTTATGCAGGTGCTGCGGCTCCACATATTTAATGTCCTTTGAAATTGTCAAGCACACCTCTGTGACAAGCAGTTGCTGTGAAACATGTTATCATTGTGTGAGTATCTTCACCAGGCAGCCTGACATCTTCCAGATGGATAAGGATAGGCAAAAAGGAAAAGAAGGTGGCTTAGCACTGTTGGATGAGATCAGAATGTTGGTGAGAGAGGATCTTAGATCAGAAGATCAAGCTGTAGAAGCAGTTTGGGTGGAGCTAAGAAACAGCAATGCAAGACAAATATTGGTTGAAGTTGTTTATAGGCTAGTAGTGGTAATACAGGGCATGGTTCAATCAGGAAATTAGAGGTGCATGTAACAAGGGGAATATAGTAATCATGGAGGACTTCAAAATCCATATAGACTGGATAAACCTAATTAGAACTAATGCTGTGGAGGATGAATTCCTGGAACATATACAAAATGGGTTTCTGGAACAGTATGTTGAGCAACCAACTAGAGAATGGTTTGTTTTAGATCTAGCATTGTGCAATGAGAAAAGGCTAATTAATAATGTCATTGAAAAGGAGCTTCTAGAGAAGAATGACTCTATATGCTAGAGTTTTACGTTAAGTTTAAAAGTGATGTAGTTCAGTCTGAAACTAGGGTCTTGAATATAAACAAAGGAAACTATGAAGAAATGAGAGGCAAATTGGCTATGGCTAATTGGGAAACTACATTAAAAGGTATAATGGTAGACAGGCAACGGCTAGTAGTTAAAGAATTAATACATGTTTACAACCAATATACATTAATTTGAGGTACATAAAAAACCAGCAGGGAAGGTGATCCAACCATGGCTAATAAGAGAAGTTAAAGATTGTATTAGATCAAAGGAAGAGGCTTATAATGCTGCCAAATAAAGTAGTAAGCCTGAAGATTGGGAACATTTACGTATTCAGTAAAGGAGGATCAGGAAACTGAAAAAGAAATAGAAAACAAAATATGAAAATAAACTAGCAAGAAACATAAAAACCGACTGTAAAGCCTTCAATAGGCACGTGAAAAGGAAAAGATCATCAAATACAAATAAGGGTCCATTACAGGCAGAGACAGTAGAATTTATAATGGGGAACAAGGAAATGGTAAGAAACTAAACAAACACTTTGGGCAGAATTTTCAGGTCGTTGGGTGGGTGCGGTGGGCAGGACTACGAGCAGCTGGGAAACAGTCCGCCGCGTGCGATCGGCCCCTGACCGCAATTTCATGCTGGCTGGCCAATTAACGGACAGCCAGCATGAAAGACATGCTGAGAAGCCTAGCGCTGTCTGGGTGGGAGCGGAAGGAGTGTGAACGCAAAAGTCTGCGCATGCGTGGGGGAGCGCACACTGAAAGCTCCCTGAAGGTAGGGAGCTGCCTCAGGGAGCTGAAGAACATTAAAATCAAAATAAAGATTCTGAAAATGTAAAAAACATGTTCCCACATTGGGCTCACTCACATGAAGATAAATGTATTGGAAATTATGTCAAAACATTTTTATTTTTTAAAATTAATGATGGAAACCTCATCCCATCCGTGGTTGAGGTTTCCTAAAAAATCCAAAGACCGCCTGGCCATAAGGTTGGATGGACAGTGAAAAATAGCTTTCAATTAATTGGTTAATGGCCTAAATAGGCCTCTTAATTGCCGACTCTTGCGCATGCCCGCCGACTAAAATATCACATGCTATTTTCCGCCCGATTGGGTTGGGCACGCACCTGCCCACGGGATGTAAAATCCTTCCCTTTGTCTCTGCCTTCAGGGAGGAAGATACTAAAACCTCCCAGGAATACTAGTGAACTAAGGGACTAGCGAGAATGAGGAACTGAATGAAATTAGGATTAGTAAAAAGTAGTACTGAAGAAATTAATTTGACTAAAAATTGATAAATCTCCTGGACCTGATGATCTACATCAGAGTGTTGAAAAAATTACTTGTAGAGATAGTGGATGCCTTGGTGGCCATTTTCCAAAGTTCTACAGATTTTGGAATGGTTCCTGCAGATTGAAGGTAGCAAATGTAACCCCACTATTTAAAAAAGGAGGGAGAGAGGAAATGGGGAAGTGCAGAGCTGTAAGCCTGACATCACAGTATCACAGTATCTTTATATTAGTGCAGAGGAGGCGATTTGGCCTGTCGAATCTGCATTGGGTCTCTGAAAGAACATTCCACCTAGTCCCATTCCCCTCCCTTATCCCTGTAACCTTGCACATTCTCGCTCTTCAGGTAGCAATCCAATTCCCTTTTGAATACCATGATCGATCCTACCTCCACCACCCTTTTAGGAAGTTTGTTTCAGACTCCAACCACCTGGATGAAAATTTTTTTCCTCACATCACACTTACTCCTTTTTCCAATTATTTTGAATCTGTGCCCTCTAGTTCTTGATGTTCTCTTGAGTGGGAACAGTTTCTCACTACTTACCCTGTCCATACTCCTCAGGGTCTTGAAAACATCTATCAAGTCTCATCTCAGCCTTCTTTTCTCCAAGGAAAACAGTCCCAACCCCTACAATCCATCTTCAAAGCTACAGTTGTTTATTCCAGGAATCATTCTTGTGAATCTCCTCTGTATTCTCTCCAATGCCTTCACATTCTTCCTCAAGTATTGTGCCCAGAAATGGATGCAGTACTCCAGCTGAGGCCTAACTAGTGTCTTACACAAGTTCAACATGACCTCCTTACTCCTGTACTCAATGCCCCTATTAATAAAGCCTAGGATACTATATGCTTTATTAACTGCTCTCTTAACATGCCCTGCCATCTTCAATGACCTATGTACTTATACACCAAGGTCCCTCTGTTCCTGCACTTCCTTTAGAGGCTCTCCCTTTATTTTATACTGTCTCACCATATCTTTCATACCAAACAAATCACCTTACACTTCTATGCATTGAACTTCATCTGCCACTTGTCTTTCCAATCCACCAACATGCCTATGTCCTTTTGAAGGTCAAGACTATCCCCACCACAGTTGACAACATTTCCATTCTTTGTATCATCTGCAAATTTTAAATCATGCCCCGCACACCACCGTCTATGTCACTAATATATATCAGGAAGAGCAAGGGTCCCAATACTGACCCCTGAGGAACTCCATTACAAACTTCCCTCCAATCTGAAAAACAACCATTTGTCACTACTCTCTGTTTCCTGTCATTCAGCCAATTTCTTATCCAAGTGCCTACTTTTCCTTTTATTCCATGACTTAGAATTTTGCTCAAGTCTGTTGACTTGTATTAAATGCGCTGTGTCAACTGCCTTTTGAAAATCCATATACACCACATCAACAATGTTTCCTTTATCGATCTTCTCTGTTTTACCTCCTCAAAAAACTTCAGCAAGTTTGTTAAACACAATTTTTCCTTGATGAGTCTATACTGGCTTTCCTTAATTATCTTGCACTTGTCTAGTGACTATTGTTTTAATCCCCTATTATAGTTTCCAAAGGTTTCCCTACCACTGAGGTCAAATTGACTGGCCTGTAGTTGCCACCTTTATCCTTGCACCCTCAGTAGTAGGATAAATGTTAGAATCTATTATAAAGGATGTGATAATAGGACACTTAGAAAATATCAATGGGATGGTTTTCCAGTTTCTGTAGTATGAAATATTTTGCCACTTCTTCTTGTAGCTGCTGGCATTTGCATTGCACAAGTTGTACCAGATCAATTGACAGACTTGCATTCTCCTGCAAGTGTGATTTTGCAGCTTCCTTGAAACTGTCAATTTTGTCAAAACATTCTGGATATTTCAATGAACTGAGGTGGTTGGAGTAATTTCTGAGGTTTATATGTCATATGAATTCTAATTGATTGCATAGATGGTCACTAGTGTGAGCTCATGGCATGCTGGTAGATCTACAATTGCTGGGCTTTTAGTCTCCATGATGTAGAACATCAGTGACACATGGAATAAGTGAACTATTGTATATTGAAAGTTGTGCAATAGTAGGCTTCACCATGATCTTCCAAGTCTGTGGATATATAGAATCTTGCTCCTGTGTCAATCTTGGCCAATAACGAGTAGTTACTAACTTTCTTAGGGTAGCTAATTTAAATATTGGCAAACACTTAGGATAATGTGATGGTATCTATGTTTTTTACGAGATTGACAATGAGAAATGTACACATCACTCTCCGTCTCACTGTCATTTTCCAGTTTCTCAGCCACCTCATTTATATGTTTTTGATAGCATGCTAGATGGCCATTCTTATTGCTTGAAGGTACCCATTGTGTTTGGGTTAGTGCACAGCTCTTTGTAGCAACATCAGCCTTTCCTCTAGTGCACTGCTGCTACCAATGGCCCTTTCTGCCACATCCCCTACAGAAATGATAGAAAACTGTGCATTTCCTTGGTTCATGCATAAGACCACACCTTCCACATGGCTTTCTGGGTTTGGGTGTTCTAGAGAATGCGTCAACAATTGGCGTTGTAAGTAGGACCTATAAGCTTTAACACCCTGCGAGCATCGCTTCATACTTATGTACATCCCTTAAGTAGCTCTTCAATGCTATACATTTTGGGTCTGTCTACCACATTTTCCTGGAATGCTTCTATGGGAGTGGATGGGATCACCAACTCAACAATTCTGTATGTTAGTTCTGCTTTTGAAAAACCATCAAAAGATACCCTTTCCTCTGCATCTGCTGATGAAGTGGTCTATGGATTCTGTTGGCCGTTGTTGAAATGACATGAACTCTAGTCGATGAAAACGGAAGTTTAACCTGATACTGAACCAGCCTTCCAATATAGTCCATAACTTCTGGGGACCCTTTAGCTCTTCTGCTGGTAATCCGGACATGTTAGCCTGCGCAGACCTTCATTCCCAATTGCTAGGCAAATTTTTATGGATCACTTGTCTGGTTCAGACACATCAGAATCAACAAAACAGCTCTGTACCCTGCTTAAACATTTTGAATTCAGATAGTAGGTCAGCTGCATTCAAACTGAAGAATTTTGTCAATACTTTGACAAAATCCCTTTGACCTTCCTCCTTGATTTTTTCAGTTTATTGTTCAGCAACTCCTGAAACCACCCTTTATAACTGTAGCTTCTCTGGTCTGATTTTTATGTTTGCCTTTTTTTTGTTTGACTCCCCTTTGCTCACTATTGATTCAGCCCACACCCTGGTGACTTGCCCATTCTCGACTGAGCTAACAAGGTGCTGGTCCCCTCATAGACTGCCCCACTCATTGAACTGACAGGCTATGTGCTGCAATCATCCATGAAGCATCCATCTGCTTACCAGTTCTTTACTTAAGCACTATCCTAGCCTATGTCTTCAAAGCTTTTCTGTGCAGTCACCATGCTATGATTTCAACACTCTCCAATGCTGTGACTCCATTGCAGTCTGACCAGAACGTCACAGGCCATCTCATCCATATAGCATGATCTAAAGCTGTTCACCATGTTGTACCTGGTTAATCTTGCTATCACACTGTTTGGCCACCACTGAACACCAGGGTGTGCTTTTATAATGACATAGAAGCACCAATCAATCATAAGGGATTGTGTAAACATGTTGTGGGTTCACTTATTTGAACTAGGCACGTGAGAACACATGTACATGGATAGAAAGCTTGAAGACATTAGAGCTGTGCTGTGTTCTGCTCATAGGCAAAAGTGAAACTGAGACTGGATCATGTGACACACTTCTCTTCCAGTGATGGCATGTGGCTATCCCTTAAAGACATATTACATGCTCCCCACCCCCGTCACGTGGGGAAGTCACCAGCCTCATGGAGGCAATCTTCCAGCAGCAGCATTGGGAGTCAGAGCCAGAGGCTCCATAGCCCAAAGAGGAGGCTGTGGCCACAAATGGTAGCCTACACAGCTGCAATGATACCCTCTGAGGGGTTTCTACTCAGTTTTGGGCCTAATTGCTGATTGCCATAAATTTAAATTGCCTGGAGGTGATAAACCACAAACTTGTGGGTTTAGCACTTGGGCCAATTAGATGCAAGCTTCATGTTCTCCTCTCATTCCTTGTTCAGTCCAGAGGGGACCCTGAGCAAGATGAAGATGACCAAGCACTTCCTTTGTCCTGGTCACTCCTGGAAGATTTCCAACAGGTACAGCATTTACTCATTTTATTCAATCTCAGATATTGACTGGTGTAAATGTTGTTCTGGTGTTGGTGACGTCTTGATAAAGTGTTCTGGAAAGTCTCCCAATGTGTTTCAGGGGTTCATTTCACAGCTCCAGTGACAATGACCATGAAATAACGAATGTCCCTTTAAATTACGCTTGAAATTAACATTAATGCTCTGATGACTCCTAAACAGCTGATTGCTGAGAGGGCAAGCATTAGGGACAAAAATACCACATAGCCTCTGGAACGAGTGCTAAAAGCATTTAAATCGCAATCAGCTGCTTGACAAGCACCCAGATGGCTCTCTCTAGCACTGGCTTCAAATCCTTTGCCAAGAGGGTGTCTTACATCACACAGAGGATGAACAGAGGTTTCAGTTTATGACCCCAATTGATCACCTCTAAGGATCTTTAGCATCAAAAATATTTGATCAAAGTTGCATCCAAAAATTATTAATGGGAAAAAACTGACACAAAAACCTAACAATGGCAAGTTAATTTGAACAAACAGAAACTGCATGCTGAAGTGAATTTTAAAAAATTTTGTTCCATTTTCATGGGATGTGGGCATCTCTGGTTAAGCCAGCATTTTTACTGCCCATCTCTAATTGCCCTTGAGAAGGTGGTGGTGGTGAGTCGCCTTCTTGAACCGCTACAGTCCAAGTGGTGCAGGTGCACCCACAGCGACAGTGAAGGAATGGCAATATATTTCCAAGTCAGGATCCTACGTGGCTTGGAAGGGAACTTGCAAGTGGCAGTAGCCCCATGCATCTGCTAGCCTTGTCCTTCTTGGACAAGGATCATGGATTTGGAAGTTGCTGTTGAAGGAGCCTTGGTGAGTTGCTACAGTGAATCTTGTAAATGTTTAATTAGGTAGATGGGGTGCCAATCAAATGGGTTGCTTTGTCCTGGATGGTGTTGTGCCTCTTGACTGTTGTCGGAGTTGCCCTCATACGAACGTATGAACGTACAAATTAGGAGCAGGAGCCAGCCACATGACCCCTCGAGCTTGCTCCGCCATTCAATAAGATCATGATTGATCTGATTGTAGCCTCAACTCCACATTACCACCTATCTCTGATAATCTTTCATCCCCTTGTTTATCAAGAATCTAACTCTGCCTTAAAAATATTCAATGACTCTGCTTCCACTGCCTTTTGAAGAAGAAAGTTCCAAAGACTCATGGCCTCTGAAAGGAAAAAAATTCTCCTCATCCCTTATTTTTAAACCATGACCCTGAGTGGTATTTTCTCCCACAAGAGAAAACATCCTCTTCACAACCACTTTGTGAAGACCCCTCAGGGTCTTAAAGGATTCAATCAAGTTGCCTCTTAATCTTTTAAACCCCAGTGGATACGAGCCTAACATGTTCACCCTTTCCTTATAAGACAACCTGCTCATTTCTGGTATTAGTCTAGGAAACCTTCTCTGAACTGCTTCTAATGTTTTTACATCCTTCCTTAAATAAGGAAACCAATACTGTACACAGCACTCCAGATGTAGTCTCACCAGTGCTGTGCATAACTGAAGCAGAATCCCCTTACTTTTATAATCAATTCCCTTCACAATAAATGATACAATTCAATTAGCTTCTCTAATTACTTGTTGTACCTACATACTACTCTTTTGTGATTCATGCACTAGGACACCCTCTTCAGGTCCCTCTGAATCTCAGCTCTGCAACCTCTCACCATTTAGATAATATGCTCCTTTTTTATTCTTCCTGCCAAAATGGACAATTTCACATTTGCCCAATTCCCATTGACTCCAGTTTTGCTAGGGCTCCTTGGTACCACACTCGGTCAAATGCTGCCTTGATGTCAAATGTAATCACTCTCACCTCACCTTTAAAGTTCAGCTCTTTTGTTTGAACCAAGGCTGCAATGAGGTGAGGAGCTGACTGGCCCTGGCAGAACCCAAACTGAGCATCAGTGCCTAGGTTATTGCTGAGTATGTGCTGTTTGATAGCACTGCTGATGACACCTCACATTACTTTGCTGATGATAGAAAGCAGACTGAAGGAGTGGTAGTTGGCTGTGTTGGATTTGTCCTGTTTTTTGTGTACAGGACATAACTGGGCAGTTTGCCGCATTGCTGGGTAGATGCCAGTGTTGTATCTGTACTAGAACAGCTTGGCCAGGGCCACAGCTAGTTCTGGAGCACAAGTCTTTAATATTATTATGGGAGTGTTGTCAGGGCCCATTGTCTTTGCAGTATCTAGTGCCTTCAGCCGTTTCTTGATAACACATGGAGTGAATCAAATTGGCTGAAGACTGGCATCTGTGATGCTGCGGATCTGAGGAGGAGGCCGAGATGGATCATCCACTTGGTACTTCTAATTCTGCATCTATAAATTTTGAAGAAAAGTAAATCCTGTTATCTTCCTACTATATGGTTTGTAAGGACATCTTGTTAGCCCTGCAAATATGTAAAATCTCATGGAAAATCTTTTACTGTAAATTGCGGCGTATAAGTCGACCCAGCGTCTAAGTCAGTCCAATTTTTCTGCCCTCAAATTTCATGGCCAGGATGTTACGGCCCCGCTGCAGCATGTCTCCCCCTTGCGGATGCAGAAAGTCATTTAAATCTCCTTTCAGTTCAGCGGGATTGTAATATCCTGCTGGGCAAGAGGGGATGTAAAATCCTAGCTCATGTTTTCATTTATTCTTGGTGTAAAAATCGAACCCATTTCCAGTCACCACACGCAATACTCACATTAATAGTCGGTTTCAATGTTTCACCTCACAAATGGTACATTATAACTGGGTGCAAGAGACCAAGCGGATAATATGGGCTGTACTTTTTAAAAATTCATTCACAAGATGTGGGCTTCACTGGCTGGGTCAGCATTTATCGCCCATCCCTAATTGCCCTTGGGAAGGTGGTGTTGAGCTGCCTTCTTGAACCGCTGCAGTCCATGTGGTGTGGGTACACCCATAGTGCTGTTATGTAGGGAGCTCCAGGATTTTGACCCAGTGACACTGAAGGAACGACAATATATTTCCAAGGATGGTGAGTGGCTTGGAGGGGATCTTGCAGGTGGTGGTGTTCCCATGTATCTGCTGCCCTTGTCCTTCTAGATGGTAGTGGTCATGGGTTTGGAAGGTGCTGTCTCAGGAGGCTTGGTGAGTTCTTGCAGTGCATCTTGTAAATGGTACACACTGCTGTCACTGTGCATCTGTGGTGAAGGGAGTGAATGTTTGTGGATGGGATACCAATCAAGTTGGCTGTTTTGTCCTGGATGGCGTCAAGCTTCTCAAGTGTTGTTGGAGATGCACTCATCTCCACAGGCAAGTGGTGAGCATTCCATCAGGCTTCTGACTTGTGCTTTGTAGATGGTGGTCAGTCTTTGGGGAGTCAGGAGGAAAGTTACATGTTGCAGGGTTCCTAGCCTCTGACCTGTGAAGATGCATGGGAGTTTAAGACACACCCATTTTTTGTGTTGGATGTTGGATGCATGTTGTCACCACCAAACATGTCTCCTCCTCAACCCCCGTTCAGTATTCTGTAGGGACCAGTCACTCCAGTACCCCTGGTCCATCAACTCCAACACCTCATCCCCTTCCCATCGCACCTTCCCATACAATCACAGAAGGTGCAACATCTGCCCCTTTACATCCTCCCTCCTCACTGTCCAAGGGCCCAAAGACTCCTTTCAGGTGAAGCAGCACTTCATTTGCCCCTCCTTCAATTTGGTCTACTGCATCCACTGCTCCCAATACGGCCTCCTCTACATTGGAGAGACCAAACACGGACTGGGTGACCACTTTACAGAACACCTTCGGTCTGTCCACAAACATGACCCAGACTTTCCTGTCGCTTGCCATTTCAACATACCATCCTGCTGTCATGCCCACATATCCGTCCTTGGCCTGCTGCAATGTTCCAGTGAAGCCCAACACAAACTGGAGGAACAGCACCTCATCTTCTGAATAGGCACTTTACAGCCTCTGGACTTAACATTGAGTTCAACAACTTCAGACCATGAACTCTCTTCCCTATCCTCACCCCTTTTTTAATCCCCTTTTTTGTACATTCATTATTTTTATCCAATTATTTTTATTTGTATTCATTTATCTGTAGTTTTATCCCCTTTTTATCCCAACCACTGCTCCCTCCCCCCCATCCCATCCCTCACAGGGCCATCTGTTAGTTGGTCCACGTTGTCCTTTCACACAATGCTACCCCTGCTATAATCACATTCTGCTTTCTTACCTTTATGCCACTATTAGCACCTTTTTTTTAACACTAACCACTACCATCAACACTCCCTTTGTCCTTCAGTTCATGACATCTTTGTCAATCCCTCCTTTGCCCCCACCTATCACTGGCCTTCTTTCCAGCCCCACCTGCCCCACCCCCCTTAAATTTATAAATTTAATCACATTTCCACTTCTCTTCAGCTCTGAAGAAGGGTGATACAGATACATTCTCTCTCCACAGATGCTGCTAGACCTGCTGAGTTTTTCCAGCATTTTCTGTTTTTGTTTCAGATTTCTTGCATCTACAGTTTTTTGCTTTTAACTTAAGTTCAACCTTCTGCTGGGCAATTGTCCTGCAATGGGAACCATCCAAAACTACAATATAAATCGCAAACTTCGGAAGGTTCTGACTGTCTTATGGTGACAGTTACCCAGAAAAAGTCAGAAGAATTAAAACAACATTGAATTTCTGGGTAATTGTAGCACTGACATGCCGAGCCTCCATCAGACTACCCCTCAACCACCACGGGACCCCCCAAAACCCCCCCCAACTGCTCTCCTCATCCCCGACTGCACCACCCCTTGACTGTCCTCCCCAGCCCCAACTACATTTCCCAACTACACACCCAACTGCCCTCCCCAACCTCCGAATACGCCCCCCCACACCTGATTCCCTCCCCAACCCCCTGACTTCCCTCCCCAACTACTGAGTACACCTCTACCTCCCCAGCAATAACCCAGTGACCTGACCGCCCTCTCCAACACCCAACTATCTCCCACCACCCTGACAGTCATCCCTACCCCCGGAAAATCTCCACACCCCACAGACTACCCTCCCCACACCCCAACTGCCCTCCCCAACCCCTGATTACACCCTTTCACAACCCAGCTGCCTCGACCCCTTCTCACTGACCACCTAGACCTTCCCTACTGACCATCCTGCCACTGACCACCATTCCCCCCACTGACCACACCCCCTCCACTTACCATCCTCCAACTGACCACCCGACCCCATCCCCCACTGACCACCTGACCATGCTCCCTCCACTGACCACCTCCACTCCCTTACTGACTACCCGACCACATCCAGCATCCTACCCACTTACCTTACAAGCTTACCTTCTCCCTGACTTCTCAAAGCGTCTGCACCTTTCAACTCACATGCATTTTGGCAGCCAGTGCTGTAAAAAGAGGGCGAGGCTTCCTTACCTCTGACTCAGCTGACTCAACACAAGGCCTCGGGAACCCTCTGCACTGTGCCTTTCTCACATGGCCTGAGTTGAAAGGTCAGGCGAGAAAGGTGTGGCTTCATTTTAAGGTAAGTAACTAGGCGTGGAGGAGCTATCCGATTCTGATTGCCACTCCATGGAATTTAAGACCTGTTATGTTCTGAGTTTTGCAAGCATGGGTTGGTTGCTTTGACAGCATACTACTTTAAATTAAGACATGGGAACGCAATATCAAAGAACACAGTAGAAGTGAAAACTGTGAAAACATTGAAGAAACAATCGGATGTTGCAATGAAATCTTTAGGGTCTCCCTGGATGGATGAATTTAGTGGGCAAAATGATCGTCCTCATGGCAACTATTCTGTGATCATGAAACTGTTGCTAATTAGGGAAAATTAGGGAAATTAGACTGCACCTTGACTACTGAGGAGATATTTAAAGGTTGGCATGTCATCAAAGTAGAAAAGTCATTCGATATGCATTGGAGACCCCAACTGAGGGAAGTAAGGGTGGAAACAGTGAAATGTGAGGATTGCGCCAGCAGACTGGAGGATTGCAAATATTACACCCCTTTTAAAAAAGGGTAGAAGGATAAACATGCCATCCACAGGCCTGTCAACCTAACATGATGGCGATGAAACTTTTGAAAACAATTATCTGGGATAAATTAATGAACATTTTGGAAAGTATGAGCAAAAACAAATGAAAGTCAGCATGGATTTTTTGGAAACAAATTGTGTTTCACTATTTTGACTGAATCCTTTGAAGTAACGGAAAGGATAGTGTATATGGAATTTGCAAAGGCATTTGACAAAGTACTGCATAAGAGACTTGTTAGTAAAATTAAAGCTCATATGATTAAATGGTATTTACAAATTAACTGAAGGGTGGAAAGCAGAGAGTAATGGTGAATGATGAGTTTGCAGATTGGAGGAACGTATACTTTAGTCTACTGCAATACTATTTAATATATATTAATAACCTGGACTCAGGTGTACAGGATTTAGTTTCAAAGTTTGCAGATGACACAGAACTCAGAAATGGCATAAACAGTAAGAAGGATAGCAACAGGACTCAGGATATAGATTGGTAAAATGGGTTGACACGTGACAGATGTAATCTAACGAAGAGAATTGTGAAGTGAGACATTTTGGAGGAAGAATAAACTAGGTGATATTTCTTTAAGAACAGAGAGAGTCTATATGTACACAAACCTTTGAAGTTGGCAGGACAAATTGAAAAGGCCATTAAAGTGGATCCTTAGCTCTATTAATAGAGGAATAGAATAGAAAAAACAATGAAATTGTGCTAAATCTTTATAAAACACTGATTAGGCCTCAGCTGGAATATCATGTTCACTCTAGGCACCACACATTAGGAATGATTTAAAACCTTATAAAGGGTGAAACATTTGCTAGAATAGTATTATGGATCAGGGAGTTCAGTTGTGAAGAGATTGGAGATGCTGCTGGAGTTCTCCTTTAGAGAAAAGAAAACTTGCATTTGTATAGCACCTTTCATGACCACAGGATTTCTCAAAGCATTTTACAGCCAGTGAAATACAGTCACTTTTATAAGGTAGGAAATGCAGTAGCCAATTTACACCACAAGCTCCAAAAAACTCAGTTTGGTAATGCCCAATAATCTGTTCCAGTGATGTTGAATGGGGGATAAATGTTGGTCAAGACACCAGAGATAACCCTTCTCTTGAATTAATGCCATGGAGTATTTCTGTCCACCTGAGAGTGCAGATGGGGCCTTGGTTTAATATCTTATCCAAAAGGCAGCATGTCCAGTAGTACAGAACTCCCTCAGTATTGCACTCATGTCAGCCTTGATTTCAGTGCTCAAGTCATAGAATGGGACCCAAACCCACAACATTCTGACTTAATGCAAGATTGCTGCCAACTTAGCCACAGAGATTTGACTGCATTGTTTGGAATTATGAATGTCATTAATAGAGTAACTAAGGACACATAATTTTCAGTGGCAGATGAATCAATGACCAAAGGACAGAGACTAGAAGGAATTGGCAAAAGAACCAGAGACGACATGAGAAAACATATTTTGCAGAGCGAGTTGTTGTGACTTGGAATGTCGCGCCTGATAGGGCAATAAAATTAGATTCAATAGCAACATTCAGGAGGGATTTGGATAACTACTTAAAAGGAAAATATGGAGCAGGAGAGTGTATTAATTGGATAGCTCTACATTGATTTGGCATAGGCAAAATTTACTTTGACAATATTTTATGACTCTAACACAACCACTATTCTATACACAGCAAGATTGTACTCATAGCACTGAGAGAGATGGCCAGTTTCTTGATTTTGATGGTGTTTGTTGAGTGAAAAATGTTTGCCAGAATACTACTCTTGTCAAGAAAAAAGGGTTAACAAATGTTGTATTTATAGGTCTCAGTGATGACCAACCAGCATAGTGAATCACTTGTGCCACATTAGTGGCTAAAGTGTAGCTTTTCAATACCATTCTAAAATAAATATGAGTCAATAGTGGGTAAAGCCATCAATAACCAATAATCATTTATAGGCATTAGCCTAAAAAAAACTGACCTTGTGGCAGCAGATTGGGATAGCCCCACCCACAAGTGCGGCTTTCTATTGGTTTAGGGACATGTTTAAATGTCTGCATGTAGGAGGCAGTACAGTCTAAGATGGCTTATCCTTCTGTTAGTGAGATACTAGGACTGTTGTTATGCAGACAAACATAGTAGCCATATTGCGCAAAGCAAATTTTCACAAGAACCCATGGGAAAAGTAGTAAATTTAGTTGGACCCTGACAATCTGTGACTACTCCAGTATACTTACAATATAACTGCAGTCTGATTAAGCCAGAATGGCCAGAAATTAGGCCAGGGCCTGGTGACGTCACATATTGATCTAACAATGGATTTTCCAGGATGGTCTGTGGGGATCAAACCTCTGTCTCTTCTGACCTGTAAACTTTGACAAGATAAATAGTGCCTTTGAATATTTAATATTCATTGAATTAGTTCAACAGGACAGGCAGGGTTTCAACTTAATGTTACAAGGTATATTTTCTCTATCGTGCGCAGGACTGTCAGGCCCTTGATGGAAACTTAAACCCATAATCCTACAATTCAAAAAGCACAGAGACAGATTGACACAAGTATTTGCCAATGACATTCCCTCCAACATAAGGTCAGAAGTGGGGATGTTCACTGATGATTGGACAGTGTTCATTACCATTCTGAACTCCTCAGATGCTGAAGCAGTCCATGCTCTTATACAGCCAGACTTGGAGAACATTCAGGCTTTGGCTGATAAGTGGCACATAACTTTCAAGCTTCACAAGTACCAGGCAATGAACGTCTCCAATAAGAGATAATCTAACCATCTCCACTTGACATTAATGGCATTACCATTGCTGAATCCCCAATTATGGGGGTTATCATTGATCAGAAACTTAAATGGCCCAGCCAGATAAATACTGTGGCTACACAGAAGAGCTCACCTTCTGACTCCCCTAGGCCTGTCCATCATCTACATCACAAGTCAAAGTGTGATACTCTCCACTTGCCTTGATGTGCAGTTCCAAAATCACTCAAGAACAGTGACACCATCCAAGACAAATCAGACAACTTAATCAGCATTGCATCCACCACCTTAAAAATTCACTAGCCCCACCATTGACACACAGTGGCAGCAGTGTGTACCATCTACAGGATGTGCCTCAGCAACTCACTGAGGCTGCCTTGATAGACCTTCCAAACCACCATCTATAGAAGGACAAAGGCAGGAAATGTATGGGAACACCACCTCTGAGCCACACACCATTCTCACTTAGATCACTGTTCCTTCACTGTTCCTGGGTCTAAAGCCTGAGCTCCCTTACTAACAGCACTGTGGGATGTATCAAAGCTATATGGACCACACCAGTTGGGGACGATAGCTCACCACCAACTTCTCAAGAGCAATTAGGGATAGGCAATAAATGATGACATTGTCAGTGACACCCACATCCTAAGGAAACATTTTTAAAGACATGTTCAAGCTCTGAATCTTTCTCCATGTCCTCTGCATGGCAGATTGGACAGTTGTGTCATCACACTGAGAAGCAGTAGTCTTAGTATATCTCCAACTGTCTATGGAAGTAGATCTCTGTGTAACTGTGAGGGATGAAAACTCTACAAAACCTCTTACTCTGTTCAATTTCTCATTACATAGAAATCTGGGCCACAAAATCTGTCTTAAATTAGAGTCCAAATTGTTGTTTAATAAATTAGTGTTCAAATAGCGGGAGTCTTTTTTTAAAATCAATGTTGCCTTCCTACTGTTGCCTATATCCCAAAAACAAATAAAATGAAGTCTGCTTTCTGAGTTACATGTATGGCTGTGAAAATGCTACCGTCCTGATTAAAGAAGTAAGGGAGCCAATTTTACGGAGCAGTCATGCTCAAATTCTAAGCTCCTGCTTCCTGGAATGTCTTTTTACCTTCCTGGCAGATGGAGCATTCCTGAACCAAAACCTAGATGGAATCGCGAATAGATAATGTGTTTAAAAAAAACATTTTTTTTAAAGGATTTTGATGACCTGCCTTTAAAGCTTTCTTTTTAATATAAATTTAAGGCTGAGAAATGTAAGTACTTCCTTTTGGCCACCAAGGGTTATCATCAATCATTTACACCCCTGCTATAACAAGGAGAGTAAAGGCCCCCAGCAATCTGCCTCAAAGTCAACTCAGAAAAGAATGAAATTGACAGTTCAGTGTGTAATCAGAGGCATTTGTGTCACTAGCAATTGGATTGAGACTCCCAAACTCATTCAACACAGAAATCCTAAAGCCAGCACACAGTGGGGACTTTCAGTTCAACAGTCTGAGTTCATTTGGAACTTGGGACTTAGTAATAGGTTAGTCTGTATCCAACTACATATCCAGTTGCTGTAATGTAGCTGTTTTATGCTGAAGAATTGCACTAAATGCATCCCAGCGGCTTTGTGTGAGTAGATAACCAGATTAATCTAAGCCTTAGTGCCAGCTGCATCTGTCCTTATGAATCTTGTATTATTAAATGTAGCTCACAAGGAATGTGTTCCTGTGAAAAAAAAAACAAAATGCAAGGCATAAAGGAATATAATTCTTTTTAAAAATATATACCCATCATTCTAATATAACCATATAGTTGCCAGGGAAAAATAACGTTGTGTTCCTGCCTGTTGTCTGAAAAAAATCATGTATTTTTAAACATTTAACTAGCAGTTGGTACAGACTTATTTCTCAAGTATAAATGGGTGCAAAGCTTGAAAATTTAGGAGTGGGACAGCTGTGCCCAAACTTCACTGGCATTGGTTCCACTGCTAAGTTCATGAGGAGTCCTTTTTTACTGGCCTTCCTAGTGTATGCCTAAAACAGGCATTAAGCCTTCTGAGATGCTAATGAGGGGCCTAATGACGGCTGAAGGACCTTTTGCAAAATGAGTCATCAATGAATGAGACAGGTGATGGGCCTGCTGAGCTCAGGATTCCGCAACAAAAAGGGAATTACCTGGAAAAACTCAGCAGGTCTGGCAGCATCGGCGGAGAAGAAAAGAGTTGACGTTTCGAGTCCTCATGACCCTTCGACAGAACTTGAGTTCGAGTCCAAGAAAGAGTTGACATATAAGCTGGTTTAAGGTGTGTGGGGGGGGGCGGAGAGAGAGAGAGAGAGAGAAGTGGAGGGGAGGTGTGGTTGTAGGGACAAACAAGCAGTGATAGAAGCAGATCATCAAAAGATGTCAACAACAATAGAACAAAAGAACACATAGGTGTTAAAGTTGGTGATATTATCTAAACGAATGTGCTAATTAAGAATGGATGGTAGGGCACTCAAGATATAGCTCTAGTGGGGGTGGGGAGAGCATAAAAGATTTTAAGATATTTAAAAATAATGGAAATAGGTGGGAAAAGAAAAATCTATATAATTCATTGGAAAAAAAAGGAAGGGGGAAACAGAAAGGGGGTGGGGATGGGGGAGGGAGCTCACGACCTAAAGTTGTTGAATTCAATATTCAGTCCGGAAGGCTGTAAAGTGCCTAGTCGGAAGATGAGGTGTTTTTCCTCCAGTTTGCGTTGGGCTTCACTGGAACAATGCAGCAAGCCAAGGACAGACATGTGGGCAAGAGAGCAGGGTGGAGTGTTAAAATGGCAAGCGACAGGGAGGTTTGGGTCATTCTTGCAGACAGACCGCAGGTGTTCTGCAAAGCGGTCGCCCAGTTTACGTTTGGTCTCTCCAATGTAGAGGAGACCACATTGGGAGCAACGAATGCAGTAGACTAAGTTGGGGGAAATGCAAGTGAAATGCTGCTTCACTTGAAAGGAGTGTTTGGGCCCTTGGACGGTGAGGAGAGAGGAAGTGAAGGGGCAGGTGTTGCATCTTTTGCGTGGGCATGGGGTGGTGCCATAGGAGGGGGTTGAGGAGTAGGGGGTGATGGAGGAGTGGACCAGGGTGTCCCGGAGGGAGCGATCCCTACGGAATGCCGATAGGGGGGGGTGAAGGGAAGATGTGTTTGGTGGTGGCATCATGCTGGAGTTGGCGGAAATGGCGGAGGATGTCCTCTAACCCTGCTCTGGCTGCAGGATGGGCAGCAACAGCACTAACCTGGCATAGGAGGTGGTGGCAGCAGTGGTCAGTGCCAACACCCTTCAAAAGTGTACAGCCACCCAGTGCCACCATGTTAAGTCACTTTTCTCATCACTCTCAACTCACAGACTCAGAAACCCATCACACATCCACAGGGCCCTAACTCACTGCTGGTTCAAGGGAACTCACCACTCACTCTCTCACACTCTCCGTCATTATCCTCATTGTGTCCTTGGTATCACTTACCACCCAAACAGGCCAGGCATACTTATCTCCTGGCCTGGCACGCATCCTGCTTATGGTCTCTCCATCTCTATTCATGAGGACAAACTGGCATACAACAAGAGGGTGAAGTCACAGACCAGTGGTGGAATGCCTGAAATCAAGGTCCTCACAGACTTTGAAAACAGAGACTTCCAGCTGGCTGGCGGTACCAGGACTGGTCCTGTGGTGAAGGTGATGTCGGCAGTGCTCTACTAAATGAGGGTCCAGCAGTGCAATATCCATCAGACTGCTGACAGGCCACTGCCATGCACTAATTATCTCCCCCTGCTCTCGCAGGCACATCTGCCAAACAGCCAACAGAGTCCAGGACCCCAAGCTTCTAATCAAGCCCTGAAGAAACCTCTGAAGAGGAATCTGAAGGCACCCTCCCTGAAGTCCCATAGCAGCCCTCACCCACACCCTCCACCAGCACAGAGTCACACAGCTCCGTGGAACCTAACTTTAGAATAGCCCCGGGATCACAATCTGGTGAGCACATTGCACCGATCCACAGCAAGTGGAGACAGGGACTTCACAGGCTCCTGGCACTCGGAGGACTGCTGGAGGCCAAAGCTTTGCTGAGTCCGTGTCAGATGACGAGCCTGTGGATTTGGTCATGTCACAGTTGCTGGAGCTGCAAAGGCAAGCTCAGAAACATCAGGAAGCTTTGTCCGCAACACTCCTCAGATTGCAAGGCATGATGGAGGATTCCGTCTGCCTTCAGTCTAAGATGATAGCGCTGACAAGCCAACGCACTGAGATCAACACTAATAGGATGGCAGCTGCCATGGAGACCTTGGTCCAGGACTTCACTCCTGTTCTGCTGCACGGAGCTGAACTCCATTGCTCATGCCATAGTTGCATAGAAATTGATTGCCATGGTCACTTTCATGGCCACTGGCAGTGGAAGCCCTCCATGCCCCGTACCACCAAACCTGGCAGTAGCTGGCAGATGTGTCCGACCAGTTCCCTAGACATGCAGTCTTCAGTGATACTGGTTCTCGGTCATCTGCAGAATGACAGGCATCGTCTATAGACCCTGGTTGTCGCCAGGCGCCAACCAGCGATGGCTCTCTGTGGCTCTTTGGTGGCATGTGTGGGAGCCCTAGCCATCACTCCTTAAGAGGTTGCTGCTCCTGGCTCTGCACAGCTCTCTCCTCGGTCGTCTTCGCTCTCTGTAGGCCATCAGGCATACAGTTAGTTCACCAGGCTCCATGATCCTGATGTACTCCTCCTGCAGGATGGAAGAGAAATGCGTGGTTAGCATGGGTGTTCTAAGAACCTGTCCTGGTTAAGTGTGAAGGCCCCTTAATGCTCCCCAGAGACTGCTGGCCACCACTTGGATGGCCCGAAGTTAGTGCGCTGCATGGCTGCCCGAAACCCCAGTACCTCTGCTGCAGTCCACCCAACTGATTGGCGGCAGCTTTGCCCATTGGACTGCATGCTGTGCTCTCAGCTCAGGCACAGGTATTCTCCTAACCCACACTGTAAGGCTGCGCTGTTAGCTTGAGCCATGGGGGAGACTGGTCTAAATCAGAATGCTGATGTCGCAAGGGGCTGTGAGTGTCTCCAGCAATGACTGCTCCATGGCCAGCTTTAGCAAGGAGATTGTACAACGCGCACAGTCATCCAAGTGCTCTGTGGGCAGGGTGGGTGGGAGGGGTTAAAATCGTTGGAGCACTTGGTGGCACTTTGATGCCTCTGCATTGCTTGAGTAGGCAGATAAACTAGAAGCCTGGTCCCAATCATATCAATGTGGCTGCACCTGAACTGTCTCAGTTACTGAGGAATGGTCACTTTATACAGGTTTCCCCAATGTGTGGCCATTTCCCTCGCCCACTCTATCCCCCACCCTGAATGCTTGTGCGCTATGCTCAACGGGCCCTTGACTCACCGCCCACCCCCCCACCTCCCCTCCCCTCCCCTCCACAAGTCGTCTCAACGCCTGAACTGCCCTTGCCAGTCACCTCAATGGCAGGGCTGCACTTGCTCCCCCACCCCCACCCAAATCACCTCAACGGCTGGACTGCGTTTGCCCTGCCTCCTCACAAAGTTGCCTCAGGGGCAGGGCTGCCCTTAACCCTGACCCCCCAGCCCTCCTCAAGCTTGAAGCCCAACAGGCGACCCTGGCAAGCGCTGCAGAACATTACCGTGTACTCACCTCCGAGTTCCCCTCAAAGTGCGGGTCGCCAAGTGCATACCTTTTATGTGCTGTTGTGAAACACGGTGGCATGCTTTCCTGCCGAAGTGGATGGACGATCCAGTGAGACGGGGGGAGGTGGGGGGAGAACAATTCCGGAGGGCTGGCCTCATAATGATTTGCTGATGTATTACAATGAGGTTCCCAACTTCCAATGAGGGGAAATGCGTCCTGCCATCGGCAGGCTGAGCGGACAATCGCAAACTGGTTGCCTGCTGTCATAAAACCGATTGTGCCAAATTGTCCGCTCACACCACTGATCACACCTGATGCCAGCGGGCACAGACAATTCCACCCTTAGAGTGAAGCCTCAGCCCCCTAACAGTCCCTTTTACTGTATATTTGTATATTGTTACAAGTAGTTAATAAAGACTTGCTGTTAACATTCAGAATACTGTGAAGACTTTTTTAACAGACACATTCTGTAACCAGTACTATCCCAACACTTAGGACTCCTGGTTTGCGCATAGACTAAGCACTACCACTTGTTACATTCCATTTTGTGCTAAATGTAAGCAAGTGAGAAAACTGAGTTATTAATGAGGTTAATATTTAATTTGGATTTGGTAAGCATTCATTAATTCCTGTGTTCAGTTGTACACCGCAGATTTGTTGATTCAAACCCAAATCAGAACATTCAGTGAGATTGCTTGATCAGGACGTATGCTTTAACCATCTTGTCTACAATGACTAGGTGGCCAAAGTACCCCCCGCAGCCATCATGCAGAACTTTAGCTTGTCCTTAGGTGCATCTGAGACCCTGAATCTGTTCTCAGAGGAACTATTATTCACAAGATTCTGTAAATAAAATGATATTTTAGAATGACACACTGAACTCTTCTTAATGAAATATTTCAGAAGTCCTGGCGCATTGAATTTGTCTTAAATAGCTCCTCATAGAGAATAATTCTTGATAAAATTGCATTTTGCCAAAGCAAGTAATAATTTGTTGTCAAAGCATTCCATTGTGCAATTTAGAAATAAAGACTTAATCCTTTCTTGGTTTTTAGGTTTGATGCTGAAACATGACTGCATTCCTATGTGGAAAATGTTGAGCATCATCCAAGCGCCAAGTCACTCCACTTCTGTCACTAAACAGTACCCCAATTTTACTCTAAGGTTCGCTATTCATCACTTATAAACTCAAAAGTTATTCTTGCAAAACAAGGTCCATGTTAAGGAGAAATGGCTGGAAATTTGTTTTGGCCCACTTTGGGAAACACATCAGAAGCCAAATGCTTGAGGCTGGACCAAATTTCTGGGCCAATGAATTACTTTTGGGGCATTATTATTGTTCTTAATTGGTAAAGAAAAACAGCCAATTTATGCTCAACCAGGTCTTTCAAGCAAAAACATTAATAACCAGATAATCCCTTTTTGATTGATGGAAAATTATGGACCAGGGCACCCCCATACTCTACCCCCTACTCGGCTTTGGGTCTCATTAGCATACTTCTACTTCTACTAAAGGCAAATTGTCAGTTTGAAGAGGACCAGTTTGGGCCTATGCAAAATTCTACAATACAAGCCTCGGGGGGAGATTTTCATCTTTTCTGCTTAGAAATGAAGTATCACCTGGGCAAAGTGCAAAGAGTAGTGAGGATGCCTCTTATAGACCATAATTAATTTTCTTTCCAATTTAAAAGTCAGGCAGCTTCAGTTTCTGGCATGTGTTCCTCTCCATCCGGCTTGCCTTTCTATGACAAGGTGACTTTTAATGTCCAGGTGGCAAAGACAAAAATCTAGCTTTCAATTATAAAACATAGTGAAACAAAACTGCTGAGTATTTCTTCATCCCCATATTTTTCAGTTGAACTCTAGCCCACTGCCCTACACAGATATTCCCTCTAAGCCACCCCACAGTGCCAAAGGTTCAAGAATTTCTCAGGCTCATGTTACAGATCGGCCATCGCTACAGATACCAGCCGAGTTTCATTTCCATTGATTTCAGTGGAAGTGAAAATCAAACCATAATGCTTACAGACACTTGCTTCTGACTTTTTTTTTTATAGGACTGGACCACTGGCAGAATTACCATTGATGACATTTACTGAAAGGGCATTGTGAAACATATCACTGATACATCCCTTCTGTAGAACAAAGTCTACATTTGGTACACCGTGCTCGAGACTTTCCAATAAATGGACTTTCTCTCAAATCATTGCCCGTTCTATCACGTGACAATGCATCAGTTCTCTCTGTCCCTAATGCTTGTGGCATTCATCATTACCTGAATTTCCTATATTCTTTTATGGGATGTGGGTCTAATTGGTCTCATGAACTGAGTGGCTTTCTGGGCCATTTCAGAAGGTATTTAAGAGTCAATCACCTTGCTGTGAGTCTGGATGGCAGATTTCCTCCTTGAAGGACATTAGTGAACCCAATGGGTTTTTACAACAATCATTGTCATGGTCACCATCACTGATGATAAGTTTTATATTCCAGATATATCAATTGAATTTAAATTCCACCAGCTGCCAAGGTGGGATTTGAACCTGTGTCTCAAGATCATTAGCCTGGGCTTCTGGATTAATAGTCCAGTGGCATTACCACTACACCAACATCTCTGCCATAGTGTATTCCTGAGTGCAAACAACCAAGATACTCTTTCATAATGTACTTCCCATGGTGCCTATACATGCTTCCTGTATGTGCCACCAACTGGTCTAGATTTTGGCAGGTGATTGGCTGTTCATTCTACAATAGGCTCTGAGATTGAGGTGGCCATTGCCTGATGAATCCTACTTTCCAGGCACCTTGGCATTATACCCTACATTCCACTGGTGTAGTGCTATGAGAGAGATTGCGGGAGGCCTGGTATGCTCTGATGCCCTGAGGTATATTGATGTTTATTATTTTCTTCAACCTTATCATCTTTCAAGAGCACCTCAATCCCACGGCCTATTGTAGATTGACCAGCCAACCCACCTTCCAAAACCTAGGCAATTTAAAGGGATCATCAATGACTTAGAGGTTAGCTGCTGGCTGATTCCTTATGGTTGTTGTTTCAATTCTACAAGCGTTTGGTATTTTCCATGGGTAATTTATGTTCACCAAAACCTACAGGGAGTGCTGTGGCAGGTGTGCTATGAGCTTTTCTGAGTTAAAGGCATTGGCACAAACCAGTTGTTCCCAGGCATGGGTGTAGTAGTAATGCAGGTCAATCACTGGTATCCTAGTAGCAGTCATGATGCCTTCATTCTATGGTAGTCCACTCTGCCAGCTGTATTTGAGCCACCATGGCTAACCAGAGGGTGGCTACAGGACGACACAGACTATCTGTTAATGGCGTGGCTTATGACTCCAGTGCACAACCTACCCACACCCACACAGTATGCATGCAATGAAGGCCATGCTAATATTAAATGTGATAGAACAGTGTAATGACATGCTGAAAAAATGGGTTGAATTTTACCTAGGCAGCAGGGATCTTGCCACTGGGGCAGAAAGTGGGGGGCGGGGACAGTCCTGCTTCAGCGGGCAGAGGGAATCAGGGCCACACTTTGCTGGCAGTAGCCAATTAAGCTGGGCTGCCATCCCAATGAAGGACAGCAGCCCACTCCCAAGAGCTGCCAACCCAATCAGCCAATGATGGGGTTGCACCTGCAGAATGAGGGTACATCAATGGCCGAGCACCCTCAAAGTCAGGAAAATTGGGTTTGGAGGCAACCTTTGCTGCTGGAGAGTCCGTGAGCCAAAGGCTGCACTAAATGGTGACTCCCCCCCTCTGCATCCCACTGGGAGGCAGCCATGTCTCACTACAGGTAGGCTGGTCCATTTGTGGGGGTAGTCAGGTGGTCGGGAGGAGGTGGGGTTGGGTCAGGGAGGGATAGTCTGGTGGTCAAGGGTTTGTCAGATTGGGGGGGTAATTGGTTCCGGTCACGGGGAGGGTAGTCAGGATGGGCATGTAATTGGGTGGGGAGGTAGTTGGGTTGGGTCGGGGTAGTCAGGGAGTCGGGGGCTAGTTGGGTCGGGTAGCGATGTGGCGAGAGCTGAAAAATCAGTTTCCCACCACTGTAAAATGACAGTGGGGACAGGTGCTCCCACCCATCATGGCAGGTCGACATTCCCATCAGAGGCTGGCAGGAAGCAGTTTTGCATCCTGTTAACGGGATACGGATGAAGGCCCGACTGGAATTGTCCCCTCTGTCCAATTTTCTGTACCGCCAGTGGAAATCACACCGGTCCGGAACACATCCGGACCAACACGGTGTGTAGGCATCAAGCTCACCTTGAAGAAAGCCCAGGGCAGCTTGCAGAGATCGCAAGGGAAGATGGAGGCCTCCAGTGACCCTGGACCCTGGAACACCACATACAGCAGTAGGTGGATGGATCTTCTTGCTGCTGGACCTTCCAGGAGATGGATCTTCAAGCTGCAGTTGGAAGGCTGGATGCACGAGGTACTGTTGGGTGGCGATAGTTTGTCCTGTGGGGTAGGGGAATTAGATGGGAAGGAGAGGGATGAAGAGGTAGGGTGGGTGTGGAGGCCTGGAGGAGGACAGGGGTGGTCGGGGAGGTAGGGGAAAGAGAGAAATGCTGCAGGGGTCATGGAATGAGTGAGCTGATATGGAGGGGGAGTGTGGGAAGGGCCATGCTGGAGTGCGAGTGGGGGATGGGTATGCAGATGTCAATGGGTATGGGGGGGGCGGCGTGTGCAGGTGTAATTGGACATGGGGGCGGTGTTCAGGTGTGAATGGGCATCAGGAGAAGACAGAAAGGTGTTCAGAGGGAGGGATCCGTGGTGTCGAGTGATGAGTGCTGGGGGGGCATACTGAGGGAGTTGGTGATAGGAAGGGATGTGAGGGTTAAAGGGGGCAGTTGGAGCTGGTAGGGTGGGAGGGTGAGGGTCCTGCGATGATGGGTGTGGGTGTGGGTCATGGGGGGCAGGGCTAAAGGTTTTGGACTGTACTTAAAATGTTACCTGTACCATGGCTGCTCACAACTATGCAGAGCCTCGTGGTGGAGATCTTAAAATGCTGCGTGGGAGTTAGATCCTGGGAGGTGGGCGGAAATGCAGGTCAGCTCAACAGGATAATTGAAGGGGAACCCCAGCGCATAGTACTTATAATGGTAGGGCGTTAGATCAAATGTACGGGTGAAGGCAAAAGGCTCAGTCTGCATGGGAGACTTCTTGCACGTGGTCCGCAAGAGCCCTGGCAAAAACCTTTGCCTTTCCGCGTATGCATGATTCCAGGGGACATAAACCCAGCCTGGAGTGTCCCCTTGAATACTGGGGGTGGGTGGGGGGATAGGATGTGGGTTGCACAAAATGCAAATAAACCACATCAGATCTTATTGAAGTCCAAGTTTCCTCTATTTATATAAGTGCCATAACATTAACAATCATAGTGCACCCATGCAACCATATGTGAAATCAAAACTTCTTAATCTTTCATTCCCTAGCCCTTGTCCTAGGTGCACCCCCGACATCTGCAGCAGTGGTGGAGGCAGCCTGCTGGCCAGTTTGTCCTGTTGTCCTAGATGACTTTGGTGGCCATCCTTTGGAGACCCGAGGCCTGGAGGGCCCCAGCTTACTTAGGCTGTCTTGCTGTGGGGCAGCTGCTCCTTCTGCAGTTACAGAGGACAAAGCTGAAGGTGTCACAAGCTAAGGGGATTCCGAAGGGCCTCAGAGAGTCCTGAGTGGAGGTCCCAGGGGTGCCCAACAGCTGCTCCTCCTCCCCCCACCCCTGTGGACCCCAGCCCGACTCTTGGAAGGATCACCTGGGGGGGGGGGGGGGGGTTGCGGTGGTAGGTTGAGGTGCCCATCCCCCTCTTATGCAGTCACTGCAAAAGCTCACCCAAAACTACAGCGATGGAGAGCAGGTCTGTGGGCAACTCTGGCAGAAACTGGACGTTCTGCTGGACCAGGTTCTCTACGGTGTCCACCATACTCCCCATGGAGACCTCGATGCCTGCATGTCTGCACCGCTTCATCAGAAAGCTGGCGGATGGACTCCTGTGACTCATGTGCCACTCTGTTGAGGGCCCCCCCCCGACATATGCCTGATGTTCCCCCACATCTTGCATTTCCCTAGTGTCTCGTGAAGGCCCAATTCCAGAGGCTCATCATCGGATGTTGCAGATGCCTCTTCCCCAGTAGTCCTCCAAGTGCTGGTGAGCTCGACTGACCCTGCTTCCTCCTGCTGTGAACACATGTCTGTGCAGTGACCACCAGAATGTGAGACCCTTCCTGAACTATATATAATACCTGCCAAGGTGTGTGTCTCTGAGCTGGTGGAGTGTGCAGGTGTCTGCTGTGATGCCTCTACAGGTGAATTTCCTCCTTCCTCTCCGATGTCCTCTGTCCTCTGTGTGATGGAGGAACTGCTGGACAGAGCTTCATCTTCTTCCCTTGCCCTCTTCCTGCTGGCACCTGTAAGTGGGAGAGGAGATCACGAGTGACAGCATGAGCTGCCTCCAACATGCAGGAACACATGAATGTTAGGTTTCTATGTGACCTGTGTCAATCCTACATGTGATGGAGACCGCCCACCAACCTTTCCATCCCCACAGGCTCAGTCTGGTTCCTCCTTGCCAGCTGGGCTGCTCGGTCCTTGAAGTTGGTGAGGTTCCGGAGGTCAGGCCGGCCCCCTCCCATCTTCTCTATATCTCTCTCTCCTCTTGCGCCCCAAATTTTCCTGTGCAAAGAGAGAAGATGGGGTTGAGAGCAATTGGGTTTCAGGTATCTTTCTCACGCTTCTAATCTTACAAATAACCCACTGAATTGTGTGCCATGTGACTGATGTGCTACAGGTTGTCCACAAGGGTTCTGGTGCAGCAGCCTCCAGGGTGGTGAGAACATGCAGCTATAAGGATAAGAGGCATGTCATTAGCGGTGTTTTCTGGTGTCCTCAATGTCTGACCTCCTTCCACCATGCCCCCCCCCACCCCACACCCACTGCCACACACACCCGCTACCCCCCCCCCCCCGCCAACTCCCATGCAGCATCTGAGCTCTCTGTATGGAAGGGTCAGGGACTCACAGTGGCCTCTCCACCTGCCGACTAGATGGACAGCAGTGGGCCATGAAGCAAGGACACCTTATCATGCTGCCGTTGAGGTCCATGTCCCCTCTACGATTCAGTGAGGTGAGGGTGGTGAGCAGTTGAGGGGTCACCTACCCTGGTGGAGTGGCTGAGGTCATTCATCCGTTTCCGGCACTGCAGGGCAGTCCGCCTGTGGAGCCATGGGTACTGAGCTCCCTGGAGACCTCCTCCCATGCAGGGTTGGTCACACGGCTCAACCTCCTCCTTCCATCTTCTGGGTAGAGGATGCCCCTCCTGGCCTCCAATGCATTGAGCAGGCCTCCCAGGGATATATCACTGAATCTCGGGGGCCAGAGCTCCCTGTGATTAGTGGGTCATCGCCGCCTTCTACGGTGGGTAAGTTGTCCAGCCGCTTTTTAAAATATGGCGCCCAGGTATTATGGTGGGGTGAGCGCCATCCAGCCCGTCCCATTGTGCAAAGCATCGAGAAATCCCCTACTGCATAATTAATTAGGCCAGAATTGTGCAGTACGTGTGAATTCCCACAGGTCTCCACAGCAGGAAACACTCCCTGTTCCAGACCCTGTCACAGGACGTAGTCCTAGAATGGAAGATTCCGCAGTATGTGACTGCATCACAAGGGAGTTAGTGAGAATGAAAAAGGAGCCCCTGAAAATGAAAAAAATGGCCTCCAGAAAACTCACAAAGAAAAAATAAATTATTTTGACCCTGGGAGTGCTACCCCAGTTGCTGGAGCATGGTTGTTGGAAGTTGCTGATTTTCAGTGGAGTAGACTGCAGATGCCCCTGGATGGCAGTTTTGAGCAGCTTTGGGTCTAAAAGGCTCATCTGTGGATTGCAGCATTTCAGTGCAGGTGGCAGCTATTTGAACTGGCCAGCTGACAGGAATTAGGCAAGGTGCCGACAGAGTGTTAGGCATGGGGATGGATTAATGCTACCTTCCTGAGAGAGGACAGCAGGTTTGTGCTGTACTGAGTCATTACCACTGTCCCAAGACTAGACAGGTTGCCAGGCTGATGTGACATCCTGCAAGCTCCTTTGAATACTGGTATCCGCAGTTAAAGTGCCAGCAGTCTGACCTTGCAGCAGCCTGAGCTTCCACTGCAGCACGCAGAATCCTGGTAGCAACTGTTTGTGCTGCAATTGAATCTGCCATCAGTCACTGCATCATGGTTCATTCCACAAGTGTGTGAACATATTTGGCCATCGCTTCCATGCCTGAAAGAATGAACTCCAAGCTCTGTGCATAGCTCTGTGACAAACAGGTGCTGGACTCCTCTATGCTTTCTGGGGAGACTTCAAAAAGCACCAAGCATTAGTCCTTACTGATAGAGATTGTTGCTGTTTGATTGACATGGGTGTGATGATTTGAACAGTGGCTGCAGCTGCTGGTGAAGTTGGTAGGACATTGGTTTTTAAGATTCATTCGCTGCTCTAGGCCAATTCTTGCGGCACTGCTTTCAGGTCTTCGGGGCTTGACTCCTGGCATGGACCCCCACAGCTTTCTGTTCCCACCACCTTTGAATGTGTGTCTGGGAAGCGTCCCCTCCCCTAAAGATATGGAATTTTTATCCCCTTTGCACATCCTCTTCCCAGGTCCCCAGTGCAATGTCAGCAAGCCTTACAGCCTCCTTTCTCCCGTTTTGTGCCATTCTGTTGTCTTTCCCAAGACAGATGACACCCAAAACCTGCTCCAGCCACAATGCATCCCTCCCTTAAAAGAGCTTCAGACTAGTTTTAAACAGTGCAGACCAGCTTTAGCTAGTGCTAATCACTCATGATGTTGATTGACTGCTCAGTGGTTAGTGCTGCCTGGACAGAGCACACATGTAAAATAGCAGGCAGCATGGAATTGGTGCACCGTCTGCAATGCAGTCAACAGGTGGTTCAATTGTACATCACAATCCACATGCCTGGGGCTGAATTCTATGCCTCGCAGGCGGGCGTGCGCTTGATTCGATGGGACGTGAAATCATGTGAGATGACCACAGGCAAGTGTCCCGATGTCATCCCACGCTCATGCGATATTTTGGTTGGTGGGCGCGTGCAAATGTTGGAAGCGTGCCCACCGATAATTAGGAGGGCAATTAAGCCCATTAACAGTGCAATTGTCTGTCATTTTACATAGCCTGCCCAACTTTATGGTTGGCGGACAGGTGAATCAGCCAGGCGGGCTTTTGCATTTTTCATCAAACCTCATCCACGGGGAGGATGAGATCTCCATGATGAAATGAAATGTAAATGAATTTCTAAAGACAGCATTTTCAGGTGACTGAATATGATGCATGGACACTTTTTTTTCAGCTTTTGAAACCTTTACTTTTGCTGTTTCAGATTTTCAGCTCCATGAGGCAGCTCTCTATCTTCAGGGAGCTTTCTGTCAGTGCTGGTCCACGCCAGTGTTGGCATCATCGCCTACTCTGCTCCCACCCCCACCCTGGCTGAGCTTTTCAGCGTGCATTTCACCTGGCTGGCTGTTAATTCAGGCCCTGGTTTCAGGGGCTATCAAATATATGCAACCTTAGAACTGACCCTCATCCAACATTGTTTTTATTTTTTGTTGCTCATTAGGTCAGTTCTGTCTTTGCATTTTATACTTCCGCAATATGTTATATTGACTTTCCTGGCATGGTGCTATTTCAATAAAAAGTTTTCTTTTCATCAAGATTTCCTCGGATTTTCTCCTTTACCTCCTTTTTTTTCCCCCATAAAGTGAATGATTGTCTTAAAATGGAATTTTAAAAATTATTTATTAATGGGGTGTGGGCGTCACTGGCTGGGCCAGCATTTTTTGCTTATCCCTAATTGCTCTTGTTCAGAGGGTTTTTAAGAGTCAATCACACTGCTGTGCGTCTGGAGTCACATGTAGGCCAGACCAGGTAAGGACAGCAAATATTCTTCCCTAAAGGACATTAGTGAACAAGATGGGTTTTACAACAATCACAAACCCAGATCCCCAGAGCATTACCCTGGCTCTCTGGATTACCAGCCCAGTGACAATACAACTATGCCACTATCTTCCCCAAGGAATCATACAACTGATTAATTGTCGGCTGAAAGGCCACTGAGTATTGCCCTCTTGTGTAGCCATTTAGCAAGTGACTGATTTGAAGCTTCAACAGACATTGATCAACAGGAACGGGCTATTCAGCCCCTTCAGCATGTTCTGTTATATCATAGCTGACTTGTAACTCTTTCGAGTACAAACACGTTTCCATCTGTTTCAGATGAAGTTACATTGTTTCATAGTTTGCCATCGTGAGATTTGAACTCTTGATACTCTTTCGAGTACAAACCTGTTTCCATCTGTTTCAGATGAAGTCACATTGTTCCATAGTTTGCCATTGTGAGATTTGAACTCTTGATCTTGGGGTTACAAACCCAGTACCATAACCACTTGGCTATTTAGGCCAAGCCTCTACTGCACCTGGTATTCCCAGGCAGTCTCCCATCCAAGTACGAACCAGGCCTGAGTCTGCTTAGCTTCCGAGATCAGACGAGATCGGGCGTTTTTTTTCAGACTAGTATGGCCGTAGGCAAAATATTTGTTCAATGTCTCTTCCATTTCATAGTTTTGCCATTGTGAGATTTGAACTCTTGATCTTGGGGTTACAAACCCAGTACCATAACCACTTGGCTATTTAGGCCAAGCATAGCTGACTTGTATCTTCACTTCATCTACCCACACTGTTTCTGTAATTCTTAACATCATTACTTAACAAAAACCTATCAATCAATCAATTGACTTTTTCAATTGACCCAGCCTCAGCAGTTCCACCTGTTATTTAGGGACACAACTTGACTTGCATTTCTATTTATCTTGTGTAAGCTGCTCCTTAAAGATAGAACAAGAATATGGAGAATAGGAAGGTGATTGTTAGTGTAAATCCATCAATATGAAGGAAAACTGTTATAAATAACAGTAGTTACACTAAGTTTGACTGTAGATACTATGGTCATCAACACTAGGCCTGAATGTTCTGGCCCCGCTGTGACCACGGTGGGTCAGATATTGTGGCGGGCCAGCTAAAGGTCCATTGACTTATGAGACTGGAAGATCCTGCTGACTCTAGGACTAGAAGATCCTGCAGTTAATTTTACTATTTAGTTGGAGCTCTCACCTTACTTCTACCTGATGTGGGGATCCTCATGGTTCTTAAAACAGAAAATAATCTTAGGTTCTTCTGTGTCTGCAACTGCACAAGGGGTCACTCAGCCTCTTGAGTCTGCTCCGCCATTCAATAAGATCATGGCAGATCTGAATGTAACCTCAACCCCACATTCCTGCCTAACCCCGATAACCATTCACCCCCTTGTTAAACAAGAATCTATCTAGCTTTGCCTTAAAAATATTCAAATACTCTGCTTCTACCACCTTTTGGCAAAGAGTTTCAAAGACTCACAATTCTGAGAGAAAAAATTTCTCTTCATCTCTGTCTTAACTAAGCAGCATTTTATTTTTTAAACAGTGACCCTTAGTTCTAGATTCTCCCACAAGAGGAAACATTCTATCCACATCCACCCTGTCAAGGCCCCTTAGGATCTTAAAGGTTTCAATTAAGTCACCTCTTATATCTCTAAATTCCAGTAGGTACAAGCCTAAACTGTCCAGCCTTTCCTCATAACACAACCCACCCATTCCTGGTGTTAGTCTAGTAAACCTTCTCTGAACTGCTTCTAATGCATTTACATCTTTCTTTAGTAAGGAGACCAGTACTGTACACAATACTCCAGATGTGGTCTCACCAATGTCCTCTGCAACTGAAGCATAACCTCCCTACTTTTGTAATCAATTCCACTCAGAATAAATGGTAACATTTTATTAGTTTTCCTAATTACCTGATGTACCTACATACTAACCTTTCGTGATTCATACACTAAGACAGCCAGGTCCCTCTGAATCTCAGAGCTCTGCAATCTCTCACCATTTAGATAAAAAGCTTTTTTTTTTTTTAAAATACATCCTTCCAAAGTGAACAATTTTACATTTGCCCACATTATACTCCATTTGCCAGATCTTTGCTCACTGATTGAACCTATCTATATCATTTTGTAGCCTCCTTACTTCCTCTTCATAATTTATGTTCCTACTTATCTTTGTGTTGTCAGCAAATTGAGCAACCATTCCTTCAGTCCTTTCATCCAAGTCATTTGTATAAGCTGTAGACAGTTGAGGCCCCAACACTGATCCTGTGGCACATTGCTTGTCACATCCTGTCATCCAGAAAAAGACCCATTTATGCCAACTCTGATTCCTGTTAGCTATCCAACCTTTTATCCATGCCAATACATTAGCCCTTCACCATAAGCTTTTATTTTCTACAATAACCTTTGATGTGGCACTTTATCAAATGTCTTCTGAAAATCTAAGTACAGTGCATCCACTGATTCCCCTTTATCCACAGCACATGTGAGTCCTTCAAAGAACTCCAACAAATTGGTGAAACGTGATTTCTCTTTTACAAAACCATGTTGACACTGCCTGATTGCCTTGATTTTTTCTAAGTGTCCTTCTATAACATCTTTAATAATAACTTCTAACATTTTCCCTATGACAGATGTTAGGTTAACTGGCCTATAGTTCCCTGCTTTATGTCTCCCTCCATTTTTGGATAAAGAATTTATATTTGCTATTTTCCATTCTAATGGAACTTTCCCTGAATCTAGGAAATTTTGAAAAATTAAAACCAATGCATCAACTATCTCACTAGCCACTTCTTTCAAGCACTTAGGGTCACTCCATGTGGTCATGGGGAATTGTCAGACCACAGCCCCAACAATTTGCTCAATACCACTTCCCTTGTGATTGCAATTTTCCCGAGTTCCTCCCTCCCTTCCATTTCCTGCTTTACAGCTATTTCCAGGATATTACTTGTGTCCTCTCTTGTGAAGTATGAAACAAAATACCATCTTCCTACTTTCCATTATCAATTCCCCAGGCACACTCTCCATAAGACTAACATTCACTTTGTTAACTTTTCTTATTTAAATATCTAGAGAAACTCTTACTATCCATCTTTATATCACTAGCTAGCTTTCTCTCATACTTTAATATTTCCTTCCTTGTTAATCTTTGTCATTCTTTGCTGTTCTTTATATTCTTTCCAATCTTCTGACCTGCCACCATGTTTGTGTAATCAAATGATTTGTCATTAACTTTGATAGTGTCTTTAACTTTTTAGTTAACCACAGATGGTGGGCCCTCCCCTTGGAATTTTTTCTCATTGGAATGTATATATTCTGTGTGTTCTGAAATATCCCTTTAAATGTCTGCCACTGAAATGCTATTGACATATCCCTTAACCTCATTAAGCTCTGCTTTCATGCCTTAGGGATAGAATAGAGCTTACCAGATACTCACCAAACATATTACTTCTTTCCTTGTAGTAGAACAAGAACCAATTTCTATGGAGTGAGAAAGATAGAAAGAGGGAATAAACAACTCCTTCCCCCTTTCACCAAACTCCAAGTCTTCACTCAGTTAGTGAACTGCACTTCATTTGCCAAGGCTACACCAAAGAACCTTGAATTTATAGTAAACTGAACTGAGGCAGATTCAACTTGTTAGCTAATTAACTACTCAGCTCCTACAGCTGAGAGTGAGTTTACCATATCTAAACTGCAAGAAAGAAAGAACTTAGCCTGTCTGCACAGTACTTTCTAGTTATTGCTAATTACAGACTTAGATTTTAAGAGCAAAATTTAAGAACAAAGTTAACACTTAGAACTTCCACTTTCACCAAACTCCAAGTCTTTGTTCAGTTTGTCAGCTGTACTCCGTTTGGTGAAGCATCTCTTATAGTTTTTGATTAACTGGACTGTAATGTTCAGTTTGGTATTATTTTCTTTTATTGTTCTTGCTTCAGTTATTGGTGGGCTTTTTGGGGATGGCAAACATTTTTTTTGGAGTTGCATAGTTTTAGATCCTATCTAGCCATTTAGATACTACCCCTTAAGGGTAGACTGCACTGCCAATGTTAATAGCACACATTTAGCCAAGATATTCATCTTTGGCAGCTGCAGCTTAAGAAGATGCCCTCCAGATGGAAGAAAAGTATTTGGCCTGCCTAGATTCATAAGTGAAGTACTTTTAAAGGAATGCAATTCATTGCAGAGAGAAGAATATGGTATGAACGCATCTTTCATATGATAACATCAATGTCAATAGTTTTTAACCTTGTTTATTTATATGCCATGATTTCTAATTAAGATTAATATTTGTGAAATATATATTTGACTTTTTGGATAAAAAGTAATTTTGCATACACATTAAAGTGACATGCAATATAATGGGAAGAAAAACCCAAAAATGCAAAAATAAAGGATTACTGTCACGGTCTTTCACAGTCTGCTGCTGCCATATATGTTTAGGGTCTTGATGTAGACCTTAAGGTATCTGTCTTTGTGCGATCTATGCTAAGTAAGATATTGAGACTGACGAGAGTTTGGGTTGAACACAATTACATGAAGTTTATTACGAGCAACAGCTAGATACAGCTCTACACAGGCTCTGATCTAGTCTGGATCCTAACAGTTGTATAGGCTGATTACTTGACCACATGCCTGACTCATGACGTATAGATAGGCCTGAATTTTTTGCTTGCCGGGTGCACTGAGAAAGGCTCAGCAGTGCCAGTGGGGGTGGGAAGAAGGTGGGCGCCGATGTCCTTATAGGTGCTGATAAGCACTTCCACTGAGTTCCCTGAAGGCAGACAGCTACCTCAGGGAGCTGCAGACCTCCACAGAATAAACAAAATAACAAAAATGCTGCAAGATATGTCCATACAGCACAATCAAGCACCTGAAAGCATACCTAAAAAAACTTTCCCCAGATATCTTTTTATTTCCCCACGGAGATTTCATCCCATTCTGTATCGAGGTTAGAGCAAAAATGTAAAGGCCGATTGGCCCGTCCGCCAATCATAAAAGTGGATGGGCCACAAAAAATTGCTTTCAATTGCCTCCTTGATGGGCTTAATTGCCTGCTTAATTGTTGGTGGGTGCGCTTCTAACTACTGCGTGCGTCCGCTGAGCGAGATATTGCGTGAGTGCAGGATAACGCTATTTTGCGGCCGGATGGGTTGGGCGTGCGCCCACCCATGGGATGTAAAATTCTGGCCATAAAGTCTTACAGAATCACAGACAGTAATTGACACCTGCAGTAGAGATCACAGGCAATAGTGAACATCTAACCTGGAGGCTGTGACTTTTATCCTCCAGCCTTACACACAGTGACTTCAAACTGATGGCACTGTGCAGCTTCTTAAAAGTATATGCCATTGTCTGCATCGACAGACATACAAAATCATAACAACTACCCAGCAAGAACAATTATTGCATGGAGAAAAATGCAACAAAGGAAGCAAAAAATGCAAAGGCAAAACAAAACAAAGAAAATGACAACTCACTTTCCAATTTTAAGAAATCTGTTTCAGCAGACCAGGTTGTCTGTTAAGCACCACCTGGACACAGCACAGAGCATAAACGATGGGCCAGAGTGCCTGCTTGTAATGGAAGCATTCTGATTTTCCTCCTATTCAAAATAATGGAAGAAAAATCAGGCAGGTTCCGACAATATTCTTGATATTATTAGACTAATGCAAAATACTTAATGAGATGACATATGACTCCAGACCCAAAGCAATGTGGTTGACTCTTAAATTCCCTCTGAACAAGGGCAATTAAGAATGGGCAATAAATGCTGGCCTAGCCAGTGTTGCCCACATCCCATGAATGAGTAAAAAGAAATAGGAACTTTATTGGAACGCATCTTACTGCTCTGGCTTACATCTTCCATGAGGCTGTATGAGAGATCAAATCACCTGATGTAGCATCAGTTCCTAAGATGATGTACACAGTATATGATTAGCATATTAAATGATTAGGATTAATCCATTAACAACCCAATATCCAACATAACATATTGCACTGCAGTGCCTTCACAGGCATTTGCTCTAACCTGACCTATTTTATGATAGTCACTCTGCCTAGACAATCCGCAGGCTTCATTGAATTTGAAAGTCAAGGTCTGATGATGTCAATGAGACCCTGATATAATTTTAACTTTGTGCCTGTGTCATAAGATCTGGTGCTGGTCTCACCAGGGAAGCCCAACACCAAGAAGAAGACCCAGAAGAGGATAAAGAAGGTAAGTATGCTTTTTCTGGGGGGTGGAGGGGGATGGTTACTGGAGGATCAGGAATGTTTCTCACTGCACCACAGGAAACTCCCATCTCCCAAGCTTCCTTCCTACTCCCCTCATGAGCCCAGCTGGCAGGGTCCTGTAAAATTCTGCCTAAGGGCCAGTTGTCAAAGCAATACCTGCAGTGTAACAGCAGCATTACACCTTTGCACCAAGTCAAAATGTTCATTAGATCACTAACGGAAAGGGTTAATGCAATTCTGATCAATTAACACTTCACTTGCAGACTGAATAGAACACAAGAAAAAGTCCATCATCTGATAGGCGTTTCCTCTCTGACCTTTTATAGGTGAAAATATGAGAGCGCCTTCAAACTTTCCTGTTGTGTTTTACCAAATCTGTCACTGTGCATGCTTTTCTTATGCATTACACCTCACAGTGTTGAAATCAAGGTTTATTGCACTACCTCCCACTCTGATTCATTCTTTCCCAATGCCTCAGATTGTGGAGTTGCTTCTCCTCCTTAATTTGTAGCACTGACATTTCACCTGTTTTGCAATAAAAAAGTTTCCCCAATAAATAAGCAAGCATTTAATAACATTGAGTAAGTTACATAGCACAGGTTTTCATCTGTTATTGTTCGTTGGTGGTTCTGTGTGAATGCCTGCTCTCATGGTTCTTTAGGTTTTTTACAATTATTTGCTAACAGCTTATGATACATACTTTAATATACAATTTTACTGCAATGTTTTGCAAATAATTTCTCTATAATCCTGAGATACCAATTTTATTAATTCTGTGTGAATGTCATTATGTGTCAAGGATATGAAGTTCATCAATACCTGCTGTCCATTTTGGTAGTCTCTTCAGAGTCGGTAAACAGAATAAAATGTACCATAGAAAATTTAAAATTATCAATTTTCAAAGATATCAAGGAACAATTTCAAAGTTATTATCTAATTTTCAGCATTTATTGAACAGTATTAAGCTACTGGAAACAAAAGTGTGAGGACTTAAATCACAAGGGGAGAATTTCAATCCTGTCTCTCCATTTACTTGGGCAAAAAATGAAAGATGAGGGTGTCAAATTTTGAATTATAATCTCCCATGCTAACTCCATCCCAGAAATGCGTTGGCTATCGAATTGGGTGCTGGTGACTTCTGGGGATGCTTGCCTGAATTGGGCATTTATGACCCCACAAGTGAGAATGTAAGACCCAGGGAGAAGTTGGTAAGCAAATGTCTCAGCTCAGGTTCATCCAGATTTTCAGTGGCCTGACCAGCAACCCTTAAATGGACTATCAAAGTCACTCCAAAATGATCTGGAAAATCTTTAATATTTTCATTTTGGTGGAGCCAGGAGGAACAGGAGTCGACCATCTGGCTTCAAAAAATACTTTGACATCTGCCAGACACCCTTGCCTTTGCCATTGCCTCCTCCACCACCACCCACCCCACCCCACCACCCCCCCCAGACCTACTAGGTTTGGTGACAGAGCTGGTTGGAATTGGCTAGGCCCCAACAGGCAAGCTGCTTCAGGACATTCGACTGGTGTCTGTAGTTCTCCAGTTGGGAGGCTCATTTTTTGATTGGATTTCAGGCTTATACCTTTGTGTGCGTCACACATTTTGTGCTGGAAATTGGTGGGAGCTGCATTTCCCCATGGTGGTATAGTTGTAATCGATTAAGTAAATTGTTTGGAAGAGTTCCTTTGCTAATTTAATATTACAACAATTGCTACGCTTGAAAAATACTTCAAAGAGAAGCATTTAGGGACACACTGAGCATGTGAGAATCACCACATAAATCCAAATCTTTTTTAAACCCCTTAACCCATTGGTTTTAATAAAAGTCCTGGTTTTATATTTGTGCCCCATTATTTCAATAAAATAAGAACGTGTTCAGTTCACCTCCTATAGAATCATGGAATGGGGGCCATTTGATCAGTCTAGCCTGTGCCAACTCTGCGAGAACAGTTTAGCTAGTCCCACTCCCTGAGCCTTTCTCTTGCTCCTGCAATTTTTTTTCCATGTGCTTATCCAGTTTCCTATTGAAAGGTACACCTGAATCTATCTCCGCCACCCTTTCTGGCGCTGCATTTTAGATTGTAACCATTCACTGTGTAACGAAGTTTTTCCTCATGTCGCCTTTGGTTCTTTTACCAAACACTTTAAATCAATGTCTGTCCTCTGGTTCTTGACCTTTCTGCCAATGGGAGCAGTTTCTCTCTATCTATTCAGCCTAGATCCCTTATGATTTTGACATCTCTATCAAATATCCTCTCAACCTTTTCTCTACAGAGAACAGCCCCAGCTTCTCTAATTTATCCTCATAATTGAAGCCTCTCATCCCTGGAACTATTTTCATAAATCTTCTCTAAACCCATTCTAAAACCTTCACACCCTTTCTAAAGCACAATGGCTTTATTGAATTGGACAGGACATTCCAGTGGACTGATCTGTGGAGGTTGATCACAACTCCCTTTGGAGTCTACATTCCTGGACCAGGCTCTGTTTTTACACTGAATTTTAACAATTCATTAAAAATCGTCAAAATTTCACCATATTTTGATTAAGAATTTTTGCAGACGTAATTGTTCTCTAAATATGTAATTACAAAATTGTGTGCTTTCTGTTTCAGACTATAAAAGATGTGCAAGGTTGCTAACAAGATTAGCTGTGAGTCCATTGTGTACACAACATTAAATGTTTGCCATGTAAGTATACAGTATATGCATAAAATGATCTTAACTTTAGGTGTTGAAATTCCTTGGCCCTGCTGTATGAATAGTGAACTGGGTATCCCAATACCCAGCAGAGTTACCTCCTCTAGATTATTCTGATTTAGGAGGGGATCAGTTTATCTGAATAATTCAAAAGGTGCCAACTTTACCATGGTCTCATTTTGGATGCTTACTTGATCAGCGTTCTCCAATAGGATTAGTGCTAGCCACATGTGGTGAATTGGGAATCCACATATGGCTTATTGTATTTCTGATTAATAAATTAAATGAATAATAGTCATTTTGCATGTAATCTTAATACTTGTTCAAACGGTGCATACATATGAACTTTAACCTTTTTATGCATTTGCCAGAAATGGTGAGAAAATATGCTTTACTTCCTTTTTTACTATGTAGTGGTGTGTGCTAACTAAAAACAATTCTGTACAATTTTCTAAATTAAAAAAAGATGTAAAGCTACTATCAAGTGCATAAGCTAAATAAAGTTTGGAATGTGCTTTTAAATATTAGCATATGAAAAGTTTAAGCCTAGTTACCTTCAGAGCTAAATTTGAATCAGACTAAAATGTTGTTCAAGAGATGACCTGCAAAGTGCACATATTTAGATTTCATTCCACACCGCAAGATACCAGGAAATATTGGACAGAAGAGCAGAAGAACATCAGGCAGACAAAGCACAGAAGAGGGAATCATGAGACAAAAGGCACATAATACCATGGGTATCTTGATGTAGCTTTGAAATGGTGGTGTAGAAAGGATAAGACATTAACTGCTCTCATCCCACCAGATATAGCTTCAGGATTTTTTTCACTATAATTACTCATGTACCTCAAACTGTGTGATCCTATTTCCCTATATCAGATTCCTGGAGGTATTAGGAAGAATTTTAACTTTGAGGAACACACGGGGCAGGATTTTGAGGTCGACGGGCAGGCGGGCCCAGGAGCAGCCGGAAAATGGTCCGCTGCCTGCGATCAGCCTCCGACCACGATTTCACACTGGCGGGCCAATTAAGGCTCTCCCAGCATAAAACGCGCCCCTGGAAGGCTGCCACAGAAGGACATGTGTTCAGTGCCTCCAGTGGAGTCGAGTATAGCTGAACACGGCAGGCAGGAGGGAGGGTGGGCACGCCAGTCCCCAACTTTTGACGAGTGCCTCACTATCTTCCTGGAGAAGGGGCTGCCAGGAGGTTGTTCCCAGAGATGGGAGGTGGAGGCCACCACACCTCACCAAGAGGGCATGGGAGGAGGTGGCAGCAATGGAGCGGCACATATGGATGCAGTGCCAGAAGTACATCAATGAGCTGCTGCACTCAGGAAGGGTGAGTACAATGTTAGCATGGGTCAGTGTTCAGAAGTGTTAACGTGTGGCCATCCCCCCATGGACCTCAGTATCCCAGCTAGATTCTGAGTGCCAACTGTCAATGACACCGGAGCTAGCCAAGGGGGTGAGCCCTGGCTGCTTGAACTGAGTGCCTTGTGATTCAAGGACCACGGCTCAGATGTGCTCTGTGAGGTGTTCCTCAGCTGGGGTTGGCCAGGCTGCAATGACACTGCAGGTAGAGAGTGGTCTAATCAATGCTCCTCTGTTCTTTCAGGAGAAGCCAAGCCATAACCAGGCAGAGAGGGCACGTAAAGGCTGAGCGCAGCCCAACCTCCTGCTTCTCAGTAGGTTCGAGTAAGATACCCTGGAGCTCGTGAGCCGACATGCTCCACGTGCAACCGGGCTTAGAGAGGTGGTGATGCCAGACGAAGTTAAGAGTGCAGTGCACAGAGGTGAGAGTTTTGGATTGTGCAACCATTCTAGCGTACTGTCTTCATTGATGTCAGCCTTGAACCTGGAGTCTCTATTGACCATTGAAAGACAATGCACCGTGATGCAGATCTCCATTGTCTCACCAGGGTACCCATGCACAGTGATGGTTGATGACTTTAACTAATGACATGTCCTTGTTCTCCCTTTTAGGTTCACCTCTGCTCTGCAGACCCCGAAGAGCCACCCCTGACACTTGGAGGACCACCGGGCATCACTTTCACCTGCGTCACACCCCTCTCTGAAGCAGGCACCAGCACAGATACCAGCATCTCAGTGGGCATTAGTTCCGTCGCTAGTATCTTGGTGCACATTAGTGGAGGCTCTTCACACTCGCTTGAGGTGCAGGTGGAGTCAAAGAGTGCTCAGGGCACCAGCAGTTGGAGGAGCACTGGGGAACAGGACAATGCATAGCCGAAGGCTGATGATGAGCCTCTGGAGTCGTCCATTAGGCAGCTGATACTGGATGTCCAGCGAGATATGTGGGAGGATCTGGCGGAGATCCATGAGGGTATGTGTGCTGTGGTCTCCATAATGGAGGAGTCCATGCGGAGCATGAGCACTGCATTTACCCTCATGTCTGAGCGCAATCCCTCCTCCATTGAGAGAGTGGTGACTTTCATGGAGAGGCAGCTGAAGAGACAGAATCAGCGGTTCCTGGGGTTGCGCTCGGACCTGCAAGCCCTCACACAGGCACTAACCTCAGGTGGTCAGTGCCAGTGTGGGAGATGAATGAGCATCCAGTATCCCGGCTAGGTGCCCATCCATCAATGGTGAGCAGGGAGGTCCAGATCAACCCCACATTTGTGCACTGTTGTCTCTGCTGTCTCCTCTCACTCTGGATGATGACAGCAGCTCCTCCGCCCCTCTGCCAGTGACCATTGCATCTGATGAGGCTGCGATGACTGGGGAGTTGCCAGCAGTTGCACTGACCACTCCCTCCCGGGTGGGGACAGCACAGGCTCCACTGGCCAGAGGATGACTGCCATCGTCATCAAGGTCAGCAGGACAGCAGAGTCGGCAGGCTCTCTCCAATGCCAGTGCCAACGAGGGGGGTGGGCGGGGGGTCAGTTGTGGGTGCACCAAGACGTACCTTTCACAAATGTAAGTTAAAGGCACCATGAGCACAAAAGGGACAGGTCACAGGTAATTTTATGTTTACTTTATCTTTACTGATCTGGTGATGACCAGAGAAGTTTATGTAAATAGTTTGGAATTTTCAAAATGAGATAAATTTTTTGTTTTTGTCGTCATGGCCTGAGTATGCTTCACCTTTTTATTTTATTGGTGCTGGGTACGCCAGTATGTAATGCTGGATGTAAGTGGCTCTGAGCGTCATTGCACAGGCACTCAGTGTTTTTTGTGTTCAAATGAAAGGGTCCAGACATCTGGGATGGAGGAGGCAGCCCTGGCATGCGGCTGAAGCTGATCTTTGGTAGCCTAGGTGGAGGAGCATTGGATCAAGGCATCCCTGGTATCCCTGTCTCCCTGAAGGCTACAAAAGTCTGCCTCCACGCCCCCAGCATTCTCCTCACCATGCTCCTCTTCTGACTCACTACTGGACTCATCATCTGTGGCCTCTGCAGCTGCGTCAAGATCTCCTTCCTCCAGTGGGTCCCCCTTTGCCTGTGCCAGATTGTGGAGAGTGCAGCATGCAGCAATGATCAGTGACACATGCTCTGGGGGTATTGTAGTGTGCTCCCTGAATAGCCTAGGCATCAGAAGCGCATCTTGAGAAGACCTACGGTCCTCCCTACTAGCGCCCTTGTGGAGGCAGGACTCATATTGTGACAAACAAAAATTTCTGGAAAAACTCAGCAGGTCTGACAGCATCTGTGGAGAGAAAGACAGAGTTAATGCTTCAAGTCTAGCGACTCTTCCGTATTGTAATGCTCCTCTGCCTCTTGGGTGGCGGAGAGGCGACATGAACCACCTCTTCAACGGATAGCCCTTGTCACCCAGCAGCCATCCATCCAGTCGGGCTGGAGCACAGAAGACCCTCAGCACCTGGGAGTGTTTGAGGATGTAAGCGTCATGGGAGTTGCCAGGTACCTTGCACAGACTTGCTGAATCTGAATCCTACGGTCACACAAGCTGCACGTTCATGGAGTGGAAGCCCTTCCTGTTGATGAAGGCATCTGACTGACCCACTGGTGCCTTGATGGCCACATGTGTACAGTCGATTGTAACCTGGATGTGGGGGAACCCAGCAATCGCTGCAAAGCCCCTGGCTCACTCAGCCTGGCTGGATTCAAACGTACTGTAAAGAATAAAGTTCAGTACCCGCATGAACTGAGCTTCTGTCACCAGCTTAACGTAACTGTGATTGGAAGACTCCATGCAGAAACCCCACTAACCCCTGGAAATAGCCCGAAGCATAGAAGTTGAGGGCCGCTGTGACCTTCAGAAGCACTGGTATGGGGTACCCACCCACACACACAGTCAGAGCTGATCTCAGGCCCAATCATTTGGCAAATGGAGGTCACGGTCTCCCTTGAAAGGGGGAGCCTCCTTTGGCATTGCACCTCATACATACTGAGGTAGCTGTATCACTGCCTGTAAACCCTGCCAGCAGGATAGTGGTGTCTTCTGCTGCCCCTTCTGCCTTGGACTTCCTGCTGGCCCTGCGCCCCTTGTGCCTGCGCCTCTCCTCCCACAGGTCGCTCCCCTGGAAGCTTCATTGGGACACCTGGCCTCCTCTCCCTTCTGCCCCTCTCTTCCTCCTCAGAGGAGGTGCCACCAGCAGAGACCATAATCCATATTACCAGAGTAATGGAAGGCTGTCTGATACTGGCAGGGTCCACACAGTCTGAATCCTTTGGAGGCCTTGCAGATACCAAAGAGTCCAAAAGTGAAGCCTGGAAATGCTAAGAATTAAGCTCCGAACAAAGGTGAAGCTGCCAAGTACCAATAAGTCACCAGCATCAAACTATCTACCAAATTCCTCACTACTCATCCTGGCAATGCTGCTGACCCTTCTTATCCCGCCCTTGGATTAAGTTTTTGAAAATGTTGGCTGGCCCCCTGCTCGTTTTGCTCATGCGAGATCGCATGGGCAATGAAAAATCATCATCAAATGCACTGTTAATGGCCTTAGGTGATGTTAATTAATGGCAGGCGTGGCTCTGGCACCCGCTCATGCCCGCCGAGTGAAATATTGTGCCTCTGCACGTCAGGACACTCACCCGATGTCATCGCGCGCTATTTTACATCTTATCGGGTCGGGCTCGTACCTGCCCATGGGTCGTAATATTCTGTCCATGGGTTTGTGTATGGTTGGGGGTCAAATCCAACAAAAAAGTGTAGGGAAGCAGGCTCCAATCCCCCAATTTACGCGCTATACTCAAATATGTTAGCCTATGAACATGCAAACATATGAATTAGGAGCAGGAGTAGACTGTTCGGCCCCTAGAGCCTGCTCCGCCATTTGATAAGATCATGGCTGATCTGCTTGTGGCCTCAACTCCACTTTCTTCCTACCCCGATAACCTTTGACTCCCTTCTTAGTCAGGAATCTATCTACCTCTGCCTTAAAGATATTCCGTGACCTTGCCCCCACTGCTCTCTGGGGGAGAGAGTTCCAAAGATTCATGCCCCTCTTAAAGAAAAAAAAATTCTTATCTCCGTCCTAAATGGGGGACCATTATTCTTAGACTATGCTCCCTAATTCTAGTCTCTCCCACAAGGGGAAACATCCTTTCAACATCTACCCTGTCAAGTCCCCTCAGGATCTTTCAATAAGATCACCTCTTAATCTTCTAAACTTCAATGGATACAGGCTCAGCCTTTCCAACCTTTCCTCATAAGATAACCCCCCATCCCAGGTATCAGTTGAGTGAACCTTCTCTGATGCTTCTAACGGACCTATCTCTTTTCTTAGGTAAGGAGACCAAAACTATACACAGTACTCTAGATGTGGTCTCACCACAGCTCTGTACAACTGGTAGCAAAGCATCCTGCTTTTATATTCCATTCCCCTTGCAATAATCAACAACATTCCATTTGCCTTCCTAATCATCTGCTGCATTTGCACACTAACTTTTCCTCATTTATGTACCAGGACACCCAGATCCCTCTGTATCTTGAAATTCTGCAATCTCTCTCCACTTAAATAATATGGTGCTTTTCTATTCTTCTTGCCAAAATGGACAAGTGCACATTTTCCCATATTGTACTCCATCTGCCATTTTTTGCCCACTCTCTTAACCTATCAATGTCCCTTTGTCCTCTTCACAACTTACTTTCCTGCCTATCTTTGTATCATCAACAAATTTAGTAACCATATATTCAGTCCCTTCATCCAAGTCACTGATATAAATGGTAAATAGTTGAGGCCCTAGCACAGGTCCCTGTGGCACTCCATTCAGCACATCTTGCCAACCTGAAAAAGACTAATTTATCCCTAATTTCTGTTTTCTGTTAGCTAACCAATCCTCTATCCATGCTATTATGTCACCCCTACACCATGAGCTCTTATTTTGTATAGTAAACTTTTGGGTGGCACCCTGTCAAAAGCCTTCTAAAAATCTAAGTGCAGCATATCCACAGGTTCCCCTTTATCCATGTTGCTTTATTACTTCCTCAAGGAATTCCAATTAAATAGTAAAACATGATTTCCCCTTCACAAAACCATGTTGACTCTGCTTGATTGCATTGAGATTTTCTAAGTGCCCTACTATAGACTCCTTATTAATAGACTCCAGCAATTTCCCTATGACAGATGTTAAGCTAACTGGCCTGTAGTTTCCTGCTTTCTGTCTCCTTCCTTTCTTGAATGGAAAACTTACATTCACTATTTCCAATCTGAAGTGACCTTTCCAGAATCTAGGAAATTTTGGAAAATTAAAACCAATGCACCTACTATCTCAGCAGCTGCTTCTTTTAAGATCCTAGTATGAAGTCCATCAGGACCTGGGACTTGTCAGCTTTTAGTTCTAATGATTTTCTCAATACCCTTTCCCTGGTGCTTGTAATTGTTTCACCTCCTGATTCCCAATTATTTCTGAGGTGTTATTTGTACCCTCTACAGTGAAGACACACAAAATCTCTGTTCAACTCATCTGCCATTTCCTTATTTTCCATTATTAATTCCCTTTCTCACTTTCTAGAGGACCAACACTCACTTTACTTACTCTTTTCCTTTTTAAGTACCTGTAAAAATTCTTACTATCTGTTTTGATATTTTTACCTAGCTTTCTATTATACTCTAAATTCTCCTTCCTTATTAATCTTTTAGTCATTCTTTACTGATCTTTATATTCTTCTGACCTGTCACTCTTCTTTCCAGAATTGTATGCTTTTTCTTTCAATTTAATACTATCTCACACATTCACAGAATTGTTATGGTGTAGAAGGAGGCCATTCGGCCCTTCGTGTCTGCACCAGCTCTCTGAGCATTTTAATTTATTGCCAATCTCCTGCCTTTTCCCTGTAACCTTGCACATTGTTTCTACTTAAATAATCATCCAAAGCCCTCTTGAATGCTTCTATTGAACCTGCCTCCACAACATTTCCAGGCAGTGCATTCCAAATCCTAAATATTCACTATGTGAAAAAAAATGTTCTCACTTCGCATCTTTAACTTCTTTATTTAGCCATGGGTGGTGTGTCCCTCCCTTAGATTGTTTCTTTCTCACTGGAATGTATCTTTTCTGAGTATTTTGAAATATCTCTTTAAATGTCTGGCACTGCTTCTCTACCTATCCCTTAAACTAATTCTGCAGTTCACTTTAGCCAGCTCTGTCTTCATGCCCTCAAAATTGACCTTATTTACATTTAAAACACTGGTCTTAGATCCACTCCTCTCTCCCTCAAACTGAACGTGAAATTCAATCATATTATAATCACTGCTACCTAGGGGTACCTGCACTGAAAGGTCATTAGTTAATCCTACCCTCCCTCGAGCAACACAGATTTAAATTAATGTGGCATGTAGGTTTCATGAAACTCATTATTGAAAGCAAGGTGAGAATGCAATGGCGCTTGAGCTACTGATTCGAATGTATGGAAATACTGCACTAAATACTCAGTACTTATGACTGCTTTCTTAACTATTAGTGAGAAAAGGTCTGTTTAGCACTTTTGCTGGGGTTTTTGTGGTTTGCTGAATTACATCAGGATGGGTGGTGCATTGGCTGCTCTAGTTTGGACCCTGAATGAGGAGCAATATGATGAACACCAGATGCAATAGCAACAGCAGCAGCTGCTCTTAAATGGCCTGTAGCTGGACAGCAGAGCGGGGAGCAGCAGAAAGTTGCAGCTCACAGGAGGCGCTAACCCCGATATAGGGTGCATAGTCAGAGGCTACGTTCTCTTGACATGTTGGTACATCAGTACTTCCTGCAGCTGCAGTTGTCTTTTCAGGTGCTGGGGGTTACCTACAGCCTCCTAGAAGAAGACCAGCTCCCTGCTGGATCAGGCAATACATGGCCAACATGCATTAAAGTCATGAAAGCCAAATCTTGCAAATGCTGGAAATCTGAAATAAAAACAAAAAGTGTTGGAAAAACTCAGCAGGTCTGGCAGCATCTGTGGAGAGAGAACCAGAGTTAATGTTTTGAGTCCAGTACAGACTTGAAACATTAACTCTGTTTCTCTCTCCATAGATGCTGCCAGACTTGCTGAGTTTTTCCAGCATTTTTTGTTTTTATGTGTCAAAGTGACATCTTCAACGTTTTAGCCTCTGGATCCTTCCAGGGCTCTACTGGAGACATACCCAGATCTCTCAATAGGCTGCCTGCAGTACATAAAGGGTTGTTTTCCAGAACCAGCAATTATGTGAACTTTTTCAGTGATGATGCCAGTTAGAATGAGTAGGTTCTCAGGTTTGTACCTCTGGCTGGCTTTTCACAAGTGCAGGACGTCATGTACAGTGAAACACATGGCAATCCAGCACACCCTGAACAATCAGGATAATCTTTGAACTGTAAGGGTTTCAGCTTCATCAATGTACAGCTGGTGTGAACCCCAAAGAAGATCTTTCTGCAGGTGCATGCACGGTTCTCAGGAAGCTGCCATGATGCTTTCATTCTGAGGCAGTCCAAGCCCTCAAACATCTTTGGACTGCAAGTGGATTTAGAGGCGGCTGTTAAGAAAAATGGGATATCGCATCAAGCTTCGCGGATGGCACACATGAGAAACCCAACCAGTGAGGTGCAGTAGCACCAAATGTGTGCCATATAACCACCGGATATGCGATTAAACAAGTAATCGGCATGCCTAAGATGCGTTTTAGATGCCTCCATGCACCTGAAGTAAGTTCAGTGCACAAGTCACTTGTTCCCAGACATAGGTGCAGTGGCATTCATTGTCTTTTGACTACTGCATGACAGGGTGAAAGAGCAGAAGTGACACAGAGCAGGACAAGCTGCTGGAAGAGGGAGAAGGTAAAGGGGTACGACTGTCAACAAGAGGCCAAGTTTGCCCAGAGTGTTTCGAGAGCAATTCTCTATCCTGTACCTCAGTGATGAACAGTGTGTTAGACATCTCCACTGCACTAAGTATATCTTAACTAAAATACGCCACCTGTTGAAGCTGCCCGTGCAGCCGTAGAACAGGGCAAGGACAATGATGCCAGTGGCTGTGAAGGTGACCATGGCCATGAAGTTTCGTGCATCTGGTTCCTTCCAGGCTGGAGCAGATGACATTTGCAACACCTCCCAGGGTATCATTGACTGCATGCATACCGTTTTGCAAGTGCTGTATGTCAACTTTAAGATGTACCGCAACTAAAAGGTATTTCACTCCATCAAGGTCCAGCTACTGTGCATATTGTGTAGGCTAATGCCTGCTATCATGGTCCCTTCATTCTGCTTCTGTCTGCTGTATCATATGCATTTGAGTCACCATGACAAACCAGAGGGTGGCTGCGGGACAACAAGGACTATCCTTTGACAATATCAGTCCATTACGCCAGTGTACCACCCGCACATGGAAAGCATGTGTACATGAAAACTTTGCTGCCAAATAAGTAAGAGAGAACAGACTATTGAGAGCTTAAAAAACACTTCATTTCCTGCATCACTATGGAGAAGCCCTGCTGTATTAGGGAGAGTGAAAGTTGTGATTCATGATGGTCTAACGTATCCTCCTCAGCCTGGCCATCATAAAGGCATAGCAGTTGACACCAGTTATACAGCAGCCAGCTGAGCAGCAGGAGGAGAAGGAGGAGGAGACAGAGCAGGCAAAAGAGAAACAGAGGAAGCAACCTGTGATCCAGCTGTCTGTGATTGACTCATCCAACTGTGATATCAGTAAATGCAACTCCAATTCCTCATTCACCAGCAGTTCCACAGCCTCTCTTCCATCTGTCAATGCCATCACAGTGTCCATTTGACCACAATGTGAAATAAAAGTCAACACAAAAGTATTCCAAAGCAAATTTGTAAATCAAACCACATAATACTACATACAAATGCGAAATAATCACATTTGTGCATTCCCTTAGTGCCTGCCCTCCATATACCTTTGCCTCCCTTGGTGCTTCTACATAGTATGACTCCAGTGGCTGCGGTGTGGATGGTGGATGGCTGCTGACTTTCAGCGGGGAAGACTGCAGATGGCCTCGAGGATGACCTTGAGCAGCACTGGCCTTGGAAGGCCTAACCCAGCCTCCCTGCACCATCTGGCATGGGCAGGAATAGTCTGGACTGGCTGAGAAACAGCAACATGGGCATTAGTGGAGTAGCAGTGATGGAAAGATGAATGTTGTTATCCTGAGAGAGGACAGTAGGTTTGTGCTCCATGGAGTCACTGCCATTCCCTGGGGTGGCACCTCAGCCATCTTAATAATCTGTTGGAGGGCCCTTCAAGCCTCTTTCAAGTGCTGGTATCCCCACTCGTGATGGCAGCTGTCTGAGTTTGTGTGGCAGCCAGCTCATCTTTCAGGTGAGCAGTCGAACCTGCTATAATAACAAGCTGACCTTGTATGACAGAAGTCTGAGATTCCACTGCAGGATCAAAACTTTAGGTGGCTTTATGCTGCAATGGAAGCTGAGACATCGAACATCAAACTCTGTATCATGGTTGAGTGTGCTAATGGATCATCATCTCCAAGTTGGAAAAGATGGACTCCAAGCTCTGCCAAAGCTCTGAGTAAAGTTGGTGCCAGAATCCTCTGTGCTTCTTGATATTGACAGCAGACTTTCTGGTAGACCTGTCAACACACCAAACATTTAATTTTGCATACCAATCAACCTTCTTTGGTTGGCCACCCCATCACTCACCTAAGTCTTTAGCAATAAAGCCTGTATGGAATCTCACGCTTGAAAGCCTGATATCTCCTTTCCCCCTGCCCTGGCTACAGTCCATTTACATCCAGTGTGTCGTCCTGTGCAGATCTCCCCTCTACATTATCCTCCAAAGTATATGAAATGTCAGTATCTGCGCTGTTTGCTGCAAATGACAGAGCAGATGCTGGAGTTTTCTCTTCATCAATGTTCTTCTGTTCTTCCACCTCTTGGTCTTCTACCACAGCCTGACCAAGTGCAGTTCTTGGGTATCTGAAAAGATAAAGACACAAGGGTCAGGTTGTGTAGAGGAAGAAGGGGGAAGCAATGGGAATGATGTTTGGACCATTTGCATCTTGTAAATCAGAAGAGATTGTGGATGAAGGGGACGTAGCATCTGAGAAGGATTAGGTGAATATACCATCATTTTGGATGGATTAAACCATGTGGCCATGGCTGTCCCCCAGTGTTAGTGAGTGTGGTGTAAATATTTGGGTGATGTGGCTATGATCATGTGCTTGACATCAAGGCAGGTTTTGAGCGAGTGTGGAATCAAGGAGTCCTAGCAAAACTGGAGTCAATGGGAGCAGGGGGAAAACTCTCAACTGGTTGAAGTCATACTTAGCACAAAGGAAGATGGTTGTGGTTGTTAGAAGTCAATTATCTCAATCCCAGTACATCACTACAGGAGTTCCTCAGAGCAGTGTCCCTGACCCAACCATCTTCAGCTGCTTCATCAATGAGCTTCCGTCAATCACAAGGTCAGGAGTGGGGATGTTCGCTGATGATTGCACAATATCCAGCACTAGTATCCTCAGATACTAAAGCAGTCCATGTCTATATGCAGCAAGACCTGGACTACATGTAGGATTGAGCTGATAAGTGGCAAGTAACATTCGCACCATCCTAGTGCCAGACAACGATCATCTCCAACAAGAGAGTTCAACTACCTCCCCTAGACATTCAATGGCACTACCATCTCTGAATCCCCATTAACAACAATCTGGAGGTTACCATTAACCAGAAATTGAACCAGATTAGCCTTTAAATGCAGTGGCTACAAGAGCAGGTCAGAGCTTAGGAATTCTGTGGTCAGTAACTCACCTCCTGACTCCCCAAAGCCTGTCCACCATCTATAAGGCACAAGTCAGGAGTGCGATGGAATACTCTCCACTTGTCTGAATGAGTACAGATCCAACAACATTCAAGAAGCTTGACACCATCCAAAACATGGCAGCCCATTTGATTCACACCCCATCCACCACTTACTTCCTCTACCACTGACCCACAATGGCAGCAGTTTTACAATGTACAAGATGGTGATTTGGTAGTACAGAACTTTAGTATTGCTGAAAAAAGAGACTTTTTTTGTTGTAGCTTTTCATCTTGCACTCATCAGGACAATTCATAAGAATTGTCAAGAATTCACACCAAATGTCAAGGAAACAACAATTTATGCTGTATGAGAAGAGAGTGCTGATTGTTTGGCAAGTGGACTTTGATTGGTAGAGGCAATGCCATGGAAAATGCAACAATTGATGGTGACTGACAGTTAAATGCCAAGCATTGTTTGAAATTTAAACAAGGCAGCTTGACTCTGATTGGTCAAGGCATTGTCCTGAGGAATGAACCAGCGAATAGCTGTCACTTATTTGGTTTCGCTGAAACAGATGCAATGTATGTACATGTTCTTTCTGTCTGCAAAGAACAGGGCCCTGTGTATTAATATATGTAGCTTCCAGTACATGCAAATGCGTCACACTGTGAGCCTGACTGACAATTTTAAATTGGTTATCAATATAATTCTTAGTACATTGAGGATTATTTAGAAAATGTTGCCCAATCATGGAATCACATCTAATGCTAGACACTGTTCTAAGTTTTGCAAACACAAGCTGGTTGGGTATGGTCTGTACCCTGCCCATTGTGAACAATGGCTGGGGCATGCTATTTGATATGATCCACTTGTCTTTAAGATGTATGGCCTACATACCTACAGCGGGATTTTCTGCACCCGCCTGCCACCGCGATCTTCTGGTCCTGCCCCAAGTCAATGGACTTCTGGGTGCTGCCTCACCCGTGGTGGGTCCCACCCATGACGGAGCCAGAAAATCCCAGCCCAAGCATCACACTGGCGCTGAAATTCACATACCACATTACTTATTTGTGTGACAGGCAGAGCGTGTTTTTGGCTTAATGGCAGCATCCTGTTAGTGGTGAATACCATTCGTGTTGCTTCTATATAGTAGCAGTGTGAAACAGCTAGCTTCACCTGTTGCTCAAATTTTTGAAATACCTTGCCCTTCCAGGGTAATCTGAGGTAGACTGGGCACTTTTCAGGGCCAAAAGTGATGGCCTTATGCATGGGATGGTGAAATTGTCTTATGAGTGAGACTGGGCTGAGTAGGACTGTTTTCACTGGAGTTTAGAAGAATGAAAGGGGATTTCATTGAAACATAAAAAACTCTGACAGGGCTGGATAGACTGGATGCAGGGATGATGTTTACTTTGGCTGGGGGCATGTAAAACAAAGGGTCACAGTTTCAAGACATGGGGTAGGCCATTTAGGACTGAGATGAGGAGAAACCTCTTCACTCAGAGGGTGGTGAGCCTCTAGAATTCTCAACCAGAGAAGGCTTTGGAGGCCAAATCACTGAATATATTCAAGAAGGAAATAGATAGATTTCTAGACTTGAAAAGTGTCAAGAGGTATAGGGAGAGAGCTGGAGTATGGCATTGAGATAGAGGATCAGCCATGATCATATTGAATGGTGGAGCAGGCTTGAAGGGCCGAGTGACCTACTCCTGCTCCTATTTTCTATGTTTCTATGTTCATGAGTTTGCACAATAAACAGCGCAAAATGATCTGATCAGGTTAGCCATTATCCTGCAGGGTGTCTTTGATGCATCCTAGCTCAGCATCAAACTTACATGAGGTAATGGTGAGGAAAAGGCTCGGGCCCTATTTATGGGGTTTCTGATAAGGCCAATCTTATAGGTGTGGGAGTGTAAGAATCCCAACGTGTATATTGACCAGTTGGTAAGCTTGAAGGTAGGCAGAAGCATTTGCTACAGTCTTCAGCCAGAAGTGCTGAATGGATCATCCATCTCAGCCTCCTCCGGAGGTCCCCAGCATCTCAGGTTCACTCCACATGCTATCAACAAATGGCTGAAGGCACTGGATAGTGCAAATGTATGGGCTCTGATAATATTCCGGCAATAGTACTGAAGACTTGTGCCCCAGAACTTGCCACGCCCCCTCGCCAACCTTTTCCAATACAGCTACAACACTGGCATCTACTCGGCTATGTGGAAAATTGCCCAGGTATGTCCTGTACACAAAAAGCAAGACAAATCCAACCTGGCTAATTACCGCCCCATCAATCTACTCTCGATCATCAGTAAAATAATGGAAAGTGTCATCAACAGTGCTATTAAGCAGCACTTGCTCAGCAATAACCTGCTCACTGACGCTCAGTTTGGGTTCCGCCAGGGCCACTAAGCTCCTGACCTCATTACAGCCTTGGTTCAAACATGGACAAGAAAGCTGAACTCCTGAGGTGAGGTGAGATTGACTGCCCTTAGCATCAAGGCAGCATTTGATTGAATGTGGCATCAAGGAGCCCTAGCAAAACTGGACTCAATGGGAATCAAGGGGAAATCACTCCACTGCTTGGAGTCATACCTAGCACAAAGAAGATGGTTGTGGATATTGGAGGTGAGTCATCTCAACTCCAGGACATCACTGCAGGAGTTCCTCAGGGTTAGTGTCCTTGGCCCAACCATCTTCAGCTGCTTCATTGATGATCTTCCTCCTATCATAAGGTCAGTGGGGATGTTCGCTGATGATTGCACAATGTTCAGCACCATTCACGACTCCTCAGATACTGAAGCAGTCCATGACAAAATGCAGCAAGACCCAGAAAATATCCAAGCTTGGGCTGACAAGTGGCATGTAATATTCGTGTCACACAAGTGGCAGGCAATGACTATTTCCAACAAGAGAGAATCCAACCATTGTCCCTTGACGTTCAATGGCATTACCATCATTGAATCCCCCACTATCAACATCCTGGAGGGTACCATTGACCAGAAACTGAACTGGACATGCCACATAAATACTGTGATTACAAGAGCAGGTCAGAGGCTAGGAATCATGCAACAAGTAACCCACCTCCTGATTCCCCGAAGCCTGTCCACCATCTACAAGGCACAAACCAGGAGTGTGATGGAACACTCCCCAATTGCCAGGTTGAGTGCAGCTCCCACAACACTCAAGGAGCTTGACACCGTACAGGACAAAGCAGCCTGCTTGACTGGCACCCCATCCACAAACATTCACTCCCTCCACCACCGATGCACAGTAGTAGCAGTGGTAGCAAGATGCACTGCAGGAATTCATCAAGGCTCCTTCAACAGCACCTTCTAAACCCATGACCATTACCATCTAGAAGGAGAAGGCCAGCAGATAGATGGGAACTCTACCACTTGGAAGATCCCCTCCAAGTCACTCACCATCCTGACTTGGAAATATATTACCGTTCCTTCACTGATGCTGGGTCAAAATCCTGGAACTCTCTTCCTAACAGCACTGTGGGTGTACCTACACCACATGGACTGCAATGGTTCAAGGAGCAAGCTCACCACCACCTCCTCAAGGGCAACTAGTGATGGGCGATAAATGCTGGCCCAGCTAGTGAAGCCCACATCCCTTGAATGAATTTTAAAAAAGGCTTGTGGTAGAGAACCCCCTGGCAGATATCTCAACTAGTATGTCAAGAAAGGGGAGTTCATTTGAATACTTCATGTCAAAGGTGAATTTGAGCACAGGATGGAGCTTATTAAGACGTGTAAGGAAATTATTACCTACAGCTACAGATTTAATCATAGCAAGTGTATCATCCACATATCAGAAATATGCAAGGGGTAGGACGCAAGTGTCTTACCGTATTGCGAGGCCTTAAGATCAACCTGGGAATAAACATCACTAAACCTGACAAAGGGATGGGAATAATCCCTTAACAAGTGTGACGTTATCAGCAAAATTCATGCCATTCTTGATGACGGGTCCAAATTTGTATCCATTGGATCTGCCGCTCAACATGACTGGACAGCCTTGCTCAAAAATTAGGTGAAAGAATGCTTGCTGGACTTGTGTGCGAGCAATGAACTGCCGTGTGATACATATGATAGGGTTTGTCCTCATGGCTTGCTGTGTCTGCGTATATATGGGCCGCCCAAGACAAACAAAAGTGATGTCCCTTTACACCCTATCTTATCTATGTCCAGTCCTGCATAGCATGAATTAGCCAAATGGTTGGGTGAATTCTTGCAACCAGTTTTGAACAAGTTTTCCACACACATGGTGAAGGACTCTTTCATATTTGCGAAGACTACACAGGACTTGGATATCAATAGCAATGCTATGTCCATGTGTTCATTTGACATTGCTGCCTATTCACCAATGTTCCACTTAAGGAAGCCATAGATATTTGAGCCACCATTGTGTGAATCAGTATTCATTGAGCATGTGAACTCAGCATCTTGTGCAGTTGAGTTCAGCTTTACTGACACCATGTATGCCCAAACAGATTGTGTTGCCATGGAATCCCCTTTAGGCCCAGCTCTTGCAAACATCTTTGTTGGGTTCCATGAGAAACGTGTCATTGATGGAATGACTCCTAACCTCCTACCCCTCATATATTTCTGACATGTGAATGATACATTTTCTATATTTAAATCATCAGCTGCACATAATAATTTCCTTACATGTTTTAATTGGCTCCATCCTGTGCTCAAATTCTCCTTTGAAATGGTGCAGTCAAATTAACATCCCTTCCTTTACGTACTAGTTGAGAAACCTGCCAGCGGATTCCCTACCATGGTCTACTGCAAGCCTACCTTCACTGGTCAATATACGTGTTGGGATTCTTACAGTTCCACACACTATAAGATTCGCCTTACCAGAAATCTTGTGAATAGGTCCTGAGCCATTTGCTCACAATGCAAGCTTGATGCTGAAATAGGGCACATCAATGGCATCCTACGGGATAATGGCTACCCTGGTCAGAGCATTTCATGCATTGCACAAACTTATGAATGGGCCTAAGACTGTCACTTTCAGCCCTGAAAAGTGCCCAGTCTACCTCAGATTGCCCTGGAGGGGCAAGGTATCTGAAAGATCTGAGCAACAAGTGAAGCTAGCTCCTTCATGCTGCTATTATGGAGTAGCAACATGAGTGGTATTCGCCACTAACAGGATGCTGCTGTCGAGCCAAAAAGATGTTCTGCCTCTCACACAGATGAGTAATGTGGTATATGAATTTCATGCCAGTGTGATGCTAGGTATGTAGGGCATACGCCCTGTACAATAGGAGTGTGGTGTGTTGAACAGTGTGTGAGATTGGTGGTACAGTTAGAAGGATATGGCATTTGAAGATGCATTCACTGGCCACTCTTGTGAAATAATTGAAAATATTTTGTGACTCTGCTTCTGGGTCATTTATGCTAGATTCCCAACATTGGTGGCCATGGTTATCTAGGGCAAAGTTTGTCTGGAAGGCCTACCTGTGGATACAGAACACCCCCTCCACCAAGGCATCCAGTGCTGCAGAAGAGAATGTTGGAACATACTCTCTCCACTATTTCATCACAATTCACCCATGTTTCTGCTCAACCTCTCTGGCATAAACATTTCCAGCACCTGCTCCATCAAGAATGCACTGGCCCTTTAAGAGGTGTAGGCTGGCTTTAATTAATGTGGGATAGATTTAAGTGATACTAACCTTGCATGAATATGGTCCTCTTGCTAAGCTGTGCAGCCACGCAGCAACATGTTTGGCATTGAGTGCATGTAATGATCATGCAAATTAGTGGGCAGCATGAATTTGGCCTGCTGTCTGCATTAGAAACAACGGCCATGGGTAACTCCCTAGCTCACAATCCCTATGCTTGTTTTTGGGGGCTGTCAAATTCTGCCCCCATCATCTCCTTGTTATTTTAACTGGAGGCTACACATTATTGGTCGTTGACAGGGCCCTCAACCGTGTTCGGCCCATCTCCCGCACATCCGGCCTCACGCCTTCTCCTCCCTCCCAGAAACATGATAGGGTCCCCCTTGTCCTCACTTATTACCCCACCAGCCTCCTCATTCAAAGGATCATCCTCCGCCATTTCCGCTAACTCCAGCATGATGCCACCACCAAACACATCTTCCCTTCATCCCCCTGGCAGCATTCCATAGGGATCGTTCCCTCCGGGACACCCTGGTCCACTCCTCCATCAACCCCTTCTCCTCAACCCCCACCTATGGCACCTCCCCACGCCTACGCAAAAGATGCAACACCTGCCCCTTCACGTCCTCTCTCCTCACCGTCCAAGGGCCCAAACACTCCTTTCAAGTGAAGCAGCATTTCACTTGCATTTCCCCCAACTTAGTCTACTGCATTCGCTGCTCCCAATGCGGTCTCCTCTACATTGGAGAGACCAAACATAAACTGGGCGACCACTTTGCAGAACACCTGCGGTCTATCCGCAAGAATGACCCAAACCTCCCTGTCGCTTGCCATTTTAACGTTCCACCCTGCTCTCTTGCCCACATGTCTGTCCTTGGCTTGCTGCATTGTTCCAGTGAAGCCCAACACAAACTGAAGGAACAGCACCTCATCTTTCAACTAGGTACTTTACAGCCTCCTGGACTGAATAGTGAGTTCAATAACTTTAGATCTTGAACTCCCTCCTCCATCCCCACCCCCTTTCTGTTTCTTCCCCATTCCTTTCGTTTTTTCCAATAATTTATATAGATTTTTCTTTTCCCACCAATTTCCATTATTTTTAAATCTTTTATGCCCCCCCCCACCCCCACTAGAGCTATACCTTGAGTGCCCTACCATCCATTCTTAATTAGCATATTCGTTTAGATAATATCACCAACTTCAACACCTCTGTGTTCTTTTGTTCTTTTGTCTGTGAAATCTTTTGATTATCTGCTCCTATCACTGCTTGCTTGTCCCTACAACCACACCACCCCCCTCCACTTCTCTCCCCTCACCCAACCACCGCACCCCCCCTCCCACCGCCACCCCCCCCACCCCCCCACCCACCCTTAAACCAGTTTATATTTCACCCCTCTCCTTGGATTCACCCAGTTCTGTTGAAGGGTCATGAGGACTCGAAACGTCAACTCTTTTCTTCTCCGCCGATGCTGCCAGACCTGCTGAGTTTTTCCAGGTAATTCTGTTTTTGTTTTGTATTTCCAGCATCTGCAGTTTTTTGTTTTTATCTTTTTAGCTACACATTATTGTTGGCCTTTTTAGTAGATGGGTATTTAACACATTCACATAACATTGCTGTCAGTTAGGTTAATGAAGGGCTTAGATGAAGTAAGGTGGGAGCAGTCTTGTGTGTCGCATAAATCAGCTGGGCTGAATGATCTTGTTCTTGTGCTGTGAACTCTGCAATGCTGTGAAGGTATTAACCAAATATTTTCAAAAATTATTCATGGAATATTTAACAGAGAATGTCTGACCATTATTTCACACATTCTTAATGGAGCATTTGCTTTGGGTGTGTTCAGTTATTTGCCAGAAAGTAGAAAATGCATGCTGGAAAACACTCCACCTCTGTCTCAGGCACAGTGCTAGCTGCAACAATAGCTCTAAGGAAATTTTTGGCCAGGATTTTATACAGTTAAATGTTATTTTACTGAGTTCTCACAGAAATACAATGATGTAACCTTATTTTTCAGTTTATAAAAAACGTTAACGTATTACTGTAATAACTGTAATAGAAGCAAAGGTTACCCTAAAAATGTTGCTGCCAAAAAATGCACTGTTATATTAGTGGCTATAAATCTGCTGTGAAATGTTTACTGGCCCTGAAATGAACAGTTTTCCCATCAACAATGTTCTGATTATTGAGCAAGCAAAAGTATAGCTGAACAAGAATGCAGAACTCAATTTCCATTCTAGAGGAACATTTACAGGATTACAAACTGTTTGTCAATGATTTAAAAATTAAGGACAATTTCAAACAGATCTTTGTTACGGGCAAATTTCCTGTTTGTCCCTGGTTCCCTAGGGCTTATCTATGGACTGACTCAGCATCAGAGCTAGCAGACTTTGTGATGGTCATGACTGGTGACCCTGAGTGCCAACTGCAGTTCATTGGTATTATGTCGATGAGAACCTGAAGCCCAGTTTCCAGCGACCCTGATGTCTTCTCCTTTGGGCGTGCAATCTAGGCCTACGGCCCACTCTGCACTGACACCCACTGCGAATCCAGTTTCCCCTCATCAACATCTTTCTACTCTGTCCCATCCTTCATAATTTTGAATACTTCCATTAAATCCCTCATAGTCTCCCCTGTTCTCATAAAGACATAAGAATTAAGTCAATAAACTCCACCATTTAATCCAATCATGGTTGATCAGTATCTCATATCCATTTACCCACTTTAGCTCCATTGCAGAATAGTTAGGTTGGAAAACCACAAGGAAAGGAGGAAGAAGTGAATTGTCAGTACTTTAGTCACAGAAGTTTTATGGGTTGAATGACCTATAAATTTCCATAAAGCTATTGGATAATATAAAAGGTCCAAGGGCAGGTGATGGAACGACATGAAAAGAATTAAAGAACTGGCAAGTAGTGGAGGTGCTGAAAATACACAGGAGAAGTGACCTAAGAATAAAAGCAATAAAATAGGGAGGAGCAGTGTACAAATAGATGGAATAATAAATCTAGAATTGCAGCAGGCCTGACATAAAGAAGAAAATATTGGCAAAATATAGTGTGTACTGCAAGGTCCAATTTCATCCCCAACTCTGAAATTTTAAATGTAGCCAAGACCACTGGTGCAGAAATCCCACTAGCATTGTGTTCACAGATCTTCGTTAAATTATAACATTTTGATGTTACATGCTAGTAAAAGAGTTGCAATAAATGCATGCACATCTTACAGGTTAAAAACATATAAATGGTTAATAAATTCTTTCTGCAGCTCAGAACCTGTTGCATTTTAATTTCTAAGTGTTGATTTTCATTTTCTTGCAGACCCAAGTCATTGAAGATGGAAACGCAATTTGCCTAGGAAGTGCCTTGAGAATTTCCCCAAGATGGATCTGAATTATAGCTGATATTGTTTTGGTTTACAGCATTGTTTGTTTTAATTACTGAATGCTTTTTATTTTCATATGTGTGTGAAAACATTCCACTTTTTGCGTTAATTAAACATATCTTTGATTTATAATATTATCACATAGAATTCAAATAAACCAATTATTTATTGAAATACTTTGTATATAATGATCTGCACTGATGAACTATTGTAAACAATACAGAAAATCTCTGTTGTATGAAGCAGTAGCCTTTATAGATTCTCATTTTATTGTCCTGACTTCTAAGAAAATGCTAGCAGTGGACCAAAGCAGTGAAGTTCCAGTATCAGCAGTTCTGTAATTTAACAGTGGTGCCAAATAAATAGCAGTGTTCTAATCAACAGGGAGCAAGTTACGAATGGTACTTTTGAAGGTATAAATCGATGTTCTGTTATTTCTTGTGTAATAAAGAGACCTATGTGATTCCCAAAGCTTATGGAGGTCAACTGAAATGAAGGCACAGCAGTTAGCACAGCAAACGTTCACTGGATGAAGACTTGTTCTGTTTACACTTCCCTCAGCTGGTGTCAAGGGTTTGTCCCTTTTCAGTGACATGTCTTCATGCTGCTGATTGAGAGCATTCCGCACTACAGGTAGTCAGTGTTTGATTATTGTATTTTAAATTTGAAGATTTTTCACAATTTGAAATGGGCCAATATGATGTGGTGATTATTCTACAATGATACATGTCATTGTATTGTACCTGTACAATTTTGCTTAGACTTGTTTTCATTATTTGCACTGATCTTGAATGCAATGCAATTCACCTTCCTTAGAAGCTGTAAAATGAACATTATTCCTTACTCATTATTCCAAAATATTGTTTTGATAATTTAGTTCAGATGTTCTGTTACAATGTACTGCACATTGGGAATTTAAGCTCAAAATATACCATGCTTTGAAATAGTATCTTGTAGCTATTTTGAATTACCATAGGTACTGGCACTTATGTAAAATGTTGCAAATGATGTAGGTAATGCAAAAGACTGGAATACTACAGAACAGTTTATGGAATAAATTATAGTAATAATGAATAATGCTTTCTGATATTTTGTATTTATGGCAAATCTTCTATGGAGAGCTTGAGTCTGAGCTGTGCTCTCATGGCGGCCAAAGGAAGAGCTGCAAGGACATTCTGAATGTTTCACTTAGGGGTTTTGATATCAACTTCGAATCCTGGGAGAAGTTCGCCCAGGATCACTGCACCTAACGCAGCCAAATCACAATTGCAGAATCATAGAATTGCTAAAGCACATAAGGAGGCCATTCAGACCATTATGTCTGCACTGGCTCCCCAGTGAGCAACTTACTTAGTGCCATCCCCCTGCCTTCTCCCCATAACCCTGCACATACTTCCTTTTCAGATAACAGTCTAACTCCCTTTTAAATGCCTCAATTGAACCGGCCTCCACCATTCCCTCAGGCAGTGCATTCTAGACCTGAACCACTCACTGCGAGAAAAAGCTTTTTCTTGTGTTGCTTTTGCATCTTTTGTTAACTATTTTAAATCTGTGCCCTTTCGTTCTGGATCCTTTCACGAGTGGGAACAGTTTCTCCCTATCTACTCTGTCCTGACCACTCATAATTTTGAATACCTCTATCAAATCTCCTCCCAGCCTTCTCTTCTCTGAGGAAAACAGTCCCAAATGCTCCAATCTATATTCATAACTGAAGTTCCTCATCTCTAAAACCATTCTCGTGAATCTTTTCTGCACTCCCTCAATGCCTTCACATCCTTCCTAAATTGCAACGCCTAGAACTGAATGCAGTACCCCAGCTGAGGCCAAGCCAGTGTCTTATACAAGTTCAACATAACCTCCTTGCTCTTACACTTTATGTCCCTATTAACAAAGTGTAAGATACTGTCGGTTCAGAATCCACCTTCAATTGGGAAAATTATAGAATATGAAAATCTCAAAAACCCACGAACTTAAGAACTGTAAAATAACAGCCAAACCTAAGCTCAAACACACAGAGGCAGGCTATGCAGTAAAATAAAAAATTGCAAGATGCTAAACACCGGGCGATTCAGCAGGACGGCAACAGAAGGTGTGTCTGTGAAATTTGCAATATGGGTTATTATAAAGGAGGATGAAACTGGAGCAAGGTACTTCAGCTGAAAGAAGGGTCAGGATCAGTCAGCCTGACCCAGGCCTACAATCAATACTGGCCAGCCGGGTTGGGATTTGTAAGTGTTTCAGCTTAATTGTAGTGGTGGTCACACTGCAGGTGAAGATTACACAGGCAGAAAGGGAATGGGTGACCATCAGGAGCGGTAAAAGACTCAGGAAGGTAGTGCAGGAGTCCCCTGTGGTCATCCCACTCTCTAACAGATATACTGCTTTGGATACTCATTGTGGGGGATGGCCTCTCAGGGGAAAGCAGCAACAGCCAAGTTCATGGCACCGTGGGTGGCTCCGCTGCTCAGAGAGACAGGAGGAAAACAAGTGGTAGGGCTATAATAATAGGGGATTCAATAGGGGCACAGACAGATGCTTCTGTGGCCACAAACGTGAATCAAGGATGGTATGTTGCCTCCCTGGTGCCAGGGTCCAGGATGTCATAGAGCAGCTGCAGAACATTCTGAGGAGGGAAGGTAAACAGCCAGTGGTTGTGGCACGCATTGGTACCAACCACATAGGTACACTAAGGGATGAGGACCTGCAAGCCCAGTACAGGAAGTTAGGAGATAATTTAAAATGCAGGACCTCAAATGTAGTAATCTCAGGATTATTCCCAGTTCCACGTGCTAGCAACAGCAGGAATAAGAGGATAGACTAAACAAACGCGTGGCTGGAGAGATGGAGTAGCCGGGATGGATTCAGATCCTTGAGGCACTGGGACCGGTTCTGGGGAAGGTGGGACCTATACAAACTGGACGGGCTGCACCCAGGCAGAGCTGGGACCAGTGTCCTGGTGGGGGCTTTTGCTAGTTCTGATGGGGATTATTTAAACTAGTGTTTAGCAAGGGGATTGGATCCCAGGAGTACGATCAGATATGTCAGATGCAGATCAGAAAAATAGAGGTAGAACATTAGCTTGGGACGTTGTGATACACATGGAGTTACAGGAGAAGCAAAGTTTAAAAAGTGTCCAGCAAGGGAAATTGACGGGGTTAAACTGTTTATATGTCAATGCAAGGAGTATTACAAACAAGGTAGATGAGTTAAGGGCACAGGTAGACACATGGCAGCAGGATGTCATTGCTATAATGGAGACCTGGCTAAAGGAGGGACAAAACTGCCAACTTAATGTCCCTGGTTATAGAGTCTTCAGACACAATAGAGTAGGAGATAAGAAAGGAGGTGGGGAGGTGGGGGTGGGGGTGGTGGTGGGGGTGGGGGGGGGTGTGGGGAAGCACTAATGGTTAAAGAATCAATTCCAGCTGTGAGAAGGGATGATATACTAAATGGGTCAACAAACGAGGCTTTATGGATTGAGCTCAGAAATAAAAAAGGGGCAGTCACACCACTGGGAGTATACTACAGACCCCCAAATAGTGAAAGGGAGATAGAAGAACAAATATGTAGGCAAATTTTTGCTTGTAAGAACAAGAGGGCAATAATAGTAGGGGACTTCAACTATCTTAATATCAACTGGGATTCAAAAAATATAAGGGGCTTCGAGGGAGAAAAATTCATGCAGTGTGTGCAGGAAAGTTTTTTCAACCATTTAGTGACAAACGCAACGGGAGGAGATGCAATGCTAGACCTAGTCTTGGGGAATGAAGAAGGGCAAGCGGGTGAAGTGACAGTTGGCGACCATATTGGGGACAGTGATCACAGTTCAGTTAGATTTAGCATTACCATGGGAAAGGACAGAGATAAGGCAGGAGTAAATGTCTTGAACTGGGGGAAGGCAAATTTTGCAGAAATGAGAAGGGACTTGGCTGAGGTGGACTGGACAGCACTGCTGGAGGAAAAAACAATGGAAAACCAGTGGGAAGCACTAAAAAGTGAGATCCTAATTGTACAAAGTAGACACGTCCCCTACAAAAATAAGAGTGGTACTGCCAAATCTAGACCTCCCCCCGGTTGTCTAGAGGAATGCAGGGGAAGATCAAACAGAAGAAGAAAGCATACGATAGGCACAAAGAACTAAGCACTACAGATAACCTAGATGAATATAGGAAGTGTAGGGACGAAGTAAAAAAGGAAATAAGGAAATCAAAGAGAAGGCATGAATAAAGATTAGCAAGTAAAGTTAAAGATAACCAAAATATGTTTTACCAATACATTAATGCTAAAAGGTTAGTTAAGGAAAAAGTGGGACCTATCAGAGATGAAGATGGAAACTTGTATGTAGATGCAGAGGCTGTGGGAAGGCTTTTGAATTAATATTTTGTCTCCATATTTACAAAGGAAAGGGGACATGTGGATATAGTAGTCCAGGAGCAACACTGTGAGATATTGGATGGGATAGTCATAAAAAGAGAGGAAGTACTTGAAGGGTTGAAATCCTTGAAAGTTGATAAGTCACCAGGGCCAGATGGATTGTTTCTGAGGCTGCTGAAGTCAGGAAGGAGATAGCAGATGCCCTGAGGATGATTTTCCAATCTCCACTAGATACAGGGGAGGTACCGGAGGACCGGAGAAACGCAAACGTAGTTCCATTGTTTAAAAAGGGCTTAAAGGAAATGCCAAATAATTATAGGCCAGTTAGTCTTATATTGGTGGTGAGCAAATTAGTAGAATCAATCTTGACAGATAGGATTAACTGTCATGTGGAAAGGCATGGACTAGTCAGGGATGGTCAGCACGGATTTGTTAAAGGAAGGTCTTGACTCACAAATTTGATTGAATTCTTTGAGGAAGTGACAAGAAGGTTGATGAAGGTAACGTAGTGGATGTTGTGTAAATGGATTTTAGCAAGGCATTTGACAAGTTCCCACAGGGCAGATTGGTCCGGAAAGTAAAAGCCCATGGGAAAACTGGATAAAAGGTTGGCTTTGTAACAGGAAACAAAGGGTAATGGTCGATGGATGCCCTTGCGAATGGAAAGTTGTCTCAAGTGGTGTTCCACAGGGCTCGGTTTTGGGACCCTTGCTATTTGAGATATATATTAACAATTTGGATGTGAACGTGGGGGGCATGATTGGGAAATTTGCCGATGACACAAAGATTGACCAAGTAGTGGATAGTGTAGAGGATAGCCATAATCTCTAAAACTATATAGATGGGTTGGTGGAGTGGGCGGTAAAGTGGCAGATGGATTTTAACATAGAGAAGTGTGAGTTCATACATTTAGGGAGGTCAAACAGTTACAGGGATTACATAATAAATGGGAATATACTAAGAGGGGTAGATGAAGTAAGAGATCTTGGCATACAAATACACAAGTCCCTCAAGGCAGCAGTTCAAGTAGACAAGGTTGTAAAGAAGGCATATGGAATGCTCTCCTTCATTGGCAGAGGTATAGAATATAAAATAAAGGATATAATGTTGGAATTGTATGAAACACTGGTGAGGCCACAAATGGAATATTGTGTGCAGTTCTGGTCACCACATTACAGGAAGGACATAATAGCTCTGGGGAGAGTGCAGAGGAGGTTTACAAGAATGTTGCCAGGGTTAGAAAAGTGTAGCTACGAGGAGAGATTGGATAGGTTGGGGTTATTTTCCTTGGAACAAAGAAGGCTGAGAGGTGACTTGATTGAGGTGTACAAAATTATGAGGGGAATAGATAGAGTGGACAGGATAAAATTGTTTCCCTTGGTGGAGAATTCTAGAACCAGGGGACATAAATTCAAGATAAGTGACAGAAGGTGTAGGGGGGACATGAGGAAGAATTTTTTTACATAGAGGGTAGTGGGTGTCTGGAATTCGTTGCCCAAGTTGGAGGTAGAGGCAGAAACTTTAAACTCTTTTAAAAAATACCTGGATCTTCACCTTAAGTGCTGTAAGCTGCAGGGCTGTGGGCTGGGTGCAGGAAGGTGGGATTAGAAAGGGCACCTGGGTGTCCTTGGGATGGCATGGACAAGATGGGCCAAATGGCCTCCTTCTGTGCTGTAACTTTTCTATCGTTCTATGGTTGGGTCTAGGGTTTATGTAAGGGTTTGGGACAAAGACTAAGTAGTGTTTTGCCCATAATTCTAGTAAGGTTTTTAGCAAGTTGGGGTGAATTTGCCGGGTGAACTAGGAACCGAGGTCAAATCACGGAAGGGCCAGATGGGAACTGGGAGCGTCCACCTCTGCTAATCACAAAAGGGTTTGAACTGAAGCTAGTTAATTTTAATTTTGTGTAATATTGTGTTTTGTGTTGCCCAAACTAGTTTAGAGGTATCTGTCACAGGTACTTAGTGCACTTAAAACATTAATCTTTCGTCGAGCCAAACCCCGTGTCTGTGAAATTTGTCCTCCGTAAATCCTAAAGTTGAAGAATCATTTATAAGGGGAATGGGAATGGTAACCTCTTACAATACTGTACACTTTATTAACCACACTCTCAACCTGGCCTGTCACCTTTAATGACATATGTACATATACACGAAGGATCTCTACCCTGCACACTCTTTGGAGTTCTACCCATTATTTTACATTGTCTCCCCATGTTCTTCCTACCAAAATGATTCACTTCACATTTCTTTGCATTGAATTTAATCTACCACCTGTCCGCCCATTGCAGCAACTTGTCTATGTCCTGTTGAAGTTCTACACTATCCTTCTCACAGGTCGCAATACTTCCAATAAAAACACAAAGTTACGCAAAATTAAAATTAACTAGCTTCAGTTCAAACCCTTTTGTGATTAGCAGAGGTGGACGCTCCCAGTTCCCATCTGGCCCTTCCGTGATTTGACCTCGGTTCCTAGTTCAAACCTTTTTGTGATTAGCTGAGGTGGACTCCCCCAGTATCATCTGCAAATTTTGAAAGTGTGCCCTGTAAACCAAGACCTAGGTCATTAATATATATCAGGAAGAGCAAGGGTCCAAATGCTGACCCCTGGGGAACTCCAATTCAAATCTTCCTCCAGTCCAAGAAACATTTATTAATCATTACTGTCACTCAGAAAAAAATTTAAAAAAATAAAAACTGTGCAGCTTCCTTTGAAAACAAGTACATATCAGAGCCAGAGAGGAAATGCAAGGAGAGGAAACATGAGCTAGCAACTAAATCAAAACTCAATCATCTACAGTATTCAGTCCCATTTGCAGCAGAGCCTTCTGGGCGCAGATCTGCCTTAGAAGTCATGCATGCACCCACCAGAACCCTCCAAAACACACCAGATGATGGACATGGTTAGCTTCACCTCGAAGGATAAAGAAGATTTATGGCATGTTCATGGCTTGAAGACTATGGCCAGAATTTTTCCATTGTTGAGTTGGGGGCAGGGCCCACTCACCGATGGGAAAATGACACGGGATGACGTTGGGAGGAACCCCCGATGTCATCCCACCCCATTTAAATATTCAGGAAGGTGGGTGGACAGCGAAATCAGCTGTCCGCCCACCGACCTGTCAATGGCCAATTAAAGGCCCTGTCCATCCAACCTTAAGGCTGGTGGGCAAGCCAGGAGCCCCAGTGGGCTTCTGAAAAACATGAAACCTCATCCACTGGTGCGATGAGGTTTCATGTCTGCTTTAAAAAACTTTAATAAACTTTATGAAATATTTATTCACATGTCCCATCTCATGTGACATTGTCATGAGGGAGACATGTTAATAATTATTTTATTTTGCTATTTTTTAGGTTTATTAAATTTTCAGCACTCTCCCTGAGACAGCACTTAGCCTCAGGGAGCAGTGTGCTCTTTCAAGCGCGTGTGCGAAAGAGCGCACTTTGACAGTTGGGGAATCCCTCCCCCTCCCTCACAGGAAGTGCATAGCGCTTCCCGTCAGGTAGACCGCTGGATGGGCCTTAATTGGCCCGCCCACTTAAAATGGCAGCAGGGCCCGTTTCGGCGGCAGAGTTGGGCTGCCCGCCCGTCGCCAAGCCGCTGGGGCCCGCCGCCCATCAAGGGCTAAATTCTGCCTTATGGAGATTTTTATCCATCATTGTACCTATAATCTAAAGACAAAGGCCTAATATTCAACCACCTCACCCAGAAGTTAAGATTAGACTAAATTTTCTTTCGGTTTAAGTTATTCTGTTTGCACATGATGCCATTTCCACTTCACTGACTTTCAAGTCATCTGATAATCCCGTTACAAACAGATGGGGCTTAATTTAAATACAAAAGTTGTGGCCCAATGATTTGAGCCAACCCACCTTTTCCACAATTGATCAGATTATGTGCACTCTAACTACTCTGAGATAAATAATCACTAATTTCCCACTTTTATAATCCAGAATATTCACTCACCCTTATATTTTCCTATTCAAGCCCAGTCTGCTGTTTTCGAAAGAAAAATTCTCCAAACTCAGCTAGCTCCAGCAGTGTAGGATGTATTCTATAATTCCACACTTGTTGTAAAAAGTTTCCTTTCCTTAGGAATTTTTTCCTTTCAAAATTCCTGTTGTAACTCACGTACTCAGTCCCTAAAACTTCACTCCCTCTCCATGATTCTCAGACACATCACTGCTTTCCAACTCCATGCTGGGTCTCTCTCAGAACTTTCTCTTTGTGTCCCTCAAGTCCAATTCCTGTCCTTCTCACGTCACCAAGATGACTATCAGCAATGGCTTCTCTTTGCACTGTCCACTGTCACCTCCTTAGGCTATACTCAGCTTCTTTTCCTCAACTGTATGCCCAATTTCACAAGCATAGGGTCAGCTTCCACACATAGGCCAAGCACGTCCAGCTATACCTCTTCCCTAGCTTTCTTGAGCTCATAATTTTTCTGATGCTGTCAGATAGTCTGTCCATCATTAAGTCCTGGAGGACCTACAACTCTCACCAAACTAAAATTGAGATGAGGAAAGCATAATTTTAATTCACCAACACAAATTCTGCTCTCTTGCCGTTGATTCCATCCTCATCTCCAACAACTCCCTTAGGCCTAATGAAAGTGTAAAATTTTGAAATAATAACATAAAATGTTTGAAATACTCAATAGGTCGGGGAGCACCTGTGGGGAGAGAGACAGGTTAGATTTCTAGTAATTGCAATATTTTGTTTTTGTATTACTGTAAAATTTTGGCAACCTGTTGAACATTGAATTCAATTTCATACCCCACATCCTATCCATCATCAAGACTGCCTATTTTCACATATACAGCATGCCCCCCTTTACCCTAGCTCATTAAGCAAACATTAATCCATGCAATGGATGGGGTGCCAATCAAGTGGGCTGCTCTGTCCTAGTGGGTGCCCAGCTTCTTGAGTGTTGTTGGAGCTACACTCATCCAGGCAAGTGGAGAGTATTCCATTAGGCTCCTGATTTGTGTCTTGTAGGTTACAGACAGGCTTTGGAGAGTCAGGAGGTGAGTTACACAATGCAGATTTTCCAGTCAACAGAAAATGCTAGAAAAACTCGGTAGGTCTAACATCATTTGTGGAGAGGAAAACAGAGTTAATGTTTTGAGTCCATATGACTTAGAGTCATATGGACTCAAAATGTTAACTCTGGCCAGAATTTTCACGTCAGCGTGCAGGGGGTGGGCCCCGCACAGCAACATGTAAAATGACGCGCAGGCATGTTGGGCGAGTGTCCCGATGTCACCGCGTGCCATTGTGATATTTCAGTGGGCAGGCACACGATGATCTCTGACGCACGCCCGCCATTAATTATTGGGCCAGTTAAGGCCCTTAAGCCAGTAATTGATACTGATTATTTGGGGCCCGTGCGATCTTCAGGTCATCGCACGGGCACAACAGGCAAGCGGGTAGGCCACATTTATATAAAACATATCCATGGGCGGGACCAGAGGGGTGAGTGGGGTCGTGAGTGTTATTTCTCAGAAATTCAATGCTTAAACCTACTGCTACTTGCCTCTGTGAGCAGGAATACCTCAAAACTCTTCACAGCTGCTTGGACAGGAGTAACAGGCTTCAGGGTCAGGACTCTGGAGTAAACATCATTTTTGCTGCCTTCCTGGCTTCAGCAAGCCTTTCCTTAGCCTGGGAATGGGAGTTGTGCTCTCCAATGGAGGGACCTCCTCTGAGGAGGAAGGGAGGGCCAGAAGGGGAGGAGGCCCGGAGCCCACATTCAGCCTCCAAGGGGGCCACCTTTAGGAGGACAGGCACAGGAAGAGGGGAAACAGGGCTAACAGGAAATTCAAGGCAGAAGGGGCAGCAGAAGATGCCAGGGCACACAGGCAGCGAAGCAGCTATCTCAATATGTCTGAGGTCCAGTGCCGAAGGAGGCACTGTCCCTCAAGGGAGACAGTGACCTCCATTTGTCAGATGATAGGCCCTGAGATCTACACTAACTGTGTGGGTGGGCACCCCATGCCAGTGGCGTTGAAAGTCACGGTTGCCCTCAACTTCTATGTCTCTGGTTCTTTCCAGGGGTCGGTGGGTAATCTTTGGGGAGTCTCCCAGAAAGCTGTCCACACTTGTGTCAAGCTGGTGACAGACACTCTGTTTAGATGTGCATTGACTTTCATCCACTACCACTGGGACGAGGCCAGCCAGATAGAACGAGCCAGAGGCTTTGTGGGATTGCTGGCTTCCCCCACGTCCAGGGTGCAATAGATTGCACACATGTGGCCATCAAGGCACCAGCAGGTGAGCCCGGTGCCTTCGTCAACTGGAAGAGCTTCCACTCCATGAATGTGCAGATAGTGTGTGATCACAGGATGCAGAGTCTACAAGTCTGTGCAAGGTACCCAGGCAGCTCCCACAACACTCACATATCAGACACTCCCAGGTGCCGTCGCTGTTCAGTGCTCCAGCCCGGCTGGATGGATTCTGCTGGGTGACAAGGTCTATCCTCTCAGAAGGTGGCTCATGACGCCTCTCCACCATCCAAGAACAGAAGCTGAGCAGCGGTACAATAGGAGCCACGCCTCCACAAGGGCTGTGGTAGAGAAAGCCATTGGTCTTCTCAAGATATGTCCCTGATGCCTGGACTGCTTAGGGGGTGCACTCCAATACCCTCCAGATTGTGTGTTGCTGAAAGTGGTTGTAGGTTGCGCTCTCCACAATCTGGCACTGGAAAGTGGAGGAAGAGGTTGTACACCCAAATGCTCTGGCTGCAGACGATGAGTCCAGTAGTGAGTCCGAGGATGGGCACACACAGGGAAATGCTGAGGGGGTAGATGCTGACCTGGGCATCCTCCAGGGAGGCAGGGAAACCCAGGAGGTTTTAGTCCAACGGACCTTCAGCTAGCACACCACAGATGGACCTTCAACACATGCCAGAGCTGCAGGCTCCATACTTGAGACCTGAGAGCAATACCTGCCTGGTTAGGAACATTAACTACATGCCTTGTCAATAAAGCTCAAAGACAAACAACTCATTCATAACGTTGTGGGTTCCCGTCCACCTGCAGGAGTAAGGAATCATCCTGAGCCATGCTCACATATAAACATTTAATGAATTTACAAAATAAAGCAGAAAAGGAACTGAATGCAAAGATGTTCAGTATCACACCAACTTGTCATTAACTCACAGTGGGGCAACATAAAATCACCAGTGAGAAGCCCATGGTGTGCCTAAGTTATCTTAAGTTTACATTTCCAGGTGCTATGTCTAGGTGCTCCCCCCTCGCTGGCACTGGCATCGGAGACAACCTGCTCACTCTGCTGTCCTATTGGCCTCGATGACCTTGGCTGATGGCCTCTGGCCCGCGGAGCATTTGATAGCACCGCCTGGGAGGGAGTAGCCAGTTCAACAGTTGACATCTCTCCAGTCACCGCAGCCTCATCGGATCCCAAGGCCACTGCAGAGGGGCGGAGGAGCTGCAGCCCTCAACTGGAGCACCCTGAGAGAAGCCCACAGAAATGATAGGCAGCTGCTGTGCATACGTGAGGTCAATTCGGATCTCCCTGCTCACCATTGATGGATGGGCACTGAGCTGGGTACTTGGTGCCCAATCTATCTCCCACACTGGCACTGAGCAGCTGAGGTCAATGCCAGTGTGAGGGCTTGCAGGTCTGAGCGCAACACCAGGAGGCCCTGACTGTTCTGGAGGAGCCGCTCCACAAGAGTGGCCACTCTCTCCATGGAGGAAGCATGGTGCTTGGCCATGAGGCTCATTGCATCTGTGATGCTCCGCGTGGACTCCTCCCGCACGGGCACCATGCCACAAATTCCGTCATGTATCTCCGCCAGATCCTCCCGCATACTCTGCTGCACTTCCAGTATCCTCTGCCTCACAGACGACTCCAGAGGCACATCATCAGCCATCGACTGAGCATGTGCCTGGTCCCCAACAGTCCTCCGACTGCGGGTGCCATGGGCACTTTCTGTCTCCCCCTGCACCTCAAGCAAGTGTGAAGCGCCCTCACTGCTGTGCCCCGGGACACTATCCAACAATCTAATTCCCACCAAGGTGCTAGTATCTGTGCTGGTGCCTGCCTGGCAGAGATGGTGTGATGCTGGTGAGTCCATTTGTTCAGGGCCCTCCGGTGTCAGATGTGGCCCCTCTGCCTCCTCCTCTTGGCCCTGCTCCAGTGATGCTGAATGGAAGAACAAGGGCATTTGATTAGTTCAAATGGAGACAATGTCAATGTGCATGCCTGGCCCCCGGATCAGTATGCACGCCTCCTTCCATAATCAATGGTCAACCCATGTTGGAAGCTTCAATCACTGAACATTCAACAGTGGGATGGCTGCTGGGACACACATGGTGACCTCAGTGCATGGCAAACTTACCTCCCCCTGGCACTCCAGCCTCACTGCCACTGGTCAACCTGGGTGCATGCGCATTTCCAGCTCCATTGCCTCCTACTCGTATCTGGCGATTATGGCCAACTGGGCCTGGCCTCCGCCAGTCTGCATCCGCTCAGTAGTGTTGTGTGCGGACTTCTCCTGAAAAGGGGAGAGGAGCATTGATTAATCTACCCAGTACCTGGATTCCCATTGCATCCCTGCCACCCCAGCCTGAGTGGGACATTGCAGGACTCCAGTGAATTGTTACCCTGCAGACGCCGCACACTCATACCAAGAAGCCAGGGCTGAACCCCTTGCCCACATGCTGCCTCCATCACATTTGCCACCACACGGTCTAGCCTTGCAAAGCAAGGACGCACAAGCACATTGAACGCCAAGGGCAGCAGATGGGTGGGTGCCCCGCCACCTGGAAGCTCCCCTCCCAGTATGTCAGCAGCCTGACTTTGACATGTTTTGCAGTTCCAACACTGACTCTAGGTGCAGCTCTTTGAGGTCACCCCCAAAACAATAATCTGAGTGTCAGTCTTACACTTGGGTGCAGAACCCATCTCAGCACTACCCTCTCAGGTTGAACTAGGCATGGGCAATATCTGCTGGTCCACCCAGCGAGGGAAACATGTCATGAATGATTCAATGCTGTAACTGCCCTCAGAGTTGGTGGGGTGGGGGGAGTGCTGAGGTGCTGGGGGGAAAGACTACCTGCTGTGTTAAGTGGTTTCTGCCAACACGGTACTCACGAGAGGTCGTTGAAACACTTGTGGCACTGCACCCACATGCATTGCACCACATCATGGGAGCTAACTATGTCTGCCACCTCTTCCCAGGCACGTTTGGTCATGTGGAGGGGCCTCCTCCTCCCATCCCTCAGGATGAGGACCTCCTGCTGTGTTGCCACCTCCTCCAGGAGGGCAGCTCAGCACTCATCAGAAAGGTGAGGGGCACAGTGCGCTGCTAACCTACCCTCCTGCCTGGCCTGCTCCCCAGCAGCGCTCTGGGGAGCCGTTCTGTTGGCCATATTGAACAGCCTTTGCAAGGCTGCTATTTGAACAGGGCCGGGTCGCCATTGGACCCGGTGGTCATTACACTCCCGCCACCTCCTGCCCACTCCCTCTATCTTCAGGAGCTGGGTTTCATGCTGGGCGAGCCTTAATTGACCCGCCCATGTAAAATAGTGGTGCTGAGCCGATTGCGGGTGGCGGGCGGCTCTGCGCATGCCCATGCCTGCTCCCAAATAGCCTGCCCGACGGGGAGAAAAGTTTCCCCTCTGTTTTTCTCACCACAGATGCTGATCGGCTTTCTGAGTTTTTCCAGCCTTTTCTGTTTTTGTTTCAGACTTCCAGCATCCGCGGTATTTTGCTTTTATTTTAGCAGTTTCCAGTCTCTGACCTGCTCTTGTTGCCATAGTATTTATATGGCTAATCCAGTTCAGTTTCTGGATGTCCTGTTTAACCCTCATACAATTGGTTTACTCATGGGTCATGAGGACACCTCCCAATCCCCATTATTGTTTCAGTGCTTGTGTTAGAGACATGTCTTTCGCAGAGTTAATGGCCTTTGCTGTCTTGTGCTTGTCAGCCCATGAAGCTGCTATGGGAGCTTTTCTTATGAGAGAGAGAGAGAGCTATTCCTGTAATATTTAATACATTTCTTCGGATTTTATAAAATTATTATACGGTGATTTCTTACTGTTCTCTCATTTAAAAAGGAAATATCCTTATTTACTTCTCGCAACTTATTTTAGCTAGCCTAGTTATTTCAAAACTATGCCCCTTTTCCCTAGTTTCCTGACCAAACACTAGATAACATACTAAAGCTGCAAGATTTATCAGACTCATTAACAAACACCAAGAAAAAAATGTAAAAATCTTTCAAGTAAAATGCGATAACTATTGCATTAGATTTGCCCTCCTCAACTACAGAACATCTCACAAAGTTCTGAATTATTGGCATTATGCAAATACATGTGATTTAAACAAAAGTTCAAACCCAGGAATTAAAGATCCTCCAGCTCGCTGTGCACCATGCATCCACCTTGTGGATATTTTCTAAATCCAGGCTCTACAGCCATTTTCACTTCAATTTTACTCCCTCTGATATGTAAATCAGTTTCTCTATGGAGTACGCAAACATGCCTTGATGATATAAAAAATGTTCTTGCACATATTTTTAATGTCATGCATTTGGCTGTGTAGCTGGGCATATCTGGGATCCATTTCTCAGTGTAATTTCACCTTGCTACCCCACACGAAACAAATCACTTCTGCACATTCACATTGGTAATATTCCAACATCATGCCACTCATGATCCATCCAATACAAGTCTTTTTGGCTTTTAGGTAATCTTCTCAAAAGGAAAAGGGGTGTCTGTCTGAAGATCTTTGCTTACCTTTCCTTGCATGGTTCTGATACCTTTGGTGGTGGCCAAACTATCAAATACAGTTTTGTTAAAACCTTCATAGGCAAGGATACAAACACCCCAAAGACAAAGCTATCAATTTATGAGCCTAATCCAAATTTTCCTGACTTTCAATAGGGTGTACAAGAATACCAGATTCATATATTCCTTTGAACTACATCCAGCGTAAAATATTGCAACTGCCCCTTGATTGTGTATTTTTCCCTCTGGCCCTATTTCTTACTCTCAATCACTTCGTCCTACAATTTTACACCTGAAATAATCTCATTCAGGAGCCCTAGAGAACCTTTACTGTCCAATAAAATATTCTCATAATATGCCTGAAACAAAAATCAATCATTCCCACATGGTCTTGATTCTTAACACATTTTATTGGTTCTTTATTTTAGATATTTTATTTTCTCGAAAGCAACCTGCCAAACTGTGCCTGACTTTGTGCAGGATTTTCCCATCGTCGGGTGGGGGTAGTTTGCGGACCCGGGAATGGCCGTGAGACGGTCCGCTGCCTGTGATTGGGCTTTGACTGCGATTTCAGCGTGAAACGCGCACTGAGATCCTCAGCACTCCTGGGGTGGGGGCAGGAGGAATGCGAGCACTAAGTATGTGCATGCGCGTGGGAATGTGCACTGAAAGCTCCCTGAAGGCACAGAGTTGCCTCAGGGTGCTGGAGAATTCTAAAATGAAAAATCAACATTTTGCAATTGATAAAAACACAACCCCACGTGTGACTCAGTCACATGAGAACAGCGACATGCTAAAAGTGATGTTAAAATTTTTTTTAAAGTTACCTTTGGAAACCTGGCCGATTTGCTTGCCCGCCAACTGAATGGTTGAGTGGACAGTGAAAAGTGCAAATTAATTACTCATTTAAGGGCCTTAATAGGCCTCTTAATTGTCGCCGGATGTGATTCCATATTTTGCAAGCGCCCTCATCGAAAGACGGCGAGATCACACGATGACATCAGGATGCTCGCCCAACACCATCGTGTACTATTTCTCCCATTTGGGTTAGGCATGTGCCTGCCCGTGGGATGAAAAATTCTGCCACTTGTCTTTATGCCTTTCAAAATTATCACAAATTCAAGTAGCAGTGTTGCTGGGCTGACAGGCTTTTAAGAGTGCGTGCAGGAAAATTTTTTTGAGCTGTATGTTTCCAGCCCAATGAGGAAGGCAGCACTGCTAGATCTGGTTCTTGGAAATGGGGTGGACCAAGTAGATCAAGTGTCAATAGGAGAACATTTAGGGGACAGTGATTATTGTATCATAAGTTTAAGGTTGACTATGGAAAAGGACAAAGGACTGCCTGGAGTAAGAAAAAAATAACTGGAGGAAAGCCAACTTCAATGAGATAACAGATTTGGGCCATATAAATTGGAGTCAAAGGTTGGCAGGAGAAACAGTAGCTGATGAATGGGCTACTGTCAAAGAAGAAATAATTCAGGTACAGTCATGGAATATTCACATGAAAGGGAAAGGTATTGCAAACAAATCCAGTGTTATGACGTGACAGGTAATGTGTGCCACATGGACCAAATCCACAAGGGAAATGTAGTTGTGCTATCACAAAAGTTTTGCAATTTGGGTATATTCTGAGATGTGTGCACTGAATTCAGATGTACAAAGTCCACCAGGACCTTTAGAGATTGTTAAAAATTAAATTAAAATATTTATTAACAAAATATAAAAGATTTCAAACACATACGTAAGACTACAATTACTTATGACGACAATAACTCCCAAATTTCTTAATTAACCTGACTCCCAGTTACACTCCCTTTAAGGCAATGGTTGAAAATAGATTTTAGATTTAAAACAGAATCAGCAAGTTAACACAATACCCAATTGACAATGGAATTTCAAGTGTCTTTTCCCCAACTTCAGTTTTGTTATATAGCAGGCTTAGGTACAAATGATAGAGGCTTCATTAAGGCTGCTTCACACACTCCTATTGGATCTTACATGGCCTTCTGACACATAGGCTGGAATTTTCTGGCCCTGTCATGCGCGGGGCTCGCTGTGGGTGAGGCAGCAGCCCAGCCAGAAGTCCATTGACTTGCGGCGGGACCAGAAGATCCTGGAGGCTGGCGGCTGCAGAAAATCCTACTCATAGCCTTTCATATTCCTTTATATATGTTTGTCTCTTTTTAATGTGTAAATTCTACGGTTCCACATGTCTTTGAAAGCTTCCGTGTAATATTAAAACTTTCATGTTGTCAATATGTTGTCAGTAACCTTTGGGAAAAAAACATATTCCTTAGCCTTGCTTATCTGGCTAGTTGTAAACAGATTAAGATCCCTTTGAAGTTCAAATCTCTTCGTTTATCTAAAAAATCAGAGAATAGAATATGAATGCAACCTAGCAAAAATCAATAAAACAGACAAGTGTGGCTCCATTACAGGCAGAGTCAGGAGAATTCATAATGAGGAACAGAGGAATGGCAGAGAAGCTAAATGATTACCCTGTGCTTGTTTTCACTGAGGAAGATACAGGAAATCTCCCAGATTTAGAGATCCAAGGGACTAGGGAGAATGAGAAGTTGAAGGAAATTAGTATAAGTAAGGACACTGTATTGGAGAAATTAATGGGACTGAAAGTTGTTAAGTCCCCGGGACCTGATATTCTGCATCCCAGAGTGTTGAAAGAGGTTGCTATAGAGATAGTGGATGCAATGGCGATTATTTTCCAAAATTCTATATATTCTGGAAGATCGGAGGGTAACAAATGCCACCCCACTATTTAAGAAAGGGAAGAGAGAGAAAACAGGGAACTAAAGACCTGTTGGCCTTACATCAGTAGTAGTGAAATTGCTGGAATCTATTATAAAGGATGTGATAAATGGATACTTGGGGCAGAATTTTTCGCTCGGCGGGTGCGCGCCCAACCCTTTCGAGTGTGAACTAATGTGCATTGACGGCGACTGAGCTTGCCGACTTCTATTAATTAAGAAGCCAGTTAAGGTCCTTGACACACCAATTGTCTCTGAATTTACGTAGCCCGTGCGAACTTTCGGCCGTTGCATGGGCCAAACGGGCAGGCAGGCCAAATTTGCAAAAGCCCATCCATGGGTCAGCAGCATTGTCAATGTGAGTAGTGAGGAGTTTTGGAGATCATGTGTTGCTGGATGCTTATGTGAACTGGACAGCTTCATCTCAGTTCAGAGCTGCATTTTCATCATTTTTAGGATTCATTTCAGGACTTATTATTGTCTTCCAGGCCCCTGGAGGATTCTGACTGTGTGGGCCTTTTCAGGTATCAAACAGCCTTCCATAGCCCTGGTAATGGCAACTGTGGTCTCTGCTGGAGGCACCTCCTCTGAGGAGGAAGAGAGGGGCAGAAGGGAGAGGAGACCAGGTGTCCCTATGCAGCTTCCAGGGGAGCGACCTGTAGGAGGAGAGGCGCAGGCACAAGGGGGCAGAGCCAGCTGGCAGTCCAAGACAGAAGGGGCCGTAGAAGATGCCACTATCCTGTTTCCAGGGTTAACAGGCAGGGATGCAGTTACCTCAATATGTCTGAGGTGCAATGCTGAAGGAGGCTCCGCCTCTCAAGAGAGACAATGATATCCCTTTGTCAGAGGATCGGCCCTGAGATCAGCTCCTACTGTGTGGGTGGAAACCCCCTGCCAGTGGCTCTGAAGTACACAGTGGCCTTCAACTTCTATGCCTCCGACTCTTTCCAGGGCTCAGTGGGGGATCTGTGTGGAGCCTCCAGATCATCTGTCCATAGTTGCATCAAACTGGTGACAGACGCTCTGTTCAGGCATGCATTGACTTTCATTCACTACCATACAGATAAGGCCAGCCAGAGAGAGTGAGCCAGAGGCTGTGCAGCGATTGCTGGGTTCCCCCGCATCCAGGGTACAATCGACTACACATGTGGCCATCAAGGCACCAGCGGGTGAGCCTGGGGCCCTTCGTCAACTGGAAGAGCTTCCACTCCATGAACGTGCAATTAGTGTGTGATCACAGGATGCAGATTCTACAAGTCTGTGCAAGGTACCCAGGCAGCTCCCATGATGCTAACATCCTGAGACACTCCCAGGTGCTGAGGCTCTTCAGTCCTCTAGCCTGACTGGGTGGATGGCTGCTGGGTGACAAGGGCTATCCCTTGAAAAGGTGGCTCATGACACCTCTCCACCATCCAAGAACAGAGGCTGAGCAGCGGTACAACAAGAGCCATGGCTCCACAAGGACAGTGATAGAAAGAATAATACGTCTTCTCAAGATGCGCTTCTGATGCCTGGACCATTTAGGAGGCGCACTCCAGTAGCTCCCCAGAGCGGGTTTCACTGATAATGGTTGCATGCTGCTCTCTGCACAATCTGGCACTGGCAAGGGGGGACCCACTGGAGGAAGAGGATGTTGACACAGCTGTACAGGCAACAGGTGATGAGTCCAGTAGTGAGTCTGAGGACGAGCACGATCAGGAGAATGCTGAGGGCATGGACGCTGACCTGGGTAACCTCCAGGTAGGCAGGGACACCCGGGAAGCTTTGATCCAATGCTCCTTCAGCTAGCCTACCAAACAAGAACCATCTTCACATGACAGGGCTGTAGGCTCCATACTCGATCCCTGAGAGGAATATTTCCTTGTTCAGCAATACACACTCTGTGCCTGTGCAATAAAGTTTCAGGAGACACATGTCTATCATTACATAATAGCCTACCCTGCACATACAGAACAAATGAAGCATACAGAGGCCATAACACATGCATGTGATATATTGCTAAAATACACATTAACTGGTGTTGGTTATGACACCATTAAAAAAGTTAAAGCAAAATGGGGGAACAAAATATCACCCGGGTTAAGCCTGCTTTGTGCTTAAGGTGTTTTACATTTATGTTTGCAGGTGCTACGTCTAGGTGCTCCCCCTTCGCTAGCACCGGCATTGGAGACAGCCTGCTCACTCTGCTGTCTTGCTGGCCTTGATGACCTTGGCGGATGCCCTCTGGCCAGTGGAGCCTGTGAAGGCCCCGCCTGGGAAGGAGCAGCCAGTGCAACGGCTGGCATCTCCCCAGTCATCACAGTCTTATCAGATGTCACAGTCACTGGCAGAGAGGCAAAGGATCTGCTGGCATCACCCGGAGTGCCCTGAGAGGAGCCCGTAGAGACGACAGGCAGCTCGTGTGCCAATGTGAGGCTGCTTCGGGCCTTCCTGCTCACCACTGATGGATGGACACCTAGCTGGACACTAGGTGCCCAATCCATCCCCCACACGGGCACTGACCAGCTGAGGTCATTGCCAGTGTGTGGGCTTGCAGTTCCGAGTACATCCCCAGGAACCCCTGATTGTGTCCTTAGAGTAGCCTCTCCATGAGATTCGCCACTCTCTCCATGGAGGAGGCATTGCGTTCAGCTATGAGGGTCAAAGCAGTCGTCATGGTCTGCAGGGACTCCTCCACAACGGACACCATAGCATGCATTCCCTCATGTATCTCCGTAAGATACCCCCGCACATCCCGCTGACATCCAGCATCTGATGCCTAATGGCTGACTCCAGAGGCCCATCATCAGTCATCGACTGAGCATCGTCCTGGTCTCCAGCAGCCCTCCGGCATTCTCTGCCTCTGCCTGCACCTCAGGTGAATGTGAAGCACCCTCACCAATGTGCACCGAGATACTAGACGGCGGTCTAATGTCCACCAATGTGCTGGTATCTGCGCTGGTTGCCTGTTTGACAGAGACGGTGTGACACAGGTTCATGCTGAACATGGTGGTCCTCCAGGACCAGGGGCTGCCCTTCAGGGTCCTCATTGTGAGTGCCTGCTGGTGAACATATAAGGGAGAAGAAGGGGATGTCATTAGTTGATGTCATGACACTGTCATTGTTCATGCCAGGCACTGTGTGAGATCATGGAGATCTGCATCATGGTTCCCTCGTCTTTCAATTATCAACGGGGACTCCAGTTTTGAGGCTCACATCAATATAGAGAGTACATTGGAATAGTTGTAATAACCGACATTCTCACCTCAGTGCACTGCACTCTTACCTTTGTCTGGCACCCCAAGCTCACTGTGGTTGGTTGATCAAGGTGCATGCCGCCTCTCGAGCACAAGAGCCTCCTGCTCATAGCGAGTGAGGATGAGGAGGTGTGGGGGTCCCCCGCCAGTGTGTGATCTCTCAATATTGTTATGGGATGTCTTCTCCAGAAAGGATAAAGGAGCATCGATTAGTCTACCCTGTGCCTGCAGCGCCATTGCAGCCTGGCCAACACCACCTGAGGAACACCTCGTAGGGCTCAGTTGATTTGTGGCCTTCGACCTGCAAGGCACTCAGTCCAAGCAGCCAGGGCTCATCCTCCTGGCCAGCTCCAGTGTCATTGACAGTTGTCACTCACACTCTAACACCCCTGTGGCCCACAGTGGGGATTGCCAGCCCTTAACTGTTCTGACCGCTGACCCACGCCAACTCAGTACTCACCCTCCCCGATTGCAAAAGATCTTTGAAGTGCTTCCGGCACTACACCCATGTTCGCTTCACCGCATTGCGGCTGCTCACCCAGGATGCCACCTGCTCCCAGGCCCTCTTGGTGAGGTTTGGAGGCCTCCTCCCCCCGCCTCTGGGGACAAGGGTTTCCCTCCTGGCTGCCACTTCCTCCAGGAGGGCTGTGAGGCACTCAGTAGAGAAACACAGGGCCAACTGCCCTGCCGGCCTGCGCTCCCACCTGCCGTGTCCAACCGCACTGGAATCCAACAAGAGTTCAGCGCCCTTCCGTGGCAGGCTTCCAGGGGCTGCCTGGGCTGCTTTTGAATCGGCTGCTGGGTCGCCATTGGAGCCAGCGGACATCATGCTCCCGCCCCGGTCTGCCCCTTCTCAGAGCTTCCCTAGCCACATTTCACACTGGCCTTAATTGGCCCACCAGCGTGAAATCACGGTCCATTCCCAATTGCAGGTGGCGGTCGCCTTCCTGACTGCCCCTGCCCGCCCCCGCTGAGCCCACCCACCAAGGGCAAAATTCTGCCCTTGGATAATCATGATCTGATTGGATATAGTCAGCATGGATTTGCGAATGGGAAATCTTTGATGAACTTGTTAGAGTTTTTTGAGGATGCTACTAGCAAAATTGATAAAGGAAAGTCGATAGACATAGTATACTTGGATTTTCAGAAGGCTTTTGATAAAGGAGGTTGATTTGCAAAATAAAAGCACATAGGAGGTAATATACTGGCATAGATTAAGGATTGACTAACAGGCAGAAAACAGCGAGTAAGAATAAACAGGCCATTCACGCATTGGCAGGCTGTGACTAGTGGGGTATCGCAAGGATCAACACTTGGGACCCAGTTGTTCACAATATAAAAATGTAATATTTCCAAGTTCATGGATGTATAAAACTAGGCAGGAATGTGTATTGTGAGGAAGATGTAAAGCAACTACAGGAGGGGATTTGGACAGACTTAATGAGTGGGCAACACATGGCAGATGGAATATAATGTGGAAACATGCGAGATTATCCATTTTGGTAGAAGGAACAGATGTGCAGAGTATTTCCTAAATGGTAAGAGATTAGAAAGTGTAGATGTACAAAAGGACCTGGGTGTCCTTATCCATAAGTCACTGAAAGCTAGCATGCAGGTTCAGCAGGTAATTAGGAAGGCTAATGGAATTTTAGCCTTTATCGCAAGAGGATTTGAGTACAGGAGCAGTGAAGTTTTCCTTCAATTGTATAGATGCTTGGTTAGACCACACAAGGATTACTGTGTGCAGTTTTGGTCCCCTTACCTCAGAAAGGATATTATTGCCATAGAGGGAGTGCAACAAATGTTCACCAGACTTCTTCCAGGGATGGCAAGCCTATCTTATGAAGAGATGTTGGGGAAACTGGACCTGTGTTCTCTAGAATTTTGAAGAATGAGAGGTGATCGCATTGAAAGCATTGAAACAAAACAAATGCAGGTAAGATGCTTCCCCTGGTTGGGGAGTCTAGAACTGGGGACACAATTTCAAAATAAAGGGGAATCTACTTAGGAGTGAGGAGAAATTCCTTTACTCAAGGGGTTGTGAATCTTTGGAATTATCTACCCCAGAGGGGCATGGAAGCTCAGTCAGTGAGTATGTTTAAAGTAGAGATTGATAGATTTCTGATTAGCAATAATGTAAAGGATTATGGGGATAGTGTGGGTAAAAGACACTGAAGTGTTCAATCAGCCATGATCGTACTGAAAGGTGGAGCAGGCTCGATGGAATGAATGGCCTTCTCCTGTTTCTATGTTCCAATTTTCCTAAGGCCGGAATTTTGTCCTTGTAAGGCAGACTCAACGGGAATGGGAGGGGGTGGTCAGGGAGACGGCCATCGCCTGCGATTGGCTCTGTACCGCGACTTCACGCGTGTGAGCCAATTAAAGCCCATCCTGTGTGGATCATGAGTGGCAGCGCTCAGCGCTGCCTGTACGGGTGGGGGGAGGAGGAAAAGCTGAGCCTCACATGCAGTTTGCACATGCACGTGAAAGAGCGCTTCAATCTCCCTGAGCTCCGTGCCTCAGGGAGATTGAAATGCTTTATAAAAAAAACTAATAAATGCAGTAAAAATTGAATGAAACATGTCCCCACAGGATGGGCCTTAATTGGCTCACACGCATGAAGTCGCGGTACAGAGCCAATCGCAGGCGATGGCCGTCTCCCTGGCCACCCCCTCCCATTCCCATTGAGCCTGCCTGACAAGGACAAAATTCCGGCCTTAGGAAAATTGGAACATAGAAACAGGAGAAGGCTATTCATGGGACATGTTTTTAATGTCAAAATAAATGTTTTATTTAATTAGTATTAGCTTTAGGAAACTTCATCCCACTCGTGGATGAGGTTTCCAAAAAAATGTAAAGGCCACTTGGCCTTTTCGCCTGCCCATCAACTGTTAGGTTGGACGAACAGCGTAAATTTCACGTTAATTAGGTCTTTAATGGCCTTAATAGGCCTTTCAATTACTGGCGGATGCGCAGCTGAATCCGGCGCACACCCGCCGAGCAAAATATCATGCGAGTGTGCGATGACGTCGGGACACATGCCCAATGTCATAGAACATCATATTACGTTCTGGTGTGTCAGGTGTGCGCTCACACGCCAAAGGTAAAATTCAGGCCTATGTTTCCATGCAAATTCCGTTCACACCTTACATGCCAAGCCAGCATCCATGTTTACTCATTATCATGTCAAGCACCTAGTCTCCTTTGATGATTTTAAACTTGCAGTCTACTTGACTCCAAATGTAATTACATCATTCACAGACCCAACTATGCTTAGCACCCCCCTCCCATAAACCTACTTCACAATAAACCAGAAAAATATTATGAAAATTGTTATACTTTTATCACACTAGTGCTCCCTGGGTGGCAAAGGAGATAGAAATTAAGATAAAGAAGAAAAAGTGTGCTTATGGCAGGTGTCAGATAGAAACTGCATTTGAGAACCAGGCTGAATATAGAAGGTTCAGAAGGGATGTGAAGAAGCAAATAAGAGAAGCAAAGAGGGGATATAAAAAGACACTGGTGGCTAACATAAAGTGGAATCCCAAAGTTTTCTATAGGCATATAACTAGTAAAATGTGGTAAAAGGAGGAGTAGGGATGATAAGGACCAAAAAGGGAACTACACAAGGAGGCAGATGGCATAGTTGAGGTATTAAATGAAACTTTGCCTCTGTCTTTACCAAAGAAGATGCTACCCAGGCCATGGGTGAAAGAAGAGGTATATCAGACACTACACTGGTTTTAAAATTGAAAGGGAGGAGGTATTGGATAGGTTTTATGTAACTAAAGTTGATAAGGCATCAGGACTGGATGAGATTCACCCAAGAATACTGCAAGAAGTGAGAGTAGAAATTACGAAGGCACTGGCCATAATTTTTCAGTTTTCTTTAGACTCAGGGATGGTGTCAAAAGACTGGAGAATTGCAAACATTACACCCTTGTTCAAAAAAAGGTGCAAGGGTAACCTCAGCAACTACAGGCCGATCAGTTTAACTTTGGTGGTGGGGAAACTTCTAGAAACCATAATTTGGGACAAAGTTAATAGTCACATGGACAAATACGGATTAATATGAAGTCTAGCATGGGTTTCCTAAGGGAAAATCATGTTTAACTAACTTGTTGGAGTTTCTTGAAGAGGTAGCAGAGAGGGTTGATGAGGGCAATGCTGTCGATGTGGTATACATGGACTTCCAAAAGGTGTTTGATACACTGCTGTACAACAGAATTGTGAGAAAAATTATAGCTCATTGGAATAAAAAGGACAGTAACAACATAGATACAAAATTAGCTGAGTGGCAAGAAGCAACAAATTGTGGTTAATGGGTGTTTTTCAGGCTAGAGGAAGGTTTGTAGTGGAGTTTACCAAGGACCAGTGTTGGGACCCTTGCTTTTCCTGATTTATACTGATGACATAGACCTTGGTGCACAGGGCATAATTTCAAAGTTTGCAGATGTTACAGAATTCAGGAATATTGTGAACTGTGAGGAGGATATTGTCAAACTTCAAAAGGATGTGGAGAAGTTGGTGGAATGGCGAACAGGTGGCAGATGAAGTTCATTGCAGAGAAAGCTGAATTGATTCATTTTGGTAGAAAGAACATGGAAAGGTAGTATAAAAGAGGGGGCACAACTCTAAAGGGGGTTCAAGAGCAGAGGGATCCCTGTGTACATGTGCATAGGTCAATGAAAGTGGCAGAACAGGTTGAGTGTGGTTGATAATGCATACAGTATACTTGGATTTATTAACAGGGGCATTGAGTACAAGAGCGAGGAGGTTATGTTGAACTTGCATAAGTCACTAGTTTGACCTCAGCTGAGTATTGCTACCAGATCAGGGCCCCACACTTTAGGAAGGATGTGAAGGCATCAGGGAGAGTGCAGGAATAATTCATGTAAATGGTTCCTGGTGTGCAGATCTTCAGTTAAGAAGATTGATTGGGAGAAGTTAGGACTGTTTTCCTTAGGGAAAGGAAGGCTGAGAGGAGATTTGTTAGAGATATTCAAAATTATGAAGGGTCTGGACAGAATAGATAGGGAGAAACTGTTCCCAGTTGTAAAAGGATTGAGAATGAAAGGGCACAGATTTAAATTAATTAGTAAGAGAAGCAATAGTAATATAGGAAAATCTTTTTGTCGCAGTGAGTGGTTAGGGTCTGGAATGCTCTGCCTGGGAGTGTGGTGGAGGCAGGTTCAGTTGCAGAATTCAGACAGGAATTTGGCTGTTATTTGGGAAAAAAAGAAGGTGCAGGATTATGGGGAGAAGGTGAGAATGAAACTAGGTGAGTTGTGCATTCGGAGAGCCGGTGCAGGCACAATCGGCCGCCTCCTACACCGCAACAGTTCTGTGATCCTGCAACTCTGTTAGTGTTGAGTTATTTTTTTCCCAAAACAAACTTTTATTTTGATACCCAGAAACCACCTTGAATGTTCTTCCATTAGCTTTTATGGAAATTGTTATTTGTTTATCCCCTAAAACTTCAGGTAAATTTCCCTTTCAGTACTTGAAACAGCAACTGATATTAAGTTATTTTATCAATTCCAATTTCAGAAACAATTATGACCAGGCTTGGTGGTTTTCACAGCTGCATTTATATCAGAGACAGGAGTGTTCGCAATCTGTTTAGAGGTAAACACTTTGTCTTGAAAGATAAAAAATAGACTGAATGATTAAGGCCAACTCTTTCAAATGCAAAGACTTCTTTCCAAATTTCTTGCAGTGCCATCAGGATTCACATGGAGTCTCAACCTGTGCAGTCCCACTCCTGACACCTATTTGGGAGTCACAGGTTACGATAAATAGGTAGTTGATAATTTGTAAGTGAACTTAAGGTAGCTTATCAAATTTATTAAGGAGCAACAGTTTACACAACAGTGATACATAAGCTAAATAGGCAGAAAAGACACACTGGTTCTGGAATGGACTAATAGAAGGGGAAGCAGGAGGATGCTAACCTCCATGACTGACAGTGGCATCCTCCTCAGAATGGTTTACAGGTCTCAGATCAGATAAATTGACAGACGAAGCTGATCTCCACGGCTGGAAGTGACAGCTTTTCCTGAAATGTTTATTCTGAAGCTAGGATGGATAGCTTTGAAATCCTCGACTCTGTTCAAAGTCCTCTTAAGCTAATCAAGGTATTAGGCTTGAGACAACATTGCCCCACCTCAAGAAGCTCTTCTGTTTGAAGTGATTTTTCCCTTTCGAGAGTTAATTTATATATACCTTATTTCTGGGCGGCTTATGCTAATCATATATTCGATTGTCCATTGACAAGGGGGTGAGTGGGGGGAAATAGACATTCAAGCTAATACGTCCTATTTCTGGCAGAAGGAAATAAAACCACCTTGTGGCTCATCAGTTGCTAAGACGTCCCATGAAATCTTCAGACAGTTGGTTATTGTATGGGATATGAGGTCACCTCCCACATCCCCTATGTCTTGTTCTGCAGTTGTGCTAGAGACATGCCCTTGAAAGAGATAACAACCTTTGCTGTCTTGTGTTTGTCATCCCAGGAAGCTACATCTATGGGAGCTTTCTTAATGAGAGAGAGACAGCTATTGGTATAATGTTCAATAATTTTCCCAGGATTTTCATGGTGATTGCTTACAATATGGAGAGAGACAACTTCAGTATTTGAGGAGTCATGAATGGTGCTGAACATTGTGCAATCTTTAGCAAACATCCCCACTTCTTATCTTATGATGAGGGAAAGACATTTATGAAACAGTCAAATTTGTTTGGGCCTAGGGTGTGGGGCAAGGGCTGCTTTGCCATGAATATAGCGCACAAGCATTCGGGGGGGTGGGGGGGGTGCTGCTAGGATGGGCGAGGGAACTGTTACACATTAGGGAAACCTGTATAAAGTGACCATTCTTCTGCAGCTGATACAGTTCAGGCACAGCCACATTGATATGATTGAAGTCGGGCTTCTAGCTTATTTGCCCACTCAAGCAATGCAGAGGAACAAAGTGCCACCAAGTGTCCCAAAGCTTTTCACACACTTTGGGCACAGACTGCAAAGTCAAGAGCATTAGAGTAGAAGGCCTAACAGTTGGATGACTGCACACATTGTAAAATCTCCTCGCTAAAGCTGGCCATGGAGCAAGTCACTGCTGGAGGCATTCACAGCCCCTTGCAATGTCAGCATCCCGATTTGGACCAGTCTCCCCGATGGTTCAAGCTAACAGTGCGGCCTTGCAGTGTGGGTTAGGAGAATGCCTGTGCATGCAGTCCAATGGGCAAAGCTGCTGCCAATCAGCCAGGTGGAGTGGGACGGAGGTGGTGGGGTTTCAGACAGCCATGCAGCGCACTAATCTCTTGCCATCCAAGTGGTGAAGTGCTAAGGAGCCGTCACACTTAACCAGGACAGGTTCTTAGTACATCCATGCTAACCACTTGTCTCTCTCTTTTACCAGCAGGACGAGTACATCAGGATCTTCGAGCCTGGTGAACTAGTTGCATGCCTGATGGCCTACAGAGGGCGAAGACATTGGAGGAGAGAGTGACTGAGAATCCGGGCTGTACAGAGGCAGGAGCAGCAACCTCAGGAGCTTCCCGCATATGCCGCCAAGCTGTTGCTGGTCGGCGCCTTGCGACGCCCAGGGTCGATAAATGCTGTCTTTAGTTCCTGCAGATGACTGGGAACCAGTGTAGGCAAAGACTGCGCATGTCTAGTGATCTGGCCGGTCACATCTGCCAGCTACTGTATGATTTGGTGCCATGGGAACATTTAGGGCATCCACTGCCAATAACCGTGAAAATGATCGGGGCACTCAATTTCTACTCCAGTGGTTCCTTTCAAGGCTCCACAGGTGACCTCTGTGGGGTCTCACCAGCCTCCGCCCATGAATGCATCCATGAAATCACGGATACCATCTTTGTGAGGGTACAAGCTTTGTGCATTTTTCCTGGCACCAGGATGCAAAAGCAATTGGATTCGCCCAGATCCCCATAGGTTCAGGGTGCGATCGACTGAACATGCATGGTGCTCAGATCTCCATTTCAACACACAGAGAGCTACTTTAACTGCAAGGCGTTTCATTCGCTGAATGTACAGCTGGTGTGTGACCACCAGAAATGCATCCTGCAAGTGTGTGCACAGTTCCAGGGAGTGTGCATGACTCCTATGTCCTCAGTCGGTCAAAGATCCCTGAAGTCTTCCAGGGTCCACAGAAACTGCAGGGCTGGTTCCTCGGGGTCAAGGGCTATCTGCAGAGACCATGGCTGATGACACCCATGCGGCAATCTCGGACTGCAGCAGAGCGACATTATAATGAGGCTCATGCTGCAACTCGCAACTTGGTGGAGCAGACCACCAGGATGTTGAAGATGAGATTCCAGCGCCTGGGCCGGTCTGGTGGAGCCCTGCAATACAGTCCACAGAGGGTGTCATGAATCGACATTACCTGCGGAGCCCTTTACAACCTGGCTGCAACAGGGAGATAAGCTGGCTGTGGAAGAGATGGAGGAGCTGGAAGTCTTCTCCGATGAGGAGGATGCCGATGGGGATGAAGCTGAGGAGGCCCTTGGAGGTGAAGGTAATGGGGATGAGGCCTTCACACTGGTTCGACAAGGCAGGCGCACATAGGAGGCCCTCAAAGCTGCTAGATTTGTGAAGGAAGATGATGATATGCAGTGAGGTGACCTTATGTATCCTCACATTGCATCTGTGACTATTTGACTCCAGTCTGGCTTGTGGTAGCGCAAATACCCTCTGTAATAATGCTCCTGTCATCAAGACACATTGGAGGCCCTAATGGTCACTGGATTGCAGGAGAATATGTAGGATCGAAATCCTCTCCCACTGGGAAATTTATGGAATATAACTTCAAACCCATGGATATGTTTTGACCTCATGATTGGAAGTATAAATATCAAAAAGATAAGTTGCAGTCAGCAATATAGGGCTGGGCAGCAAGGGGTTAATTCGGACATTTAGTGAAAACACAGTGGCTCATCAAAAGGGTGTTGGCATGGACTAAAGCGATCAAGAAGTCTGATTACCCAATATAGTGGCACAAAGGATATATCATCAATACATACATTCAAGGAATTATTCAACCACCACAGACAATAGTACTGGAATAGGGTCATTCAAACCCTCATTAAATTTGGAGCCAATATGTTGTTACTGTGCTGTTAGTGTGTCACCTCAAACAGCAGGAGAATTGCTCATGCAATGAGAACTGATAATATTTGCCTGGATACATCTCCCATGAAAAACCCTGCATTGTTTCAACCAGCAGGAGCTGATGACATTCGTCTGGACTTTGTATGGAATCAACTAAAAGGACATTGGAACAACAGGAAGTATGTTTTGACATGTCTGAGTCAAATTATTATAAAGGCAGAGCAAATCTGGGCTGCAGTCAAGAAGGAAGGTCAAGAAGGGTCAATCTATCTCGTGGAAAGGTCGCTGTCCAAGACCTTTCTGCCATAGTGCACCAAGGGGCCGGGAACTGTTTAGAGACCCTCGGGCTGTACAACTCACAAGGAATGTATGCATTGAATACTAATTGTATTATAATTGTATTGAAGCGCCTCAGAGTGCAACATGATGTATGTTGATAACTCCAATACCATTGCACTGTCTGATTGTCTGTAATGACCATATTGAAATGATTGTAATATTCATTGATTGTATTGAAGCACCTCGTGATCCATGCGTAAAAGTTGAATCTGTTGTACTTCTTGTGATGGTGATTTAGAAATGTTTTGTAATGTTCTTCCAGATATTTTATGAATAAAGTATATTTTTCAAGAAAAAAATCTCGTGGACCTACAGTCAATACAGGCCAGCCCGTGTTGGGGATTGTAAATGTTTTCAGTCAAATCATATTGATATTGGTCTGAGGGTTTTGTGAAGGATTGGGGCAAAAACTTGGGGTTTTTTTTGCCGGTACCTTGTAACTTGTTTCAGCCAGATCTTGGTGATATTGGTCTGAGGGTTTATTTTTTCTTATGGTTCCAGGACAGGGCGTGGTGTTTTGCCTGTGTTTTTGTAAATTTAAACCGAGTCATGGGGACTTTGTGTCAGGTACTGGGAATAGGTTGTTTTACATTTTGGGTTTTGTACTGTGGGGTTATGGATGATTCAATAAAGCAAATGCAAATTATTAGAAGAAACTTGTCTCGCTGGTCATCCTGTTCAAGCCTTACACTTGTGAATCTGGTGTCACGAACTTGAGTGTGGGAAGGGAAAAGGGGAACCCTTACAGATGTTGACAACATGCAGTGAGGACACTCCATAGATCTTCACATAGCTTCTGAGAATGTCTGTCTCCTGTCTGGCAAGGGCAGCTCACTTGCGCTCTGTGATCAGCGTCAAATGATAGAGATGCAGCCATGAAACTTTAGAAGCATCTGTTTCTTTGACCACCTTCAGCACCTGAGCCCTTCAGCAGCATGGCATCAATGGTCAGAGATGCTGAAGAGATGGGGCCAGCCCCACCTTAAAGTTGCTGAGAACACACTGAGCGATCATCAGCAAACATCCCCTCATAATGAGGGAAAGACATTTATAAAACAGTTGAATTTGTTTGGTCCTAGAACACTCCCCTGAGGAACTCTTTCAGTGATGTCCTGGAACTGAGCTAATTGGTCGCCAACAACCACAGCCATCTTCTTGTGTGCTAGATATGACTTCAATCAGTAGAGAGCATGTCCCCTGTTCTCCTCTACCATGCTCAGGAAGCACTGTCTGAGCCAATAACAGATACTTATGTGGTGCAAAACTTTGCACATTTATGATTTCAGTGAGGGAAATTCTTGAATTTATGTCAATCATAGAGGAGCCCCTTTAGCAATTATTGATATTTTTAAAATGTGGATGAAATTAAGTGATTTCAGGTGGATTAAAGTGTAAGAATGAAGATATAGGGCGGAATTTTCAGTGCCCATTGGCATCGGACGTGTTCAGTGGCATGAGAAGACAATATGGTGCGATCAGTTTCATGATGGCGTGAAACCAGTTCGCAATTGTCCGCTCAGCCAGCCCATGGCGAGCCGCGATTCCCACCTCATTATAATATATCTGCATATGATTATTAGGCTACCCTGCTGGAATCGGGCGTTGGATCGTCTGTCCACATCGGTGGGGAAGCACATTGATGTGTTTCATAACAGCACACAAAAGTCTTGCACTTGAGTGGAGGTGAGTACATAGTTACATTGTGCAGCGCTTGCCAGGGTCGCCTGTTAGACTTCAAGCTTGAGGGGCATTGGGGGTTGGGGTTAAGGGCAGCCCAGCCATTGAGGTGACTTATCAGTGGTGGGAGGAAACAATGGCTGCTTCGCTGTTGAATATAGCACACAAGCATTCGGGGTGGGGTAGGGTAGGGTAGTCGAGGGAACTGGCTATACGTTAGGGAAACCTGTATAAAGTAGCCATTCCTTTGCAACTCAGACAGTTCATATGCAGCCACATTGATATGATTGGAGTCGGGCTTCTAGTTTATCTACCTACTCAAGCAATGCAGAGGTATCAAAGTGCCACCAAGTGCTCCAAACCTTTTCACCCCACTCCCCCCCCATCCACCCCCCCAGCACAGACGGTAAAGTCATGAGTGTATTTGGGGACTGCAGAACAATTGGATGACAGCGCACGTTGTACAGTCTCCTTGCTAAAGCTGGCCATGGAGCAATCACTGCTGGAGGCATTCACAGCCCCTTGCAATGTCAGCATCCTGGTTTGGACCAGTCTTCCCGCTGGTTGAAACTAACAGTGCGGCCTTGCAGTGTGGGTTAGGAGAATTCCTGTGCCTGAGCTGAGAGTACAGCATGCAGGCCAGCAGGTGAAGCTGCTACCAATCGGTCAGGTGGAGTGGGGCGGAGGTGGGTGGGGTTTCGGGCAGCCATGCGGTGCATTAATCTCTGTCCATCCAAGTGGTGGCCAGCACTCTCTGGGAAGCATTAAGGGGCCTTCACACTTAACTAGATGGAGAGAGTGTAAGCAGGATACCTGCCAGGTAGATGATAAAAATGCCTGGCTTGTGTGGGTGGTGAGTGGTCCCATGGACAGGCTGAGGACAATGAAGGTGTATGTCAGAGAGTGAATGGTGCTGTCCTTTGAACTGGAAATGAGTGGGGGCCCTGTGGATGTGTGATGGGTTTGTGACTGTGTGAGTTGGGAGTGATGAGAAGAGTGACTTAACCTGGCGGATTGGAGGAGATCATTCATCCTCTTTTGGCACTGGGTGGCTGTCCTCTTTTCCAGGGTGTTGGCATTGACCACCGCTGCCATCGCCCCCCCCATGCTGGATTAATGAAGTTGCTGCCCATGCTGTGGCCAGAGCAGAGGTAGAGGACAATCCAACCGGATTCCACAGCATCCAAAAGACGTTCCAGGGATGCGTCACTGAACCGGTGGGCTGTTGTCTTTTTACCTTTCAGGGCCATGTCTTCCCTGCAGCAGTGGTGGTCTGGAAGCACTGAGAGGCGTGCATGTGGCTGGTCTTTATATATGGCACCCGGCGTGAAGCAGCAAGGTGTTGGGTGGTGGAGGAATGAGAGCCTGCCCACCATGGAAACAGCGTGTTTCCCGGGAATGCATAAGTAATGTGGCGAGTTTGGGATGATATGTCTTGAAAACACGTTGCCGCGACTGGTGGGTAAAACATTGTTTTACATGTCCGGTGCTGTACTTAATGCAAATCTGGGAAGGTTCAGCCCATTGTGTACTGCGCTGAGAAAGGACTCACCATGTGAGCTCACTGCAAGAAGCCATATTGAAAACTTTAATTATACCTCACTGCTGAAGAGGGCAGCAGGGAGGGCAGTAAAACAAAATACTCAACTCTTACAATATATTACACTCTTTCCCTACTTAAAAAATAGAATATGCATTAAAATGTAAAATGGCACACGGACGTAGTTTCCCAGACTATAATATGACTAAAACAACATTAACAATACCTGAAATTTAGCAGGTTGGCTTGAATATTTATTTTTACCGTAATCACAACCAAAACATATATGATTCATATTACTAGTAAAATTACATGTAAACTAATCTGTTTTCCCTTAACATCCGAATGTATTTAACAAAAATATAATAATTTGACAATAAATAATGAAAAGAACAACATCTTTCTTCTTCTTTCCTAATACTATCAATTAACCTATCTGGTTTCTTTGTCTTTTTGTTTATCTCCCTTTATTTGCATTTGCATTAGCTTGCCTCTGCTCTTTCAACATCTCTGGCTGTGTCAACGCTGAACATTAATTTTTGCTACCAAATCCATTTAATAGTTGGGATGTGGCGTTGACTGATTGGTTTCACTTTGGTCTACTGGTGGATTCTACGATACCAGCAAACTTCTAGTTTCTTTGTGAATTTCACATTCTTTCTGATTTTCACTTTGGACTGGAGGAGGAATGTGACTATGTCATGCTTTCCTTTCATCGGATTTCCTCTTTCAAAGAAATGATCAACATGACACTGAAGGAGTCTCTGACTTTCACTAGATCCATAAAAGCAGCTTGCCTCTTTACAACAACTCCAACACATACTTCTCCTTGTTACTTCAATGGTTCTTCAACATGACCTTCTGACCAACACTGATCTCTCTCTAAGTTTCAGGCTTGGTGTGTCAGGATTCATCTTTACTTTGTCTTGCTTTCCTTTTATTTTACCATTGACTTCAGGCTTAAGCAAACAAATCATATCCTGGGAGTGTGTTTAAGCACTAACTGGTAAGGTGAGAAACATTTTGTAGACTGTAGGGTTATTCTGCAAGAGAACAGACAATTATCTAGCCTGTGTTGAAAAGAAACATGGAAATTACTGCCTAGTCCACCACCTAGCAAATAAATTTGCAACAACCTCTTCACAATCTGTGCATTTCTTTCTGGAGCAGCATTTGATGCTGGGTCATATGCTGATACTAGAGTGCGTTTGACTCCATTCTTACTCAGAAATATTTGAAATTCTTCTGACATAAACTGTGAACCATTGAGTGACACCATACCTCTTGCAAACCACAAATTGCAAGCTGATTTGTTAAAACCTCAAAAGCTTTTGTACTGTCGTCTGGGCATAAATTCAACATTTATCCACTTGCTAGAGCTATTGAACAAAACAGGACACTCTTTCTCTTCCACTGCAAAGAAATCAATATGTACTTATTCCCACATTTTTCTTGTGTTTGACCATGGGATGAAAGGAACTTTGGATGGATAATTTCTCATTCTGAGACACATATCTCTGTCTACTTTAAGATACAAAAATAGCTCCTTGCTACTGCTTTCATACAGATTATCCCTGTACCTTTTTGATGAAGTTCCTTCACCAATCTTTCTCTAAACCTTGGTAGAATAATGACTCTTAAATTTCATAGGAGGTAGCTTTTATCTACACTCAATTCATTTCTACATGTGAAATACTGCAACTTTTCATAATGACACTTTTTAAAACCAGCTATTAACAACATAATTGAGCACTTTACTGAGACCCATATCTTTGTGAGTTTCTTCACTAATTTCTTGAGAAGACACTAGCATGTTATTTATGTACATTGTTACAACAGATGAGAAGGGTGCAAGAACTCCTCCTTCCCAACTTTTTTTCCTCCTTAGTTGATTGTAACAGGGTTTCTTTAAATTTATAAGGATGAATATGCCAACGTAGTGTATGTATGTAATTATTTGCATGTTGATTACAAAGAATGCAGTCAGACAGGCTTTCTTGAGTTTAAACACATAAAATGTTAGTTTTTTGCTGTGCTAAAAACTCAACCAGGTAAAGATATTAAAAATACTAAAATGATAAACACACGTGCACACACACACTAAAATACAAGCTGCAAACTAGAGACGGCTAATTTTTAACCAAATTAAAATTCAATGGTAAAAGGCAAAGTTATAAAGAATTCACTGTTTATAAATCCTTTGCTGTGTTTTATAGCTGAGGTAGTTCTTAAAGTGGTAGTCCTTGCTTTTCTTTCCCCTGGAAACACTGCTCTAGAATTTGAAGTCTTCTTTGGAATTTCTGTGTCTGGTGTCCAGAGAACGATATAAGCAGGCAAGATCTAGCTTAGTTGAAAGAGAGAGAGAGGCAAGTAGCTTTGTTGCTGCCTTCAGATGTTTTCTCTTGACTGCCCTTGGCAAGCAGGGTTTTGTAATAAAAGACACTTAAAACTGGGGATTCCGATTGTACAACCCCTTTTGCCATAATTATTTAGTATTCCACAGAAGGAAATTAATTAACTGGACAGACTTTGGCTAATGCATTTTGGCCTAAGTGATTAATTTTTAATGTGCAAGCCATCACTTCTGATTGACTCATTCTCCCACGTAATAAGCTAGGAAGACATATCAATGCCTCCAAGGTAGCCGTTATCTCTGTAGAGTCTCCGTCTCCAGGCAGAATGGGATGTGGCTTTCATAGTGATGCAAATTTAAGTTTATGTCCCTCTTTGAAATACTCCTTGACATTAGTGGGTGCGAAATTCCACAAGAGGGCTTCATCACTATGCCCTAATTGTAATCCACAGTGAAAACATCTAGAAACTTGACTAACTTACAGCTGTAGACATGTCAAATGACCTGTGGCAGGCACCTTAAGTCAATTTATTTGTTTTAACAGCAGAAACTGCCTTTTTAAGTTCCACATGTGAGTCCAGCAGATGAAATTGAAATTTAATATTTGACATAAGCACGCCTCAATAACAATGTAAAGCAATTCACTGTGGCGAGAAATGCATTAGTCTTCATGGGAACTCTCAAAAGAATGTCTGCATTTGTGAGTTCCTCACAAATGTCTCTGGTAGGCATTGGCCTAGCCTTGCAATATGTTATGTGTGTGTTGGTCTTTATCTTGACTTCAGCATTGTGATGCCTAATTTTATGATTTGGTCCTCCTTTCTCAAAGACCATTTAGTTCCCTCTTAGCACTTCCTCAATGTCAGATGTACTTTTACTGGTCCCTGCTGTAAATAACTTGGCCCAATTTAACTGTATCTTCTTAAGCCAATTCCTTCCTATCTGGAAGAATTTATTCCCTCTATTACTTCCAATGGTAAGTAATAGGATGCATCATTATATTCCACCACAGCACTAACTTGACTTCATATTGGAATATTCTTGTTGAAATAACCAGTCAGTTTCACACCAGTTTTGCATATGGGAATGTGACTTAGGGACTTTTTGTACTCTCTTTCTGAGATAACAAATACAGCTGCCACTATATCAACAGTGAAAATAAGTTGCGACTCTCAGACTTTTATTCCTACAGTGGGTGCTGGAATTATATCTTCAGCTCAATTACTCTCATCTTCCATTTACTGTCTTTATTGCTTTCTGCTTGAGTAAAATGATGTTCGGTAACATCAACTTTTGTTTGTGTACTGCCAATTATGTATTTAAGGACTTCTAGGCTTTTAAGCTAACTTTAGATCCACAATGGCCTTGAACTAGAGCTTGACTGCAACCAGGAGCTTTGTTCTACTGCCTACTATTTGTTTATGATCAACTTTCCCACAAGCATAGCAGTTTGACTGGAAGTAGGGATATATATATGGCTACCATGTTCTTGGAAACATCTAAATTTCTGACTCTGAGGGTGTGAACCTGGATGCCTTGGCCTGCTTCTTACTAAAATCCTGTTATCCTTCTCTGCCAGCTCAGGAAAAGAACTCCCTTGAGTTATGACCAAGGCCGGGGATTCCCGCGCCTGATCGGGACGAGCGTGTTCGGCAGTGTGATCAGAAATTCTCATTAGAAGGCCCTAGTCATGTTTCCCAACGATGTAAATCCAGGACGCGATTGTCCTTTCCTCCCGTCAATGGCAGGCCGCGTTTCCCACCAAAGAACATTGGGAACTCAATTTTAATAAATTTGCATCTCATTATTGTGGCCACACAATGGAATCATTATCAAGTGGGTTGGAGGGGAACTTCCAGGTGGTGGTGTTCCCATGTATCTGCTGCCCTTGTCCTTCAAGATGGTCGTGGTCACGGGTTTGGAAGGTGCAGTCCAAGGTAGTTAGTGAGTTCCTGCAGTGCACCTTGTAGATGCTACACTGTTTCCACAGTATGTCGGTGGTGGACGGAGTGAATGTTTATGGATGGCATGCCAATCAAGCTGGCTGCTTTGTCCTGGATAGCGTCAAACTTCTTGAGTGTTTGTGGAACTCCAATCATCCAGGCAGGTGGGAAGTATTCCATCATATTTCTGACTTGTGTCTTATAGATGGTGGACAGGCTTTGGGGAGTCAGGAGGTGAGTTACCCGTCACAGGATTCCTAACCTCTGACCTGCTCTAGTAGCCACAGTATTCATATAACTAGCCTATTTCAGTTTCTGGTCAAAGATAACCCCCAGGAAGTTGATAGTGGGGGATTCAGTGATGATAATGCCATTGAATGTCAAGAGGCGATGGTTAGATTCTCTCTTGTTGGAGATGGCCATTGCCTGGCACTAATGTGGCAGGAATGTTACTTGCCACTTGTCAGCCCAAACCTGCATATTGTCCAGGTCTTGTTACATTTGAGCATGGACTGCTTCAGTATGTGAACATCATACAATCATTAGCAAACATCCCTTCTTCTGACTTTATGATGGAACGAAGGTCATTGATGAAGCAGCTGAAGATGGTTGGGCCTAGGGAACTACCCTGAAGAACTGCTGCAGTGATGTCCTGGAGCTGAGATGATTGACCTCTAACAACCACAAGCACCTTCCTTTGCACTGGTTTTAATCCAACCAGTGGAGAGGTTTCCCCCTAATTCTCATTTACTCTAGTTTTGCTAGGGCTCCTTGATGCCACACAAGGTCAAATGCTGCCTTGATGTCAAGGGCAGTAAATTTTACCTCATCTTTGGAGTTCAGCTCTTTTGTCCATGTGTGAACCAAGGTTGTAATGAGGTCAGAAGCTGAGTGGCCTTGGCGGAAACCAGACTGGGCATCAGTGAGCAGGTTATTGCTAAGCAAATGCCACTTGATAGCACTGATGATGGCCCATTGCATCTCTTTACTGATGATTGGGAGAAGGCTGATTGGACTGATGTCCTGATTTTTGTGTACAGGACATTCCTGAGCAATTTTCCACATTGCCGAGTCAATGCCAGTGTTGTAGCTGTACTGGAGTAGCTTGGCTAGGCGTGCAGCAAGTTCTGGAGCACAAGTCTTCAGTACTACTGCTGGAATATTGTCAGGGCCAATAGCCTTTGCAGTATCCAGTGCCTTCAGCCGTTTCTTGATATCATATCAAGTGAATCGAATTGGCTGAAGACCAGCTGGCAACCTCCAGAGGAGGCCAAGGTGTATCATCCACTTGGCACTTCTGGCTGAGGGTTGTTGCAAATGTTTCAGCCTTATCTTTAGCACTGATCTGCTGGGGTCCCCCATCATTGAGAATGGAGATATTTGGGATTATGATGCGTTATGTCTTCTGTTGAAGGAAAGGTATTGCCAGGGAGTATTCAAGGGGTGTATGAACCTGTTCCCTTACATAACATTAAACTCATAGTCATTTGGCAGTACAGAACTTGAGTATTGCTGAAAAAAAAATGTTGAAGCTTTTCGCCTTGCACTGATCAGGACATTTCGCAAGACAAACAATATAAGGGGAAATCAACAATTTATACTGTATGTGAATTGAGTGCTCATTGGTTGGCAAGTGGGTTCTGATTGGTAGAGGCATTGCCATGGAGAAATCACCAGTAATGGTGGCTGTCAGTTAAGTGCCAAGCATTATTTGAAATTTAAACCAGGCAGTTTGACCCTGATTGGTCAAGACATTACCCTGAGGAATGAGTCAGTGCATTTTCAACAAAATTAAACTACAAGGTGACTTAGTACATGGAGTCATTATTGCATGAGTTGTTCCTATTTTGCTTATTGAAGGGGTAGCTTACTTATTGGGAAATGATTTGGCAGATGATATATTGCTGAGGTCTCTTCAAAAGCCAGGAAATGAGGAATTAACAATCGTCCGTCAAATTTTGTTCCTTCTGGTTATCACAGGGAAATTTTAAGGACTGCACATGAGATTTCGATGGCAGGCCATTTGGAATAAGGAAGATTTAGGCTAAAATAATGAAACATTTTTACTGACTGGGATTGCACAGTGAGTGGTTGAATCTTACAAGACACGTGTCAAATGATTGCAAAACCCCAGCCAGCAATGAATCCAGCTCCATTGACCCCTATATCCGATTTTGGTGAACAATTTAGTGAGGTTCTAGTAGATTATGTGGGACCCTTAGCTGAAACCAAAAGTGGGATATCAATGTCTTTTAACTCCCATGGATTTGTCTACAAAATTTCCAAAGGCCAACCCTTAAGAAAGGTTACTACAAAGATTGTAATTGAACGGTTAGTTCAGTTTTTCCACTAGGTATGGGCTGCCAGAGAGATTCAATCTGACCAAATGTCAAATTTTATGTCATGGGTGTTTTGGGAAGCTTTGTGCAGTTTAGGAATAAAAAACAACTTAAATCAATTGTATTTCACGCACAATCACAAAGGACATTGGAAAGATGCCATCAAAAGTTAATTGCCTTGAATATCCAGAGGTTTGGGTTAGAGGAATTTCATTTTTATTGCTTGCAATTAGTGATGCTCCGAATGAGTCAACAGGTCTCAGTCCCTTTGGCCATAATTTTCTGAGCCTGCTGGTAGTGGGTGTGATAGTTGGTTTGCGCAGAAACTATGGCAGGACCCATTTCATGATGGCATGAAGGCAGGTTGTGATCTTCTGCTCAGCCTGCCAACGGCATGTCGCGTTTCCCACCATCAGTCGGCGTGGAGCTAATTGTAATACATCAGCATATAATTGAAAGGCCATCCTGCCAGGCTTTTGGAACCCCGTCATATCGTCCCATCCACGTTGGTGGGAAACTGAGGTGAATGAGCAGCTGCATTCTCCACAGCTCACCCATTGTTTACAGGCCTCAGGGGCGCCGGTGGGCAGGGGAAACTGATGCCTGGCCCCACAGGCAACAGCTGAGGGGCAGGGGGTGTCTGGGTGCAAGTGCTGGCCAACCTCGGAGGCAACTGCTGAGTGGGGGTGGGGGGTCAAGTGCTGCCCTGGTGCTGCATCCTGCGCTAGGTGGGAGGCAGGGTAAGCGAGGGAAGTGGCAGCACATTAGGGACACATGTATCAACTGACCATGCGACAGCAACTAAGACAGATCAGGCACAGCCACAGTGATGTGATTGCAGTCAGGGTCCTAGCCTGGCCACCCATGCAATCATCGCAGAGGCATCAAAGGGCCAGCAAGCACTCCATACCTTACCCTCCCCCCAGCACAGGCTTCGAGTCCGCCACCGCTTTATTGGATCGCGGAGCAGTTGGACTGCACACGTTGTATAATCTCCTCGCCAATGCTGGCCATTTAGCAGTCACTGCTGGAGGTGTTCACAGCCCTTTCAATCTCAGGATCCCAATCTGAACCAGTGTCCCCCATGTTGCAGGTTGACAGGGCAGCCATCAGCGCACTCAGCTCTGGCCATCCGAGGGGTGACCAGCACTCTCTGGGAAGCATTAAGGGGCAGTCACACAGGGCCAGGAAAGGTGCTAAGTACAGCCATGGTAACAACGTCTTTCTCTCTTTCATGCTGCAGGAGGACCACGTCAGGATCATGGATCTTGGTGACCTAGATGTATGCCTGGTGGTCTACAGAGACCGTAAAAGACACAAGTGAGAGTGACTGAGGCTCCTGGCTGTGGAAGGAGCAGCAGGGGCTCCAGCACACGCTGCCCAGGAGCGACAGTGAGCCATGACTGGTGGGCCCCTAGTGACAACCAGTGCTTATAGATGCCACCTGCCATTCTTGCAGATGACTGAGAACCAGTGTTGCTGATGAATATGCATATCTAGGAACCTGGTGGCTCACATCTGCCACTTACTGCAGGACTTGGCACCAAGGGGTCATGGAGGTCATCCACTGCCAGTGGCTGTGAAAGTGACCACAGCGCTCAACATCTATGCCAGTGGCTCCTTTCAGGGCTCCACAGGTGACCCCTGTGGGATTTCACAATCTGCCACTCACAAATGCACCCATGAGGTCACGGATGCCATCTTCTCCATGGCACACAATTTTGTGCATTTCGCCCGGGACTGGGACAGCCAGGATGCAAGGGCTATTGGATTCACCCTGATCTCGGGATTCCCACAGGTGCAGGGTGAGATTGACTGCACTCATGTGGCACTCAGGTCTCCATCACTACACTCAGTGGACTTCATCAACTGAAAGGGCTTCCACTCACTGAACGTACAGCTGGTGTGCGACCACCAGAAACGCATCCTGCAGGTATGCGCACAGTTTCCAGGGAGTGTGCACGACACATACATCCTGAGTGGCTCGCAGATCCCTGCAGTTTTCCAGGCTCCACAGTGGGTGCAGGGTTGGATCCTTGGGGTCAAGGGCTACCCACAGAGGCCGTGGCTGATAACACCCATGCGGTGGCCCCATACTGCAGCAGAGTGACGCTATAATGCGACTCATGCAGCAGCTCGCAACTTGGTGGAGCAGACCATCGGGATGCTGAAGATGCGGTTCTGGTATCTGGACAGGCCTGGTAGAGCCCTGCAATACAGTCTGCAGAGGGTGTCACACATTGTCGTTGTCTGCTGCACCGATTACAACTGGTGCTGCAATAGGGAGAGGTGCTGGCTGAAGAGGAGATGGAGGAGCTGCATGTCTCCTCCGATGAGGAGGGCGCTGACAAGGATGAGGGTGAGGGAGTCCTCAGTGGTGACAACAATGGGAATGAAACTCTTGCACTGGCTAAATGAGGCAGACGCACTCCTGAGGCCCTCATAGCTGCCTTATTTATGGAGGAAGATGACGACATGCAGTGAGATGTCCCCGTAGATCCACACATCACAGTTGTGAAGGTTTGACTGCAGTGTGTCTTATCGCAGCACCAATACCCTCTCTGGGAATGCTTCTGTCATGGAGTTGCAGTGAAGGCCCTAATAGTAGCTCGAACGCAGAAGAATGATGACAACATGCAGTGAGGACACTCCATAGATCTTCACATGGCCTCTGAGAATGTCTGGGTCCTGTCCGGCCAAGGGCAGCTCACTTGCGCTCCATGATCAGGGCCATCTCAGAGACGCAGCCATGAAACTTTAGACACATCTGATGCTGTGTCTGCCTTCAGCACCTCAGCCTTTCAGGAGCTGGTGCACAGCATCAACTGGTCGCAGATGCTGGTGTGATGGGGGCCAGCCCCACTTAAAAAGTGCTGAGAGCTCACAGAGAGTATGAAAGAACTCTGTGGTACCTGCCCACTACATTCTGGCAGCAATGACCAGCACTGCTGAGGCGCAGGCATCAGTAATGTTTCCAGGGAGTGTGAGGCTAGACCACTGTGGTCTGAAGACCGCACAGAGCACAGGGAAGAGGCCCTGGACTGAGAAACGTGCCTTTTATCTTCTGCAGAAAGATTTCACATCTGAGGGACAAGAACACTGCTCATCAGAACAAGGAGCCATAGGCAGGGAGACATTATTGGGAGTTTATTGATAATAGTGAACATTATGTACAGGTGATTAACTCCCATGCCTAGGCTGTGCAGCTAATTCTCCTTAACTTTCCTAACGCTGCTGCTACGTCTTAGTGCTCCCCCGACATCCACAGTGGGGGTGGATGCAGCCTGCTAAAGCCCTGTCTGTGATAACTTTAGTGGGCACCCTTTGGAAGGCCAAGGCTTGGTTTGCCCCGGCCTGCTTCAGGGTCCTGCTGTGTGGCAGTGGCACCCTCCTTGACCTGTGAAGTTGGATCTGCGGAGGTCACAGGAAGAGGGGATTTGGATGGGCCGGTCACTCCCAGAGTCCCCTGAGTGGATGGCTCAGGAGCGTGCACCTGCTGATCCTCCTCCCCATGGGTATCTGAGGGCCCCTGGCTGACTCCGTGAGCAGAAGGGGTAGCTGGAGTGAGTTTCCAGCACCCCTCTCATGTACACACTGTTGGAGGCCAACTATGTCATCAGTGATGGAGTTAAGCCCATGCAGCAGTGCAGGCGTGACATCCTGGATCAAGGTCTCCATGGCAGCCGCCAGCCTGCCAGTGGTGACCTCAGTGCGTTGCAATGCCGGCGCTATCACCTCAGTCTGAAGATGGATTGACTCCTCCATTGTGTCTTGCAACCTGAAGAGTGCAGTGGGCATCTCTTCCTGTTCTTCCCTAGCTTGCCTTTGCAGCTCCAGCAACCGTGAAATGACTGAGTCCAGAGCCTTGTCATCAGACTCAGCAACGTTCTGACCTCTAGCAATCCTCCGAGTGCCAGGGACCTGGGAAATCCCTGCTTCCACTTGCAGTGGATCAGAAAGTGAGATAGACTGAGCACTTTTCAGGGCCGAAGACCCTGTACATGAGTTTGCGTGATTATACAGCACAAAATGATCTGATCAGGGTAGTCATTATCCTGCAGGAAGACTTTGACGCGCCCCATTTCAGCATCAAGCTCGCATGGTGAGCAAATGGCTCGTGTCCTATTTACAAGATTAGCAATAAGACAAATGAGGATTATACAAATTGACTGCAACAGGATTTAGATAGAGTAGTAGAATGTGCAGACACAAAGCAGGTGGAATTTAATACAGAGAAGTGTGAGGTGATGCATTTTGGCAGAAAGGATAGGGAGAGGCAATATAGACCTAATGGCACAGTTCTGTGGTGTTCAGGGACAGAGGGAACTGCAGGTGCATGTGCATAGATCTTTGAATGTGGTAGGACACATTAAGTGAGCGTAATTAGCAAAGTGTATGGGATCTCGGGCTTCATAATAAAGGTTTTGAATACAAAAGCAGAGAAGTTATGCTGAGCCTTTTAAAAGTTCTGGTTAGGTCACAAACAAGAGTACTGTACCCAGTGCTGGTTGCCACACTTTAGAAAGGACGTGAGGATCCTTAAGATGCTGCAGAAGAGGTTTACCAGGATGGTTCCGGGAATGAGGGATTTTAGCTACAAGGTTAGGTTGGAGAAACTGGTATGTTCTCCTTGGAACAAAGGAGATTGTGGAGAAATTTGTTAGAGGGTGATCCAGTTTATGACTGTTTTGTTAAGGTAGACATGAAAAAACTGTTCCTTTTAACTAATGTGACAAGGTCCAGGGGATTTAAAGTTTTAAAGATTTAAAGAGATGCAGGGGGAATGAAAGGAAAAACTTTTTTTTTTACACAACCTGAAACTTGCTGCTTATAAGGGTGGCGGAAGTGGAGGTGATCAATAATTTAAAAGGATAATTAGATGGGTACTTGTAGAAAATAAACCCGTAGGGACATGCGGATAGGGCAGGGAGTGACTGGATTTCTCTATGAAGAGCTGGCATTAATTTTATGGGCAGAATGGCCTCTTTCTGTGCTGTAAGTGACTCCATAGCTGAGATTTTCTGGCCCTGCCAGCTGACGAGATCTACTGGTCCCACTGAAAGTCAATGGACTTTTGTCTGGCCACCGCATCCCCCACAGTGGATCCTGCCACGGCAGGACTGGAAAATCCCAGTTTATTGCTCTAGAAATTGAATCAGAACAGGTAATTCAATTTATCTCTTTATGTGTTTCCATATCAAATTTAGTTGGATGGCATTCCTGTGTCCCTTTGAATGGTTTATAAAACTAAATGCATTCTAAAAATGTGGTATGTTTTACTATGCTAAAGGCGTTATATAAATGCAAGTTGCTGTTCTTATATATGAATTCTTATATGTGCTTATATATCACCTTCTTGTATATGATTGCACAATGTCCTGTACCCTTGCGACCCCTCAGATAGTGAAGCAGACCATGTCCATATGCAGCAAGGCCTGGACAATATTCAAGCTCAGGTTGATAAGTAGCAAGGAACATTTGTGTCACACAAGTGCCAGGCAGTGGCCATCTCTATCAAGAGAGAATCTAACCATCTCCCTTGACATTCAATAGCATTACCATTGCTGAATCCAAAAACATCCTGGGGATTACCATTGACCAGAAACTGAAGTAGACCAGTCACATAAATACTGTGGCTTTGTAAAAAATTTGTTCATGAGATGTGGGTGTCGCTGGCTACAAGAGCAGGTCAAAGACTAGAAATTCTGCGTTGACTAACTCACCTCCTGACTCTCCAAAGGCTGTTCACAATCTACAAGGAAGAAATTAGGAGTGTAATGGAATACTTCCCATTGCCAGGAAGTGCATCTCCAACAACACTCTAGGAGCTCAACATTATAGTTTTGGACGTTAGGAATCAGCAATAGCTTTAAGTTTAAGTTTAATTTATATGTTTTATTTGTGGGTTAAAAGGGTGAAATCTGAGTTTAATTTCACTTTAAAAAATGTTGCCTGCAAGCCTGCCAGTTTGTTTGTATAGCTGCATTTTAAATGAAGTTTTATGACTCTTGAAGTGGCTTAGGGAAGTTAAAACAAAGTCAAAAATCTGGGCTGCTGCCTAGCAAAAGGAGGCCCACAAAGACAGAGAGAAAACGAAAAGCAGTTTGAGTTCAGTTGGTTGGTGGATACCACAGGGTAAGGAAGTTGGACAGCAGAGGGATTTGCAGGAAGCAGGTTCCAAAGATTGAAAAAGAAAAGGCCCCAAACCAGGGAGTGGAGCTGGAGAAAGGTCCCAAGAAGACCTTCTAGTCAAAGGAAAAGAACAGGAATCTGGAAAAGGTCCTGTTCAATGAAAATAAAGAATAGAGGAAAAGGCTCAAAATTAAAGAGAGGAAGATGCAGGGAGCAAAATCAAGGCAAAGTGGGCTTGAAAGAAGACAGAAGATCCAAGGAGGCAGCTAAAAGTTGGGGACTCCTTACTATGGGCATGTGAAGCAGTGGTGTTCAGTTGGCATGGCTGAGTAAGTGAGAGAAAGATCATGGAAGATGAAGCTTAAATGCACGTAGTGACCCTAGGGGAAAGGAATATCAGAAGGAGAGTTCAAAACCCTGGAGGTGGATCCTTGTTGAAGATATCGAAGTGAAAGTGCAGCTTGGGAGAAAATTCCAAGGCAGGTTCTTCAAGAGTTGAGGTTGGAAATTCTCATGTAAAGATGGAGTTCAGTGAGACCAGTTGGCTCACAGTGTGTGAGGCATCTGGGGGAGTTGATAAGAGATCTATAGGATCTGCTTGGGGTGGCATCTATCACTTGGTTTCAGAGTGTGGTGTGTCTGACCATAGGTCACCTATTGGTTTACATGGACTGTGTACTTACTGTGAACATTAGAGTATAAGATAGTTTTTATAACTGGTGTTATCCTTATGAATCTTTATATATCTGTAAAGTTATAGTTGTGGGTGAAAGTGTATTGTAATATAGTTAATCTTTTCTTGTTTAATAAATGTTTCATTCTTTTGCTGAAGGCTACTGTGTCAGCTGACTCCTGTGACTCTGTTCACCTTCAACGTTTCTAAACAAAAATTAAAAGTTAGGATCTATCAAGCTGGGTTCCACCTGGCTTGTCCAGTAGGAACATCAGCTGGGATCATAACAGAATACATGGTGTCATTAAAACTGAACTCAACAGCGTGAGTTGCTGAGTTCATGAGTTCATAAGTTCAATGAGTACTGATTCATACAATGGCGGTGACTCTAGATCACCATGATATAGTTAGTGCTTCATTGCAAATATTTATGGCTTCCATACAGGACTTACATGTAGGTAGCAATGCTGTGCTCATGTGCTATGTTACGGAAGAGGATGCTAAAAGACAAGCTGCCCAAATCCCAGAGAGAAATTTGAAGCAGCTGCCACAACTATTTGCAATTTGTACTTATTTCAAGATGCAGCCTTTGAATTCAGTTAGAAGAAGACCACCAAGTCTTATAGGTTTCTTAAAAAAAAGCTAAATTAAACCTTTATTAAATTAAAAAAGTGATTTTAAGCACATGCATAAGTTTACAAATTACTACTATAATAACTTCTAACTCCCCTGATTAATCTAACTCCCAGTTACACCTCTATTATTAATGCAACAGTAGAAACACATATATTTTAGAGAGCCCAGGCAGAGTAACACGATACCCTGAACAGTCGAATTCAAAGTGAGTTTTCTTAACTTCAGTTCTTGCAGACAACAGTTTGGCTACAGAGGCTGGAGCCTTTTCACACTTGTGTTAGATCTTAGAATGCCTTCTCTTACACACAGTCTTCTCTCCTTTATGCATATTTTCTCATTTGAAAGCAAATTCCTGCTGTTTTAACATGTCTTTGGACTTTACCTCTCTAATAATAAAAATCTATCATAATACAAATTTTACCAGTAATCTTTGGGGAAAATAAACACAATGTTTCTTAACTTCTCCTGCCTAGGTAAAACATTTCATCCCCTCTTTTGAATTCAAACTAGTCTGGCTTATTAAAAAATGCAAATGTTCCCTTTACACATCACATTCTAAAACTTCACCCATGTTTACTTACTTAACAATTCAAACCTAGTTTATTTTCTGATACATGAAAGCTTTTAGATCAGCTGCTTTTAATTCAATTAAGTCCCCCACACACCCATACACAAACACATACACAGACCCATAGACATAGACCCCACTATTACTCTACAATAAATTACAACAACATTATGAAAATTATTATATCTTCCTGGCATACTCATTTGACATTGCTAGCGAATTCACTGATATTCCACTTACATTTTTAAAAAATACTTGGCAGTTAACTGTCAGTCACCAGCTGGTGCATTCTCCATGGCAACACGTCTACCAGCAGGGTCCACTTGCCAACCAATCATCAGTCTCTTCTCATAGAGTATAAATTGTTGTTTTCCCCTTATTCTTATGAAGTGTCCTGATGAGTGCAAGATGAAAAGCTTTGACATGTCTCTTCTTTCAACAATGTGCAGGTTCTGTTGCTACGGAACATCTTAAGTTTTCCCAACAGGTGATGAAAAACAAGCAGTTAAAACAGCTGAAAAACGTATTTTTAAACCTGGGGCCAAGGTACTGTTGCCAAGGCAGGCTAGATTTAGTGGACACTATTCAGTTAAATAGAAACTTAATGAGGTAAACTCTGTTGTTAGTATGCCAGATAGAAGGAGAACTCAATGAGGTGTCACATATTGAGTGGAATGGTATTATGACAGGGAGGATAATCAACCAATGAATGTACTTCAGGTAGTAAAGAAGGAAGAGCCTATACTGAGTGTCTGGGTGGTGAGACAAAAACTGAAAGTTTTCAACTCGAATCCCCAATAAGATCAGCCAATATAGATGTGTTAAGGAATTTGGATCAAATATTACACCATCTTCCAGCAGAGTCTCAGGGTGACCTAGTCGAATTGCTAAAACAGTATGAGTCACTGTGTAGAAATAGACCATGATGAATTTTTTTAGCTGTGCATGATATTGATGTGGGAAATACTTCACCTATTAAACCAAACCCTTATAGACTGAAGCCTGACAAATTGGCACAAGTCAGAGAAGAAATCAGCTTCATGATGGATAATGACATAACTGAACTGAATGAAAGCAGTTGGAGTTCACCAGTTGTACTGGTACCAAAACCTGACGAACTCAAAGATTTTGAATGCTGTAGCAAAATTAATTCTTACCCTGTACCACGAATTGAAGATTGCATCAATAGAGTTGGAAACTCAGGGCAGGGTTTTGAGGTCCTGTCAGGTTGGAGCGGCGAGCCAGCCCGGGGGTGTCCAGGAAGTGGACTACCGCCTGAAATTGGCCCCCAACCGCAATTTCACGCTGGCAGGCCAATTAAAACCCCTCTCACCCCCCCCAACCCAGCATGAAATATAGCTCCGCACTGGCCAGGAAGGGGCGGGCATGGGCGAGCCTGTCGGCCACCAGGTCCATTGGTGACCGGCGGCTGGTTTAAAAATGACCCAGGCAGCCCCTGGAAAGCTGCCATGAAAGGACATGTGTTCAGTGTTCCCAATGGAGTTGAATGTGGCTGGACACAGCAGACAGGAGGGCAGGTCGGGTGGGCACTCAGCCCCGGCTTTTCAGATGAGTGCCTTGCTGTTCTCCTGGAGGAGGTGGCTGCCAGGAGGGACACCCTTGTCCCCAGAGATGTGAGGAGAAGGCCACCGCACCTCACCAAGAGGACATGGGAGGAGGTGGCAGCAATAATGAGCAGACATGACATAGTGCAGCACACATGGGCACAGTGCCAGAAGCGCTTCAATGACTTGCTGCGCTTAGGAAAGGTGAGTACTGTGTTGGCATGGGTCAGTGTGCGGAAGTGTTAAGGTGTGGCTGTCACCCCATGGACCTCAGGGGTGCTAGAGTTTGAGTGCCAAATGTCAATGACGCCAGAGCTGGCCAAAGGGGTGAGCCCTGGCTGCTTGGACTGAGTGCCTTATGGTTCGAAGGCCATGACTCGACTGTTCCCTGCAATGTGTTTCTCAGGTGGGGTTGGCCAGGCTGTGATGGTGCTGCAAGTACAGAATGGACTAATCAACGTTCCTCTGTTCTTTCAGGAGAAGACAAGCCATAACCCAGCAGAGAGGGCACAGACAGGCGGAGGGCCACCCAACCTGCTGCTGCTCAGCAGCTTTGAGCAAGATGCCCTGGATCTCCACGTGCAACTGAGCATGGAGAGGAGGGGGTGCCAGACAAAGTTAAGAGTGCAGTGCACAGAGGTGAGAATTTCAGGGATTGTGCAACCATTCTAGTGTAGTCTCTTCGTTGATGTGAGCCTCGAACCTGAAGACCCCATTGATCATTGAAAGATGATGGCACCGTGATGCAGAACTCCATTGTCTCACCAGGGTGCCTGGCATGTGCAGTGACAGTGTGAAGACATGTCCTCGTTCTCCCTTTTAGGATTGCCAGTAGGCATTCGTTCTGTGGAAAGGGCAACCCCCAACATCGGAGGACCACCGAGCTTCTGTTGCACCTGCATCACACTTGCTCTCTGAAGCAGGCACCAGCTCAGATACCAACACCTTGGGCGGACATTAGTTTGGCGGCTAGTATCACGATGCACATTAGTGAGGCTGTTTCACACTTGCTTGAGGTGCAGGCCGAGTCAGAGAGTGCCCAGGGCACCGGCAGTTGGAGGACTGCCAGGGAACAGGATGATGCTCAGTCGAAGGCTGATGTTAAGCTTCTGGAGTTGTCCAGGAACAGAATGAGGGGCTCCTGGGGTTGCGCTCGAGCCTGCAAGCCCTCACACAGGCAATGACCTCAGGTGGTCAGTGCCAGTGTGGGTGATGGATGAGGTACCCAGTATCCCAGCTAGGTGACCATCCATCAATGGTGAGCAGGGAGGTCCAGAGCAACCTTACATTGGCTGATGAGCTGCTTGTCATCTCTGCGGGCTCCTCTCATTCTGGATGAAGGCCGCAGCTCCTCCGCCCCTCTGCCAATGACAGTCACACTTGATCAGGCTACAATGATTGTGGAGATGCCAGCTGTGGCACTGGTGAGGCCAGCATAGGCTTCACTGGCCAGAGGACGACTGTCAAGGTCATCAAGGCCAACAGGACGGCATAGTCAGCAGGCTGTTTCCAATGCTGGCTCCAGTGAGCGGTTCAGTGGTGGGGGGACACAAGCATAAGTTAAAGGCACTATGAATACAAGAGGGACAGGTCATGGGTGATTTTATGTTCATTTATGTTTACTTTATCAATACTGGTCTGGGAATGAAGACCAGAAACGTTTATGTAAATAGTTTGGAATTGTCAAAATGAGATAAATTTTGTTTTTGTCGTCATGGCCTGAGTATGCTTCACCTTTTTATTTTATTGGTGCAGGGTGCGCCAGTATGTAATGCTGGATGTTAAGTGGTTCTGAACTTTATTGCACAGGCATTGAGTGTTCTTTGTGTTCAAATGAAAGGCTCCTTTCAGACATCTGGGATGGAGGAAGCAGCCTGGCATGTGGTTGAAGCTGATCTTTGGCAACCTCACTGAAGGAGCATTGGATCAAGTTATCCCTGGTGTCCCTGTCACCCTGGAGGTTACCTAGGCCTGCCTCCACGCCCTCACCATGCTCCTCTTTGGAGTCACGACAGGATTCATCAACTGTGGCCTGTGCAACTACAAGATCCTCTTCCTCCAGTGAGTATCCCCCTTGCCTGTGCCAGATTGTGGAGAGCGCAGCGTACAACCACTATTAGTGTCACTCACTCTGGAGGGTGTTGTAGTGCACCCACTTCCCCCACCCTCCCACGAACAGTCCAGGCAACGGAAGCACATCTTGAGAGGACCTATGGCCTTCTCTACCACTGTGCTTGTGCAGGCATGACTTGTATTGTAATGCTTCTCTGCCTCTGTTCTTGGTTGGCAGAAAGGTGTCATGAGCCACCTCTTCAATCTTGTCACCCAGCAGCTATCCATCCAGTCAGGTTGGAGCACTGAAGACCTCGACACCTGGGAGTGTCTTGGGATGCAGAATCTGCATCCTGTGGGCCCAACCAACTGCACATTCATGGATTGGAATGCCTTCCTGTTAACCAAGGCACCCGCCTGATCCGCTGGTGCCTTGATGGCCAGATGTGTGCAGTTGATGGCACCCTAGATGTGGGGTAACTCAACAATCGCTGCAAAGCCTCTGACTCGCTCAGCCTGGCTGACCTCATCCATATGTTAAGGAATAAAGGTCAGTACCCACCTGAACAGAGCTTCTGTCAACAGTTTGACACAACTGTCGACAGCTGATTGGGAGACTCCACACAATCCACCACTGATTCTTGGAAAGAGCTGGAGCCATAGAAGTTCAAAACCACTGGCACAGAGTGACCACCCACACAACCAGAGCTGATCGAATCCCCAAACATCTGACAAATGGAGGTCACGGTCTCCCTTAAGAGGCAGAGCCTCCTTGGACATATTGAGGTAGCTGCATCGCCGCCTGTAAATCCTGGCAGCAGGATAGTGGCATCTTCTGTGGCCCCTTCTGCCTTGGACTTCTTGTTGGCCCTGCGTCCCTTGTGCCAGCACCTCTCTTCCTACAGTTCCATCCCCTGGAAGCTGTATTGGAACATCTGGCCTCCTCTCCCTTCTGCCCCTCTCTTCCTCCTCAGAGGAGATGCCACCAGCGGAGACCACAATCCCCATTGCCAGGGTAAGGGAAGGCTGATACCTGGAAGAGTCCACATGGTCTGAATCCTCCGGGGGCCTGGCAGACAGCAATGAGTCCTGAAATGAAGCCTGGAAATATTAAGAGTGAATCCCCGAACAGAGATGAAGCTGCTAAGTACCAATAAGTCAAGAGCAACAAACTATCTACCATACTCCTCATTACTCACACTGGCAATGCTGCTGACCTTTTTCATCCCACCCTTGGATGAGGTTTTTGAAAATGTCTGCTGGCCGCCTGCCCGCTTTGCCTGTGCAAATAGCACGAAATCACACGGGCAATGAAAAATCGCCATCGATTGGACTGTTAATGGCCTTAAGTGGCCTGATAATTAATGGAGTGTGCAGCTCTGGCACCCATGCATGCCTGCTAAGTGAAATATCGTGCACATACACAATGACACCAGGATGCTTGCCTGATGTCATCACGTGCTATTTTACACCCGATCGGGTAGGGCACGTGCCCGCCCACGGGACATAAAATTCTGCCCTCAGAGTTTATCAGCAAGATTGACTTATTACAAGGATATTGGCAACTGCCACTAACAGATCAAGCCAAGGAAATCACTACCTTTGTAACCCCAGATGACCCACATCAATGTAAAGTGATGCCCTTCGGAATGAAGAATGTATCAGCTGCTTTTGAAAGGCTAACAAATCAAGTTATTAATGGACAGTTGAACTGTGTTAGCTATTTTGATGATTTATTGGTCTAGGATGACACTTGGAAAGACCATGTGAAACACTTTAGTACACAATTAGAGAGTACACAAGGCTGACTTAGTGATGAATTTGGCAAAAGTAATTTTGCCAAGGCCATTTATTGGGACATGTCATGGTGCAAGGTTGAGTGTTGCTCAGAGAAGCTAAAGTTCAAGTGATTATTGTCCAAACAAGAGAAACTGTGGTTCCTGTGCAATGTTTGGATGTTACAAGAACTTTGTCTCGAATTTCAGCACAGTAGCCACTCCATTAACAAACATCTTCAAGGAGAAAATCAAATATGACTGGACTGAGTGTTGTCAGAGAGTTTTTGAGAGATTTAAGGTTGTCTTAATAAAGAGGCCTGTTTTGGCTGCTCCAAATTTCAACAAATCATTCAAGATAGCAATTGAAACCATTGATGTGAGCATGGGAGCCATATTGTTACAAGATGATGATGCTAACATTGAGTGTCCTGTCAGTTATTTTTTGCGAAAGTTGTAGTGTAATGGTAAATGTTACTGGACTAGTAATCCAGAGGGCCAGGCTAATGCTCTGGGGTCACAGTTCAATTCCTACTATGGCAGCTGGGGGAATTTAAATTCAATTCATAATAATCTAGAATTAAAAGCTAGTGTTAGTAATGGTGACCATGAAACCTTTGCTGATTGTGGTAGAAACCCATCTGGTTCATTAATGTCCTTTAAGGGAGGAAATCCTTCCTCTTTACCTGGTCTGGCCTACATGTGACTCCAGACCCACAGCAATGTGACTCTGAAATGGCCTAGTAAGCCCTCAGTTGTATCAAATGCTACAAAGTCTAAAATGAATGAGACCGAACTGACAGCATCAATGTAGGCATTGAAAACAACAATGGCAAGCCCAGCCCTGTCGACCCTGCAAAGTCTTCTTACAAACATCTGGGGGCTTTTACCAAAATTGGGGACTAGTCAAGCAAAAGCCTAAGATAGACACATACACCAACTCATACCTGAGAGACAATGTCCCAAATGCCACTGCTATCCCTGGTATGTCCTGTCCCACCAGCAGTACAGGCCCACCACATGTGGTGGCACAATGGTATATAGATGGGAAGGAATTGCCATGAGATTCCTGTAGTGGGTGGTGGTGTGTGTCAGCTTCACCTCTGACTTCTGAGCAGTCTGAATCGCTCTCACCCCCTGGGTTCTAGACCTTGGACTTATTTGGGGATTGTGACAAAGTGAAGCAGACAACTAGTTTAGGTGCAAGAAAAAATTGGGTTTATTGAAATCACAAATGAACTTATAACATTAGGATTACACTGAGATTATACAGACCTACAAAGTACACTTAGTTAAGAATGGGGAACACATGGCATAATGAGGGAAAATCACGCTATTAATCCCCTTACCCTTGTCCCACCCCCAAAACCTAACTAAATTGAACTAGGAAAGGTCAGGGATCATGCTCACCAACTAGGGTTCCTTGACAGTTCGAAATCCAGCCAGGTAAGCCTGTTGCAGTTTTGGGGTACGCTCTTTATGGCCTGCCGTCCCCACGTGGTCCTGGTCAATGGAATCTGTGATGGTTCTTCAGTTAGGTGGAGGGTGGGGTTGTGGTTGGTCAATCTTTGTGGAGGGCTACGGTTGTGGCCTTGTTGTCTTCGGTTGAGCCTGCCATCCCGTGCCCCTCACTGTGATGTTGCCTGCGAGCCTGCAAACCCCCAGATTTTCTCCCTCCGCTTAGCTCAGCTCCCTGCTTAAACTCTGCTTCAACTGCCCAAAAAACTGCTCACCTTCCTGTCTCCGCTTTACCTTCGTAACTCATGGCCCAGTTACACCGTTTTTTGAATTTCTTATCTGAAACCAAATCAAGGTTAGTTCTTTGTCTGATTTGGTGGGCTTCCTCAGGTGATTGTTGTGTCATTGTTTTTAATGGGCTTGCATGATGTTTATCGTTGTCTTCCTGTCCCCGTAATTAGTCTTGAACTGAAAGCCATTGTATGTGTGGAGTATTGATAGGTTTGCATAATTGCATTGATTGTGGCCTTCCTGCCTTAGTAGTTAGTAGCGATTACTTAAGCAAGATTTTGATGGGCTTTGGTTTCGTGTAAGATGTAGTCTTTCTCTGGGCTGATTGTTTTAAAGGGAAGAATGCATATTCTGTCTCCTCTCATTGTCTGGTTTCAGGTAACATTGCACACTGCACTCAACAAGCCCGGGCATGTCCAGTTCCAGGCCTTCATGGGCTTCCTCCTGTCTACACTTAACTCAGCAGCTGGGTCCTCTGCCATAAAAGTCCAAAAGTCATATCCTTGTTGATGATATGAAAAATGTGGAATTTTGAGAACCCTTCAGCCCTCATCATTGAATCTGGATCCCATGAAGTCTCATGCCATCAGGTCAGACATGGGCAAGAAAACCTCCTGCTGTTTATCACGTTCTGCCCTCCCTCAGCTGATGAATCAGTTACTCGTCCATGTTGAACACCAATTGGCAGTAGAACTGAGGGTGGCAATTGCACAGAATGTACTTTAGGTGGGGGACTTCAATGTCCATCACCAAGAGTGGCTTGGCACCACCACTACTGACTGAGCTGGCCAAGTCCTAAAGAACATTGCTATTAGACTGAGTCTGTGGCAGGTGGTGAATTAACTAAAAAGAGGGGAAAAAAACCTACCTGACCTCATCCTCACCAATCCACCTGTCACAGATGCATCTGTCCATGACCGTATCGATAGGAGGGATGACCGCATAGACCTTGAGGAGATGAAATACCACCTCCACATTGAGGGTACTCTCTATCTTTTGTGTGGCACCACCACTGTGCTAAATGGGAAAGATTTCAAACAGATCTAGCAACTGAAAACTAAGCAGCCATGGGGCACTGTGAGCCATCAGCAGCAGCTAAATTGTGTTCAACCACAATCTGTTACCTCATAGCCTGTCATATCCCCCACCCTACTATTACCATCAAGCCATGGAACAACCATGGTTTAATGAAGACTGCAGGAGGGCATTCCGGGGCATACCTAAAAATGAGGTGGCATCCTGGTGAAGTTACAAGACAGCACTACATACACGCCAAACATGGAAGCAGCATGCAAAGGCTAAGCGATCCCACAACCAACGGATCTGGTCTAAGCTCTGTAGTCATGCCGCATCCAGTTCTGAATGGTGGTGGACAATTAAATAACTAAGAGAGGAGGTGACTCCACAAATATCTCCATCGTGAATGATGGGGGAGCTCAGAACATCATACAAAAGACAAGGCTGAAGCATTTGCAACCATCGTCAACCAGAAGTGCTGGGTGGGTGATCCATCTTGGCCTTCTCCTGAGGTCCCAAGCATCACAGATGCCAGTCCTCAGCCTATTCGATTCACTCCATGTGACATCACAAAATGGTTGAAGGCACGGATTGCTGCAAAAGCTATGGGCCCTGACAACATTTCAGCAATAGCAATGAAGGCTTGTGCTCCAGAACTTGCTGTGCCCCTAGCCAAGCAGCTACAAGACTGGCACCTACTTGCAATGTGGAAAATCGCCCTGGTAAGTCCTGTACACAAAATGCAGGACAAATCCAACCCAGACAAATACTGCCCCATCAGTCTACTCTCAATCATCAGCAAAATGATAGAAGGTGTCATCAACAGTAAGTGGCACTTATTCAAAACAGATTGTTCACTGATGCTCAGCTTGGGTTCTGCCAGGGCCACTCAGCTCCAAACCTCATTACAGCCTTGGTTGAAACATAGAGAAAAAGCTTAACTCAAGAGGTGAGGTGAGAGTGACTGCCCTTGACATCAGGTGAGCATTCGATGGAGTGCGGCATCAAGGAGCCCTAGCAAAACTGGAGTCAATGGGGATCGGGGGAAACTTTCTGCTGGTTGGAGTCATACCTAGCAGAAAGGAAGATGTCTGTGGTTGTTGGAGGTCAGTCATCTCGCCCTGGGACATGACTGCAGGAGTCCTTCTGGGTAGATTCCTAGGCCCAACCACCTTCAGCTGCTTCATCAATGACCTTCCTTCCATCGTAAGGTCAGAAGTGGGGATGTTTGCTGATGATTGCACAATGTTCAGCACCATTTGCAACCTCTCAGATAATGAAGCAGTTGAGCAAGGCCTGGACAAAATTCAATCTTGGGCTGATGAGTGGCAAGCCACATTTGCACCACACAAGTGCCATGCAATTGCCATGCCCAACAAGAGAGAATCTAACCACTTCTCCTTGATATTCAACCACATTACCATTGCTGAAACACTGCTATCGACATCCTGGGAGTTATCATTAACTAGAAACTTAACTGAACTGGCCATATAAATACTGTGGCTACAAGAGCAGGCCAGGGGCTGGGAACTCTACAGCAAATAACTAATTTTTCTGACTCTCTAAAGCTTGTCCACTATCTACAAGGCATAAATCAGGAGTGTGATGCAATACTCTCCACTTGCCTGGATGAGTACAGCTCTAAAAACACTCAAGAAACTCGACACCATCTAGGCTAAGCCACCCATTTGATTGGCACCCTATCCACCACCTTAAACATTCACTCCCTCCACCACTGACACACAGTGGCAGCAGTGTGTACCATCTACAAGATGCACTGCAGCAACTCACCAAGGGTCTTTGACAGCACCTCCCAAACCCATGACCTCTACCAGCTAGAAGGACAAAAGCAGCAGATGCATGGGAACATTGCCACCAGCAATTTCCCTTCCAATAGACAAACGACCCTGACTTGGAACTATATTGTCATTCCTTCATTGTGGTTGGGCCAAATCCTGAACTCTCTTCCTCTCAGCACTGTGGGGGTTCCTACAATACATGGCCTGCAGCGGCTCAAGGAGGCAGCTCACCACCACAATCTCAAAGACTATTAGAGATTAGGCAATAAATGCTGGCCTAGCCAGCAATGTTCATATCCCAAGAATGAGTAACAAAAAAAACCTTAATTCTTGTCAAGGAAAGTACTCCATAGTTGAAAAGGAAGCATTAAGCCTTGTTTTGGCTCATCAACATTTTGAAATAGACTGGAGAGACTGTATTCAACACAAGCAATAATCCATTAGTGTTTTTGGAGAAATTCCAGGTCAAGAATCTTCATTTGTTTTGCTGGAGTTTGATACTGCAACTATTTACTTTAAAAATTGTTGCAGGGAGGAACGATGAAATTACAAGCACCGCACTCAGAGTTTGACTATTCATTTACTGCATAAAGGAGGGTTATAGATTTTGTTTATATGCCAGACATTTTGGACATAATCTCTCCTCTGTTTGAATGCTATCAATTTTTTGATCAATGACCTGGGATCGCAAGATGTTGGACATTTGCATTTGTATTGAATTTTGGGGTTGGGGGATTATTGTGTTTACTGTAAGTAATAAGTGTTTATAATGTTAAAATGTATAGTATTTCAAAGGGTTGTGAAGAAATCCTTATTTTGAGCAGGGATATGTGATAGCCCATGTGATTTTAGGGATAAAACCTATATTTGGTTTTGGGGTGAGGTTCGCTTTAAGAATTAGGTTTCTTTAGGAAAAGATTTCTGATAAAGCACTTGGCTTCCAGTAACTGATAATGTGACCAAGCTGCCTGGAGAAAAAACAACAAAAAAAGGGTCAACAAGATGTTAATTATAGGGTATTTCTCTGGTCTCAAGCAGGGCTTTACTTTTTTTCAGTTTAGAATAGGTTGCTGAAGAAAACATCTCTTTTAAACAGAGTTCAGTTGAAGTTTTGTGTGGTGGGTAAAAGAGCTTAAACCATTTGTTAACTGAAGGACTCCTAACAGTGAATTGAATTTCTAGGGATAGCCAAGCTTAGAAGAGAGAGAGAGCAAGAGTTTTAGATGTATAACTCCAGAGTGAAAGAATATTAGAACTGGGAGAGTTCTGACATGAGGTGTCTATGCTTAAGATGCTAACGATGCCTGGCTTGAACTTGAGTCTACAACTGTGGGACGGCTAGAGCAGATTTGAGGGATAATCTTGCCAGGTATAAGTGGAAAAAATCTCAACTTTTATACGAACCTTTAAAACACTTCTCAAACCAAATGGTTAATCCTCCAATTTTTGATAAGCATCTGATTTGAGTTTCGAGGTGTGTAAGTCAAATGGATACAGAGGATATTTGATTTAAGAAGTGAAGTGGGGTGATTGAAGTAAGTTGATATTAAAACTGATATTAAGATGTGCATTAACAGCTTTAAAAAGTAGACAAATGTATTTATGAACATTAACAGCTTTAAATGTAGTTGTGAGAGCTCTTTTCTAGGCATGATAGGAAGTATTGTCAATGCTGTGAGAACTAGCTAAGAGTCATAAGCCTCATAACTTGGGTGAACAAGGTGTTAAGGATATAAAAAACATGCAGGGAGACATTAAGTCCAAGACACGAATATATCACTGCTGAGGCCAAACGCTAAAACTGTTGCAATAACAGGGAACATTAGCAGAACAAAGAACTCCACTCTTGACTAGGTGATATGTGTACTAAGGCAAGGCCATGATGGGTATTGGGAGTTCTAACAAATAGTATTTTGCTATGTGAGAACCAAGGCTGTAGAATTGTGACTTTGTATTGTTAGAGATCTTTGGAAAAACAACCGGGAAGATCTCTCCCAGTATATGCTTGAATAAAACCTTTGCTCACTGGAAACTCACAGACTTGAGTGGCCTCATCTTTATACCACAGCAGAAGTTTAGTTTAGAGAATGAGTAGCTGTGTTCATTGTACATTTAACATTTTTAATCTAAATGACCAGTTAAAATAGGGTGTAGTTATTGGTATCTATGTTCTTTGATTTTTGTTCAGTAAAGTTCTTTGATTTAAACCATGAACCTCGTGGCCTCATTCTTTTAGTGCAACCTGGGGTTTTGGATACTGAAGAAAAATGGAAACATTACTGGTTTCTGCTGAATCATGACAGAGCGTAATAGAGTTGATGTGGTGCATATAGATTTCCAAAAGACATTTGATAAAGTTTCACAGAATAGGTTCACCACAAAGTCAAAGTCCTGAAATGTAAGGAATAATGGCAGCATGGGCATGAAGTTGGCTGAGTGACAGGAAACAGAAAGGAGTGTAGAACGGTTGTATTTCGCCCTGGAGGATGGCATACAGTGGGATTCCCCAGGCATTGTTGCTAGGACCACTGCTTGATCTATATTAATGACTTAGATTTGGGTGTGCAGGGCACAATTTCAAAATTTGCAGACGACATAAAACTTGACCATATAACGAAGAGGATGGACTTCAAGAGTATATAGTCAGACTGGTAAATGGGTGGATATGGGGTACATGCAATTTAATACAACGGGCAGAAATTTTCTATCCCGCCTGTGGTGAGTTTTGTGGCGGGCAGGAGAGGAGAATCCAGTGGCAGGCAAAAAGTCAGAAATCTGCCGGCATAAAAACGGCTTGCAATTCTCCCGAAGGTGAGTTTCTGGCAGATTGGTTATCCACAGAGATAAAAACAAAAAACTGCGGATGCTGGAAATCCAAAATAAAAACAGAATTACCTGGAAAAACTCAGCTGGTCTGGCAGCATTGGCGGAGAAGAAAAGAGTTGACGTTTCGAGTCCTCATGACCCTTCAACAGAACTAGGGGAATCCAAGGAGAGGGGTGAAATATAAGCTGGTTTAAGGTGGGAGGGAGGGGCGGGGGTGGGGGTACGGTGGGGGCTTGGGTCGGGGAAGAGAAGTGGAGGGGGGATGGTGTGGTTGTAGGGACAAGCAAGCAGTGATAGAAGCAGATAAACAAAAGATGTCACAGACAAAAGAACAAAAGAACACAGAGGTGTTGAAGATGGTGATATTATCTAAACGAATGTGCTAATTAAGAATGGATGGTAGGCATTCAAGGTATAGCTCTAGTGGGGGTGAGGGGACATAAAAGATTTAAAAATAATGGAAATAGGTGGGAAAAGAAAAATCTATATAAATTATTGGAAAAAACAAAAGGAAGGGGGAAGAAACAGAAAGGGGGTGAGGATGGAGGAGAGAGTTCAAGACCTAAAGTTGTTGAATTCAATATTCAGTCGGAAGGCTGTAAAGTACCTAGTTGGAAGATGAGCTGCTGTTCCTCCAGTTTGTGTTGGGCTTCACTGGAACAATGCAGCAAGCCAAGGACAGACATGTGGGCAAGAGAGCAGGGTGGAGTGTTAAAATGGCAAGTGACAGGGAGGTTTGGGTCATTCTTGCAGACAGACTGCAGGTGTTCTGCAAAGCGGTCACCCAGTTTATGTTTGGTCTCTCCAATGTAGAGGAGACTGCATTGGGAGCAACGAATGCAGTAGACTAAGTTGGGGAAATGCAAGTGAAATGCTGCTTCACTTGAAAGGAGTGTTTGGGCCCTTGGACGGTGAGGAGAGAGGAAGTGAAGGGGTAGGTGTTACATCTTTTGCGTGGGCATGGGGAGGTGCCATAGGTGGGGGTTGAGGAGTAGGGGGTGATGGAGGAGTGGACCAGGGTGTCCTGGAGGGAACGATCCCTACGGAATGCAGCCGGGGGGGTGAAGGGAAGATGTGTTTGGTGGTGGCATCATGCTGGAGTTGGAGGAAATGGCGGAGGATGATCCTTTAAATGCGGTGGCTGGTGGGGTGATAAGTGAGGACAAGGGGGACCCTATCATGTTTCTGGGAGGGAGGAGAAGGCGTGAGGGTGGATGCACGGGAGCTGGGCCGGACATGGTTGAGGGCCCTGTCAACGACAGTGGGTGGAAAACCTCGGTTAAGGAAGAAGGAGGATATGTCAGAGGAACTGTTTTTGAAGGTAGTATCATCAGAACAGATGTGACGGAGGCAAAGGAACTGAGAGAATGGGATGAAGCCATTACAGAAAGCAGGGTGTGAGGAGCTGTAGTCGAGGTAGCTGTGGGAGTCGGCAGACTTGTAATGGGTATCGGTGGACAGTCTAACACCAGAGATTGAGACAGAGAGATCAAGGAAGGGAAGGGAAGTGTCAGAGATGGACCACGTGAAAATGCTGGAGGGGTGGAGACTGGAAGCAAAATTAATAAGGTTCTCCAAGTCCCGACGAGAGCATGAAGCAGCACCGAAGTGATCATCGATGTACCGGAGAAAGAGTTGTGGAAGGGGGCCGGAGTAGGACTGCAACAAGGAATGTTCCACATACCCCATAAAGAGATAGGCATAGCTGGGGCCCATGCGGGTACCCATAGCCACACCTTTTATTTGGAGGAAGTGAGAGGAGTTGAAGGAGAAATTGTTCATTGTGAGAACAAGTTCAGCCAGATGGAGGAGAGTAGTGGTGGATGGGGATTGTTCGGGCCTCTGTTCGAGGAAGAAGCTAAGGGCCCTCAGACCATCCTGGTGGGGAATGGAGGTGTAGAGGGATTGGACGTCCACGGTGAAGAGGAAGTGGTTGGGGTCAGGGAACTGGAAATTGTTGATGTGGCATAAGGTGTCAGAGGAATCACGGATGTAGGTGGGAAGGGACTGGACAAGGGGAGAGAGAAGGGAGTCAAGATAACGAGAAATGAGTTCCGTGGGGCAGGAGCAAGCTGAGACGATCGGTCTACCGGGACAGTTCTGTTTGTGGATTTTGGGTAGGAGGTAGAAGCCGGCCGTCCGAGGTTGGGCGACTATCAGGTTGGAAGCTGTGGGAGGAGTCATCGCATCTGTTTTGATGATGCTACCTTCAAGAACAGTTCCTCTGACATGTCCTCCTTCTTCCTTAACCGAGGTTTTCCACCCACGGTCGTTGATAGGGCCCTCAATCGTGTCCGGCCCATCTCCCGCGCATCTGCCCTCACACCTTCTCCTCCCTCCCAGAAACATGATAGGGTCCCCCTTGTCCTCACTTATCACCCCACCAGCCACCGCATTCAAAGAATCATCCTCCGCCATTTCCGCCGACTCCAGCATGATGCCACCACCAAACACATCTTCCCTTCACCACCCCCTATCGGCATTCCGTAGGGATCGTTCCCTCCAGGACACCCTGGTCCACTCCTCCATCACCCCCTACTCCTCAACCCTGACCTATGGCACCTCCCCATGCCCACGCAAAAGATGCAACACCTGCCCCTTCACTTCCTCTCTCCTCACCGTCCAAGGCCCCAAACATTCTTTTCAAGTGAAGCAGCATTTAACTTGAATTTCCCCTAACTTAGTCTACTGCATTCGTTGCTCCCAATATGGTCTCCTCTACGTTGGAGAGACCAAGCATAAACTGGGTGACCGCTTTGCAGAACAACTGTGGTCAGTCTGCAAGAATGACCCAAACCTCCCTGTCGCTTGCCATTTTAACACTCCACCCTGCTCTCTTGCCCACACGTCTGTCCTTGGCTTGCTGCATTGTTCCAGTGAAGCCCAACACAAACTGGAGGAACAGCACCTCATCTACCGACTAGGCACTTTACAGCCTTCCGGACTGAATATTGAATCCAACAACTTTAGGTCTTGAACTCCCTCCTCCATCTCCACCCCCTTTCTGTTTCTTCCCCCTTCCTTTTGTTTTTTCCAATAATTTATATAATTTTTTCTTTTCCCACCTATTTCCATTATTTTTAATTCTTTTATGTCCCCCACCCCCACTAGAGCTATACCTTGAGTGCCCTACCATCCATTCTTAATTAGCACATTTGTTTAGATAATATCACCAACTTCAACACCTCTGTATTCTTTTGTTCTTTTGTCTGTGACATCTTTTGTTTATCTGCTCCTATCGCTGCTTGCTTGTCCCTACAACCACAGCCCCCCCTCCACTTCTCTCCCCCCACCCAACCGCACCCCCCCCCCCCCCACGCCCCCACCTTAAACCAGCTTATATTTCATCACTCTCCTTGGATTCCCCTAGTTCTGTTGAAGGGTCATGAGGACTCGAAATGTCAACTCTTTTCTTCTCCGCCGATGCTGCCAGACCTGCTGAGTTTTTCCAGGTAATTCTGTTTTAGATCGGTTATCCCACCAGCTAGTGGCATGAACATCATTTGCATTCATTAACATCTCATGAATGTTCATTAAAACAGCTGCTCGCTGGAATCTTGTCAGGCCTTCCAATCTTGCGTCACGCCAGCGGGAAATTATGTCAGCCTCAAACCGGTTTAAAAAGGGGTGACGTGCAAAAGCCGGACCTCGGTTCGCTGATATCTTCGTGGTGAGTACGACCTACTTAGCCTACCTGCCATAGCCTACCTGCTGGTCTTGTAGCAATGAACGCCACACTGCTGGGGTTGTAGGGCTGGTCTGCTCCTGCTCTTTTCCTACACTGTCCCAGGGAACACCACTGTGCTGTGGTACTCATGCAGGCCTCCACTTTCAGAAACTAGCACTTCAACCGGGGCTGGGCTGTGAGGTGAGGGTGGAGTTGATGAATACAAGGGGGGCAACAGGGAGTGAAGCTTTGGGATGGCAGTGAGGGGGAAGGATGAACATGAGGATGCTGTTTCTGGGGTCGCCCTCTAACTTTTTGTTGCCACAGGAGTGGCAGGATCCTGCTTAGAAAGAAAGGAGGAAGACCTCCTTGCGATGAAAGCTACTGAAAACCAATGGCTTCATTAGCACTGTTAAAGGGCTACTCAGAATTCAGTGGCATGGCATGAAGTTATTAATGTATTTAATATTATTGAAAAATATTTTTCTTTTAAGATAGTGTTAGTCTGTGGCTGCATCTTAATTGGATTAAAGCCAGCTAGTCAGGGTGCTTTGAGATGTACTGGCTTTGAGATATAAACAGAGACGTAGAATGCATTTGCGTTTTTTGAATAGAACATTCAAGAAGTGGGGTGAAAACTGACACGTATTTAGTAGATTCCAAGCAATATGTTTATATTACTAATAAAATTGGTACTATGAAAGGAGTTTTATTGTTAGAGAGGTTTAGTTCAGAGGTTGGTGATACAATGAGAATTTACATTCAATGGGCAGTAGTAGGTATGACAAGACAACTGTTTTGGGCATGCAGAGCAAAGGCAATGTGAGATCAAAAGGCAGCTGTAAGCCTCCAACTGTCACCACTGGGACTAAAGTGAGAAGAACCTCATTTTGAATTAGTGAGGTGAAAATGCTTTGCCTGGTGTTAGGTTAAGTCTATGGTTGCTGTTGCCTTAATTGAGATTAGTTTGAGAATTTGTTATAAGTTATGATAGTAGTAATTTGAAGCCATGTATATATTTTAACCTGTATAAATGAATAAAATGTTTCATTTTGTTAAATATAAAGCCTCAAGAACTGGTTGTCTGGTTCCTGAATTTAGAGTCGTATCTCAAACATAACACTTAAAATTATAGGTCATGACAGTTGCTCTCTGGGGTTTTTAATAACACCGCTTTACCAACAGCATTGGCCATAACAGGCTTCACATCACATCGCTGCATCTCAAGAGTAACACATAGGAATATAGAATTTGGGAATGCAGGAATAGTGAAGATGACACAGCTGTATCACATATGGCATTCCATCAATGAAGGCCTGTCACATGTTCACCAGTTTTGACACTCCTAATGAGTCAAAGGGCATCCACTCACCACAAACACAATCTGAACACCACCACCTGGAATTTCCTCTCCAAGCCACTCACCATCCTGACTTGGAAATGTATCACTGATCCTTCACTGTTGCTGGGTCAAAATCCTGGAACTCCCTCCCTAACAGCATTGTCCAAGAGTATCCTATTTACAAATGAGTGAGAGGCAAGGCCATGCATGTCTGTGCTTGTCTCAAACTCTGTTACGTCACATATGTCACATTCTTTGTGAAGACCTGACGCCACGTGGATTTAGAGGGTATCCCTTGCCAGTGGCTTTGACGGTGACCACAGCGACACATGTCTTTGCCTCTGGTTCTTTCCAAGGATTAACAGGGGGCTTGTGCGGCGTCTCTCAGTCCGCAACACAGTGATGCGTAAAGGAGGTCACAGATGCCCTTTACAGGAGGATCCATCCTTATGTCAGGTTTGCTCTGGATTAAGATAGCCAGGCTGCAAGATTCACCAACTTCACCACCATCTCAGGCTTCTCAAGAGTGCAGGGCGCAATAGACTGCACCTATGCGATCATACAGGTTCCATGGCAGCAGGCCATAATGTTTATAAACTGCAAGGGCTATCGTTCCATCAATGTACAACTGGTGTTTGATCACCGGAAACTGCATGTTTGTGCATGGTATCCTGGAGTTGCCATGACTCCTATATCCTGAGTCACTCCCAGGTGCCTGAGATTTTCAAGGGACCATTATGTCTGCAGGGAAGGCTGCTTGGGATAAGGGGTACCCACTGATGACATCGGTGCATTGCCCTTAGAGTCGTTCTGAAGAAAGGTACAATGCTGCTCACAGCTCCACGTGCTCCCTATAGGGCAGACCATGGGGCTTCTGAAGATGCGCTTCAGATGCTTGGACCACTCAGGTAGTTCACTCCAATACATTCCCAACAGGATTTCCCGCATCATCACAGTGTGTTGCACCCTTCAAAACCTGGCAATGCAAAGAGGTAAAATTCTGCCAGAGGATGAACTGGAGGAGGATGAGAGCTCATCAGGGGATAAAAATCTAGAGGCCCAGGAGCCTCAGAAGGCTGCTGAGGGTCAGTATGTGCACGATCACGCCATGGAGGAAGGAAGACTTGGGATACATGCCCGTGATATTGCTGACGGGTTCCAGGAAGAGAGGGGTGAAGTGAGGGAATATGGCCTCGTCTCTGCTAGCCCTCAATGCCATTTTCTTTCATCCCAGGGGATGTCCACTCACTTGCAGCAAGAATGAGCCCCACATTCATATATGCACGTTCTGGCCTCATGAGTCACCAGGACATGATCTTTGCTTTAGTTTGTGGGGCCCTGTGAGTGAGCTCACTCTGGGAACTGAGAGTCCACTTAGGAAAAAGATAGATGTGAGAGAAAACTTGAAGACCTCGCCGCCATCTAATGATGCAAACACAGCTGTGACTAAGATGTGGGCACGCCAAGAGATCTCCTCCTTCTGTGCATGTCTTTTCTTGTGCCACTAAGGAGGCACAAATGCCACTAGATTATCAATGCTGATGAGCTGCCCTCACTCAATGGTGTTCCTTGAGAAAGAAGGGTTAGAAATGCTTACATCACACATTTACAATAAAGATTTAAGAAGAGTGTGGAGACTGGTTCAACTGAGATTGATATCACAGGAATGTGAATCTCACAGTGGGACACTATCGCTGAGTGGGAGCAAGGCTAAACCTCGAAATAAGAGGATTTCAAAGTACAAAATCACAACGCCTTCAGTTGCCCAAAACATTCACATAACCATCAAATGTATTAACAAAAGTGCAATTTCTTTACATGCATAGCACATTCGTGGCCCAAAAATGACATCAATTTTTCTTAACTTTCCTAATGCCACCGTTGCACTGGGGTGCAGACCTGACATCTGCAGCAGAGGTAGAGGCAGCTGCTGACTGCTATGTCCTGATGTTAGCGATGACCTTGGCAGATGTCGGCTGGTGGCCATGGGCCTTGGGAGGGGCTCCAGCCTGATTAGGGTCACCTGTTCAGGGGCAGAATTGCCTTCGGTGGCCCGAGAAGCTGGAGCGGATGGGGTCACAGGCAGAGGGGGCTGTGAGTGGCTGTGCCCTGAGAGGAGGCCCCTGGGGTGTCCAGCTGATGCTCATCCTCCTTATGGATGCATGAGGGCCCCATCCTGACTCCTGCAGGACATGGTGCACCCGGAGGGAGGTCAAGGTACCTTGTCCCCGTGTCGCCTATAACATAATGGTGCTCACTATGGTGTGTGGGCATTGGTTGCAGGGCCCAGCACAAATCTGGCAAGACCTGCTGGACCAAGGCCTCCATGGTGATCCCCAGCCTTTCCATGGTGACCTTGAGGTGCTTGTGTGTTGGAGCCACAACATCAGACAGAACGCAATGGACTCTTCCATCGTTCACTCTAGTCTGCTGAGTCACTGTCGAATCTCTGCCTGATGTTCCACCGCCTGTCGTTGCATCTCCAGCATTGAGTTGGCAGTCGCTTCCAGGGGCTCATCATTTGGCTTGGACTGAGCGGGTGGCAGAGTGCCGGAGGCCTGGGCTGTCCCAGCCTCTGATGCGGGGATGTGTCAGTGCGGTATTCCCCACAAAATGAGCCCGAGCCTAATCTATAGCTGTGCTCCACCAACGTGTGTGCCTCTGAGCTGGTGAAGGGTGCGTGAGGGCCATGACAGTTCTTCTGGAGCTTCCTCTTCAGACATGGTCAGGGGGCTTGGATTGGTGTTGGACTGGGTTGGGGGCCTCGGTATGCCCAGAAAATAGAAAATAGGGTTACAGTTAATAAGCATGAGCCAGATAAGCCTGCATGTGACGCACTGTGATTGTCAGGATTTGATGTGGTGAAGTGATGGAGCAGTGATCCATACTAGGTTGCTGGGAGAGGCAGGTCTCCCCTTCCCCACAAGAGCAATTCCTGTCCTCCCCAGCTCGGCTGCAGCCTCCTCAGACTTACTGAGGACAATAATATCAGCTGTCCCTTCCCCAGGTCTGTGCTCTCTTGTGCCTGTTGTTTGCCAGCTTGACCTGTATGAAGAAGAAAGAAAGGTATGTGATGAGAAGGGATGTAGCAGAGGTTGGGTGAGATGCATGTCCCCTGTGCCTGGTGAGCCTCCCCAGAAGGGCTAGAGGATGGAGTGTGTGCAGCATAATAGATGGGATGGTAGTGATGTGAACATTTCTGTGAGAGAATGAGTGTTGATATGTATCCCCTGCTAATGGTTGTGTGAGATTCCTGAAGAAAGTAACTGTTTGAGTGCATGATGCCATGATGAGAGTTTGATATTGGAGGGAGTTGAAGGATGACTTACCCTGGCGGAATGGATGAGATCATTCATCCTCTCCCTGCACTGAATCACATTTCAGGTGCAGTTGCCTGTCACACTGACCTGTTCTGCGACAGTCTCCCAGGCCAGAGAGGTGAGGCTGCTGCAGAAAGCAGCTATTACTGGGATACAGCACTTGCCTGTGTACCTGCACTCCCCTGATCAAGGCCTGGAGGGCCTGCTGGGTGAAGCAGAGTGCTGTCTTGAGGCTCCAGCCCTTCTTCTTCTGGTCGCAAGACACCTCTGCATGTGTCCGGAAGGCAGGTGGGCTGGAGAGAGTGAGATTACGTGTTGGCCTGGCCTTTAAATATGGTGCCAAGACCTTTGACCCCGCCAGCTGATGGCAGGCGGACAAATCAGCTCCCGATACGCCAGGTGATTCGACCCGATACTCACCTGTGCATAATTAATAACTCTCCAAGCATAGAATCGGGGGTGAGTTCTCGCCATTCCAGCCAGCAAGGTGGGTGCCACCGAAACCACCCACTACCACACTTAGGCCAGTACTTTCCCATCGGTGAATTGGGGGGGGGGGGGGGGGGGGGGGGGGGAGGGGCCTGCTCGCCAACACTAAAGTGATGCACGGTGATGTCGGGCGGAACTCCTGATGTCACCCTGCCCCGTTTAAATTTTCAGGTAGGTGGGGTCTCAGCAAAATCAGCTGTGTACCCGTCGACCTGTCAATGGCCAACTGAGGCCATTGACAGATCAATTAAAGGAATTAAAGGACCTGCCCGTCCAACCTTAATGTTGGTGGGCAGGCCAGGAGCCCTGGTGGACATTAGAAAAAACATGAAGCCTCATCCACAGGCAGGATGAGGTTTCATGTAGGTTTTAAAAAAATTAATTAAAATTTTTAAGAAAGTTATGGACATGTCCCAACTCATGTGACAGTGTCAGAGATTTTATTTTTCTATTTTTATTAATTTGTGCACTAGAGCCGATCTCCCTGAAACTGCACATAGCCTCAGGGAGATGAATGTGCTCTTCCGTTTTAGGAACTAGAGATCGTTCAAGTAAGTTGTATCTGTATTTGTGTGTGTTAGGAATGAGTTTTAGCTTCGAGTTTAAGTTTAATTTGTATTTCTGTATTTATATGTTAAGAAAGGGGGAACTCGAGTTTTAGTTTCACTTTAAAAGAAGCCTACATTTTAATGAGGTTCTATGACTCTTGAAGGGGAGTTAAAAGAAACACAAGGTAGAAAAAACTGGGCTGTTGCCTAGCAACAGGAGGCCTACACAAAGAGACAGGGAGAAACAGAAAAGCAGTTTAAGTTCAGTTGGTGATTATGCTCAAAGGTGGAGGAAGCAGATTAAGTCTCTCTCTCTAGCTGGACATATTAGCAGATTGATGGGGAAAATAAGTCTGAGAACCTTAGATGAGTTGCTCTAAAGTTAAAGTGAAAATGAATGTCAAGTGAGTTCTGGATCCCAAGGGAGGTAACAAGTTGTCAGAAGTCTACTGGGAGAGGGAAGCAGGGAGCAGGTCCTAAAGGAAAAAGGGAAAGGTTCCAAGAAGCAAAAACAGAAAGGAGAGATTGACAAAGATGTCAAGAACAAAAGAACAAAGTGGGTGTTAGCTAGAGGAAGTGCTGATAGAGGCATTAAGGTAAGAAAGCAGAATGTGCTAATACCAGGACAAGGATAAGCACTCTGAACAGAAAAACACGAACAAGTGACGGATGGCCCTTGTGGAGGTTGGGTGGGGGGAGGGGACGGTGTTGGGGATAAAAGATCAAAAATAGGATAAAAGGTGGGGATAAAACAATGAATAAATGAATAAAAATGAAAATAAATAAAAATAAAAATGTGGATAAAAAATAAAAATACAAAAATAAAAATGAATATTGAAAAAGGGGGTAAAAAAGGGATGAGGATAGTGGAGAGAGTTCATGGTCTGAAGTTGTTGAACTCAATGTTAAGTCCAGAGGGCTGTAAAGTGCCTATTGGGAACATGAGGTGTTGTACTTCCAGTTTGCATTGGGCTTCACTGGAACATTGCAACAGGCCAAGGATGGACATGTGGGCATGAGAACAGGGTGGCGTTTTGAAATGGCAAGTGACAGGAAGGTCTGGGTCATGCTTGCGGACAGACTGAAGGTATTCTGCAAAGTGATCACCCAGTCTGCGTTTTGTCTCTCCAATGAACCGAGACAACATTGGGAGCAGCGAATGCAATAGACCAAACTGAAGGAGGTACAAGTGAAGTGTTGCTGAAAGGAGTTATTGGGCCCTTGGACGGTAAGGAGGGAGGAGGTAAAGAGGTAGGTTTTGCACATTCTGCAAAGGTTACGTGCAGTGGGAATGGCATGAGGTGTTGGGGGTGATGGAGGACTAGACCAGGGCAGCTTAGATGGAATGGCCCCTATGGATGGAAGATGTGTTTGGTGCTGGCATCATGCTGCAAATGACGGAAATGGGGGAGATTGGTGGTGGATGGGGATTGTCTGGGCCTCTGTTCAAGGAAGAAGCAGAGAGCCCTCAGTCCATCCTGGTGCGGGATGGAGGTGTAGAGGGATTGGGTGTCCATGGTGAACACGGGGTGGTTAGGACCAGAGAACTGGAAATTGTTGATATGATGTAGGGCATCAAAGAAATTGCAGATGTAGGTGGGAAGAGACTGGACAAGAGGAGAGAGAATGGAGACAAGATAGGAAGAAATGGAACAAAAACAAAAATACCTGGAAAACCTCAGCAGGTCTGACAGCATCTGCGGAGAGGAATACAGTTAATGTTTTGAGTCCGAATGACTCTTCATCAGAACTAAGGAAAAATAGAAAAGAGGTAAAATACAAGCTGGATTAAGGTGGGGGTGGGGGGGTGGGGGAGGCTTTGGACAGGTAGAGCTGGATAGAGGGCCAGTGATAGGTGGAGATTGTGAAAAGATGTCATACACAAAAGGATAAAGAGATGTCGATGGTGGTGATATTAGCTAAGATATGTGCTAATGGTGACATTAAGGGTAGAAAGCAGGACAAGCAAGGTACAGATAGCCCTAGTGGGGGTGGGGTGGGGGGAAGTGATCGAAATAGGCTAAAGAGGAATTGAGTTCTGTGGGGCAGGAACAGACTGACATGATTGGTCTACCAGAGCAGTCCTGTTTGTGGACTTTGGGGAGGAGGTAGAAGCGGGCTGTCCGGGGTTGGGGGAATGTGATGTTAAAAGCTGTGGAGGAAAGATCTCCAGAGCAGATGAGGCAGTGACAGTCCTGGAAAGAATGGTTTGATGTTTGGTGGTGGGGTCATGGGGTGGTAGGAGGAAGTATCTGTGATTTGGCGCTCAGCCTCGGCGAGATAGAAGTCAGTACGCCAGACAACAACAGTACCACCCTTGTCGGCAGGTTTGATAACAAAGTCTGGGTTGGACCTAAGAGAACTGATAGCAGCAAGTTCAGGAGACAGGTTAGAGTGGGTGAGAGGAGCAGAGAAATTGAGATGGCTGATGTCACGCCAACAGTTCTCGGTGAAAAGGTTCCAAGAAGACTTCTAGTCAAAGGGAGAACAGGAGTCTGGAAAAGGTCCTGTTCATTGGAAGTGAAGTAAGGAGCAGAGAGGAAGGCACCAAGCTTAAAAGGAGAAAGATCCAGGATGCAGACTTGAAGCAAAATAGGCTTGTGAGAAGTCAGAAGGTCTGAGGAGACAGTCAAATTTGGTTACTACTTACCATGGACATCTGAAGCAGTGGTGTTCTGTTGGCACAGCTGAATATCTCAGGGTGAGTGCATGGAAGGCAAAGCTTGAATGCACATGGCGATCCAGGGAAGAGAAACATTGGAAGGAGAATTAGAAACCATGGAGTTGGACCCTTGTGTTGCTTGGGAGAAGATTCCAAAGCAGGTACTTCGAGAGTGGAGATTGGAAACCCTCATGTGAAAGATGGAGTTTAGTGAGACTGGTTGGTTTATGGTGTGGCAAGCATTTAGGGGATGTTGATGAAGGATCCATTGCATCTGTTTGGGGTGGCATCTGTCACTTGATTTCAGAGTGTGGTGTGCCTGACTACAGGTTGCCTATTGGTTTACATGGATCATGTACTTACTGTGGACATTAGAGTATAAGGTAGTTTTATAACTTATGTGATACATACAAGTCTGTATATACCTGTAATGGTAAATTAATTTTTTATTGTTTTTATTTATTTTTTAAAAAGCGTTTCAAGCTCTCTGAGGCAGCTCTGTGCCTCAGGGAGATTGAAGCACTCTTTCGCATGCATGTAGGAAAGAGCACTGGACCAGACTTTCCCTCCTTGCCCCGCCCGCACAGGTAGCACTCAACTTAAAATGGCATAAAATTTGCATAAAATGGCGGTGCGGAGCTGAACGTGGTCAGGTTCCCGTCCGCCCTCACCCGCTCCTGCCGAGCCCGCCCGACCAATGAAAATCCCTGGCCGTAGGAATTGGAGCTTCAGCGAGGTATAGGATACCGGTTGGAATTTGAAATGTCTTTGGAAGTTGTTAAGAATTTTTTTACAGATGGAAGATGTGACCCTGAACGGTTTCCAGAAATTAACCAAGAATAAACTAATGAAAGCTAATAAGCTGGAGTTAGAATTACCTGTAGCGGTGAGGAAAGGAGACATAGCTGAGATAATAATGCAGCATTTGAAAGTGGAAGTGAAAGAACCAGAAGTAAACTGTAGAATGTGAAGGAGACAAGTTTACGTGAACAACTTTTCAGCCAGAACAGAAGACGCTGGAGCTAGAATTTTGGCAAAGGAAGAGGGAAAAGAAGGATTAATTCAAAGGGATCAAGCTGAAAGGCAGGAGAGAAAAAGGAGTGAGATAAGGCAAGAGAATGGCAGGAAAGAGAGAGAGAAAGGAAATACCAGCTTAGAAAGCTGGAACTAAAACAAAAAACTAGTCTTGACTCCAGGGAAAATATTAATGGGGAAGGATCTACCGCCAAACCAGAGACAAGTGGGGAGATGTTTAAATTTGTATAAGCTCTTCCAAAGTTTGAGGAAAGGGATGTAGAGGCATTCTTTATCTTGTTTGAAGTGGTGGCTAAGCAAATGAGATGGCCAAAAAAAATCTGGACCTTGCTCTTGCAGAGTAGGGGTTGGTGGGTAGAGCTCATAAGGTATATTCATCACTTCCAGAAGAGGTTTCTGTGGATTATGATGCAGTAAAAAAGGCTATTCTTAGTGCATATGAGTTGGCCCCGGAGGCATACAGGCAGAAATTCCATAACATAAGGCAGCAGCCTGCGCAGACCTATATTGAATTTGAGAGAGTAAAGCAAAGTAATTTTGACCATTGGATACGGGCATTGAAGGTAGAGACAACGTATGAAGATATTAGGAATTAATTCTCTTGGAAGAATTTAAAGATTCGCTTCCTCCTGTAGTTAGAATCTATGTTAAAGACCAGAGAGTTAAAACAACTAGACAGGCAGCAGTGATAGCTGACAATTATGAACTGGTCCATAAATCTAAACCCTTTTTCCGTCACTGCCACAATCCCAAGAAGGATGGAAGATGGGAAGGTGAAAGGAAGGCAAGTAACCAGGGGAGAGGAGGGACAGTTGGGAATTCCCAGGAAATTCCTTCTGAGACCAGAAAGGAAGGTGCTGAGCATAGAAGTGACATTCAAAGGCCTACGTGTTTCCATTGTAAAAAGGTGGAACATCTTCGGGCAGATTGCTGGAAACTAAATGGTGGACCAATTCAGTAGTAGGAACGCCTAAGGAATCCTTAGGAAAGGTTGCATCAAAAAAGGAAATGGTTGTTAAAACTGTAGCAGTGGTACAGGTGAAACATGGTACCTCAAAACCTACAGGAAAGGGGGATATGATTCAGGATAATTCAGACAATTCTTCCCTGAACTGGTGAGGAAGTCATGCTATTAGAGGGTCTGGTTGTTTTGTCACAAAAGGAGAAGTGTTCTTTTACCCTTCTAACAAAATAAGTAAACGGATCAAAATTTTGAGAGATACTGGGGCAGATCAATCATTGATGGTGGCTGATGATACAGTTTGTGTTCCAGATAGTTTTATGAAGGAAAAAGTATTAAGAAGAGGTACTAATGGAACTTACAAACCTGTTTCTCTGTGTAAAGTCAACTTACAAAGCCACTTTGTAAATGGAATTGCTACGGTGGGAATTATTCCTAAATCACCCATTGAAGGGTAGATTTTATTCTGGGTAATGAGTTGGCTAGGGGAGATAGTAATGTGGCAAGGACAGTATTGCACCAGGTGGTTGATCATGCTGACCTTAACAAACTTCAGAAAATTACTGTGGTCAAAAATGAAACACTTATTGCAGAAAACAAGCAATTGAAGGGAAACCTGATCAGCATAGAAAACCAATTTTCATGTATGAAAGAGGAGTTTGCTAATGAGAAATGAGAATTGGTGAGAACAATTGAGAATCAGTCACAGAAAGTAGAACACTTGAAATGTCTAAATGGTGAACTTGTAGAAGCAAACTTAACAAAGATCAATCTTCAGTTAAAACTTAATGAACTTCAGGCATTAGTAGACTCTGTGAAATATCATGAAAAATGCCATGAACAGGAAAAGGAATTGTTGGTAAAGCTGAATAATTGGTTGAGTACAGAACTAAACTGAAACTAATGAACTGCTACAACTTCATCATGAAAAAAACAATGAGATTCTTGAACTTCAATGAAATGTGGAGAAGATGAAAGAGAAGGTGTGTGGTATGGAGTGTCACAGTTTGGAAGTTGTTCCTGTGAATAAAATCTCCTTGCTGAATTGTGGTCCAGTTGAGAAAAGAGCTGATCTAAGTAACATTACTGATGTATCAACTTCCGTAATGGACAATATGAAAACAATTGAAGGGTCTGCAGAATTGGAAATCACGAATTGTCAGCAAAAAGGACAGAAAGTGCAAATTGACCCTTCAAGGTGGCCAGAGACACTGATTTACAAATACTTGCCGGTGTTAATATACAAAATACAGCAGTTGGAATCCAGGCAAGTGGACAGTTTGCAAAAGACCATACAAAACTTGCAGAAGAGAATCAAGATATAGTTTGTGGATTATGTATAAGAATTGAAGGGTTAGAATGAACTATGAAACTCCAGAGGGAGAAATTGAATATCATTGCTCAAAAAAATGAAGTGGAAAAGACATGTTTAAAATTGGATTGGGAGAAACAACAAGACCATGAAAAGTTCAAAGATCAAACCAAACATGAGTACGGATCCCTTTTGTATGAACATAAAAAGCATCTCAACAACATCCCTGAAATAGCTAAAAGAGATTTTGACCAGAGAAGAAGTGAGATGTTCATTCATAAAAATGCTATTTTGACTTTGCTAAAACCAAATGAAAATGCATTGCATTTGAGTTCAGAAAATGAGTTTGAAGATGGAATTATGCCTGCAGCTAACGAAAAGGATGATGAGTTAAGGACTGGGAATAAGAGGAAAAAGAAGCATAACAGTTGAGTTATGGTAATGCTATGATGTACAAATTCTACTAACCTTGTTATATTTATTGACTTTGTTTAAGTTCATTTTTAAAATTGTACAACATGATGTGTAGTTGTGAAACAAGATGAAAAGTTTATTTGACATGTAATAAGCAGTTTTGTTAGATATTTATGATGTTAAGTTTGTGTGAGATGGATGTAAGGCCATTGTAAAGAAGCCTTCACTGTTGTGAAGATTTCTTTCTTTCAAGGAATAAGCTGTTAGGAACTAGGGATAGTTTAAGTTAGTTATATCTATATTTGTGTGTGTTAGGGATGAGTTTTAGCTTAAAGTTTAATTTGTATTTCTGTATTGTGTGTTAAGAAAAGGGGGTACTTGAGTTTTAGTTTACTAGAATCATTGAAATCTAGTATGCAGGTACAGCAGGTAATAAGGAAAGCAAATGGAATTTTGGCATTTATTGCTAAAGGAATAGAGTATAAAAATAGGGAAGTATTGTTTCAATTGTGCAAGGCATTGGTAAGACTGCAGCTGGAGTACTGTGCACAGTTTTGGTCCCCTTACTTGAGGAAGGATGTAGTTGCATTGGAGGCAGTTCAGAGGAGGTTCAATAGATTGATTCCAGAGATTCGGGTCTTGACTTATAAGGAGGGATTGATCAGTTTAGGCCTATACTTGCTAGAACTTAGAAGGATAGGAGGGAATCTGATTGAGGTATATAAGATGCCAAAGGGGATAGATAAAATAGGCATGGAGCAGATGTTTCCCCTTGTGGGGCATTCTAGAATGAGAGGCCATAGTTTTAGGCTAAGGGGTGGTAGATTTAATTCAGAGATGAGGAGGAATTACTTTTCTCAAAAGTTCATGAATCTGTGGAATTCACTACCTCAGAGTGCAGTGGATGCTGGGATGCTGAATAAATTTAAGGAGGAGATAGACAGATTTTTAATTAGTAACAGGTTGAAAGGTTATGGGGAGATGGCGGGAAATTGGAGTTGAGGCTGAAATGAGATCAGCCATGATCGTATTGAATGGCGGGGCAGGCTCGAAGGGCTTGAATTGCCTACTCCTGCTCCTAGTTCTTACATTCTTATGTTCTTATGTTTACAAAATGCCTGTATTTTAATGAGGTTTTATGATTCTTGAAGGGGAATTAAAACAAATACAAGGTAGAAAAAACTGGGCCGTTGCCACATAGAGAGACAGGTAGAAACAGAAAAGCAGTTTGAGTTCAGTTGTTGATTATGCTCTAAGGTGGAGGAAGCAGTTTAAGTCTCTCTCTCTAGCTGGACATACTAGCAGATTGCTGGGGAAAATAAATCTAAGAATCTTAGATGAATTGTTCTAATGTTAAAGTAACAATGAATGTCAAGTGAGTTCTGGATCTCAAGGGAGATACCAAGTTACCAGCAGTCTACTGAGAGGGGGAGCTGCACGGTGCAGTTCCTAAAGGAAAGGAGAGAAATGTTCCAAGAAGACCTTCTAATCAAAGGAAGAGCAGGAATCTGAAAAAGGTTCTGTTCAGTGTAAATGAAGGAAAGGAGCAGAGAGGAAGGCTCCAAGCTTAAAGGGATAAAGTTGCAGAACACGAAATTAAAGCAAAATAGGCTTGCGAGAAGCCAGAAGATCTGAGGAGACAGTCAATATTGGTGACTCCTTACTATGGGCATGTGAATCAGTCATGTTCTGTTGGCACAGCTGAATATCTTGGGGAGAGTGCGTGGAAGACAAAAGAACTGGAGGTGATAAAAGGATATTTTTTTTGTACGCAGTGAGTGGTTTCAATCTGAAATGTGCTGCCTGAAAAGAGGGTAGAGGCAGATTCAGTTGTACCTTTCAGAAGGGAATTGGATAATCGCTTGAAGGGAAAAAGTGCAGGACTATATGGACAGGGCCAGGGAGTGGGGCCAGATAAATTGCTCTTGCAAAGAGCCAGCAGGGAGATGCAAGGGTGAACTGAGGCTGTGCAGCCATCCAACATAAAAAATCTGAACCCACTGTGGCCCCTCCAGCACAGAGTACAAAGCAGTCCCACAATTCATCCCTCTCACATCCATTACTTGTCTTTAACATCTGTCCTTTCATTCTTTGAAAGCGAGAAGGCCTTTTGACAGGCGGCAGGCAAAAATAAGCATAAAGGAATAATGGAGCTTTGAAATGAAGTTTATGATGCATAAAGATGAATCAGAAATGTGAAAAAGTAACATTGTTAAATATGCAAGTGAATACACAAATCCTTTCTCTTCCCTTTTCTACTGTTACATGGCATTACCCCCATTGTTTCAGCAGAGCTAGAGGCTGGCTGCTCTTATTCCTGTACTGACTGCTTAGATGTTTGGGGCTGAAATCCTTTGAGTTTGGGAGGCTAGGAAGGCCCTGCCAATGACTGCCTGTACCTGTGCAACAACAGGAAGCAACCAATGGGATACTGAAGGGGTGAGGTGTGGGGGGAAGGTGAGTTTGGAGGCCTGAAGTGAAAGTCCTTTGTGCAGAGTCCCCACTTCAATGTCCCCTTTCTCCACCTTCTCTCTCATGGTCTACCCACCCTTCCCTGCCAGCAATTAACTGGAGAGCACTTTGTGGCACTTCAGTGAAGTTTTGAATGACTAAGGTGAGGGTTCACTCTGTCCCTAATGAGATGGCATTCAGAGTCGCAGGCTCCTAGAGAGGACTAATTTGCACTTGGTTGTCTGCCCATCTGATGTTCCATGCAGGTAGCCACTCTTTCAATGGATGTATACATCAGCACTAAGGCCAAAAACATCATGACACTCATACCAGAGAAGGGTTCCTCCAACCTCTCTCCTATCGTGCACAGTGTGCCTGGAAAAAACTGACAGAACCTCACATTTTCTGCTCATCTGCAGAATAGTCTTCTTCAACGATGATCCCTGAGGCTCAGAGTCTGAAGGGTTCCAATGCCCTCTGATGGGGACACTCCATTGCTGTATCTGGATCTCTGACACCTGCTCCTGCTCCTGCTCACTTGTGATATGTGATTCATCACGTGACAATGCAACTACCTGTCTTAGACCCAACCAAGGTGTGAGCTGGTGGAGGGTGTACATGAGCCATGTGATGATGTTTTTTTTAGAGTGAGTTACCGTCTCTGAGAAGTCTTTGTTCTCCTTTCACATCATCTTCAAATGGATGTATGGAGGACCTATGACAGACGAAAGGCATATATTGGAACTGACTAAGTGGGAAGAATCTAAGTCATCATTTTGCAGATGATCATTTTTCAATAACTGGTGAGATCAGTTCAACATAAATGAGTTTTGTATGCCATGTAGCTTTGTGATATTTAATTCTGTCACCAGGTAGCTGGGAGGCCCCCATCTCTCCATCCACAATGACCAGGTGTGTCGGAATGCTGAGACTTGGGGTATCTCCTGTGACTCCTCCTCTGTAGCTGTCAGGTGATTGGAGGGTGTTCTCTGCTTTCTTTACCTGCAAGAAGGGAAAGAAGAGATCTATGAGTGTGAGAAGTGAGAAGATCAATGGCCAATATTTGTGGAAGGTCACTGTGAAGGATGGGCTTAACATTAAAAGTCTACTGTCCCTCAAGGTGAAGCTGAAAGACTCGCAGGCAGGTCACCATCATACATGTTCACTCTAATTAGCCAGGAAACCCAGAAGTCAAATGCAAATGCTGTGGTTGAGTTAAAAAACTACTGACAAACCCACTTCTGAAGTACTCAGGTTCCCAATGCACTTCCAGCCTCCGCTGCTGGGATCGGATCTGAAAGTTAAATTCCAGTTCCATGTTCCCACATTGCCATCTGTTCAACTAAAATCAAATTCAGCTCCCTTAGCTCCAGTTTCATAGCTATGCTATGAAATTCAGAGCTTTCATACACTGAGTCTTTTTCACTACCTCAAGAAGACTTTGCAAGTGTGGTAACCACATTTGAACTCAATACTTTATGGATATTCTTGGTGATATTTAAGATGTTTCCCAGATCTGCTAGGGCCTGGATTTCCTGCTTCATATTCCATTGGCAGAAGTGCAGCAGTCGTGAGTTTCTGCCTGCCCAGTTTCCCACCACTGACTGCAGCCGACCTTCCAAGGTCATTCAATTTTTGGGAGAGGGATTGGCAGTCCTCACGCATGCAAACTGGCATGCCTGTTCAAAATTTAGTATGCTTATGCAGCTCTAGGGGAAACATTTCAAACTCTTGGAGCGAATTACCGTTAGTAATAGTTGTGAAGTGATCTCCAGGAAGAGGGGGGAGAACAGCATCCAGCTTACTTCTCTGATGCTGAGATAAGTACTTGTGCAGTTACAAGGAGCAAAGCAGGCAGTCGGGTGAATAGACTATCTCATGCCATGGTGTGGGTGCTGTGGAGGCAGGCTGCAGAAGCAATAAGTGGCAATTCCATCACCATCAGATTAGACATTCTGCACCAAAGAAGAGATTTAGGGTTTGTGGCTACCATCTGACTTAGGTGATACAGGCAGCATGCAAACTTCATGCTTCTTGTTCCTCGCCATGATTATAGCATACAATCCAATGCCAGCCACACGGCTGACTGACTGCATGTTCTGCAGGGGGCACAGATGCATTGCAAGGCTAGCACATGTTAAAGCTAGCCTGAACTTCTTAAAGCCAGCCAGCATTTCTTAAAAGGGATAATGGCTGAGGTTGTTGGAGGTCAATCATCTCAGTTCCAGGACATGACTGCAGGAGTTCCATAGGGTATTGTCCTAGGCCCAACCATCTTCAGCTGCATCATTCCATGATAAGGTCAGAAGTGGGGATGTTCGCTGTTGATTCAGCACAGTTCACAATTCCTCAAATAATGAAGCAGTCCATGTCCAAATGCAATGATATTGGACAATATCCAGGCTTGGACTGCCAAATGGCAAGTAACATTCATGCCATGCAAATGCCAGGCAATGATCAGCTCCAACAAGAGAGAATCTAACCATCTCCTCTTGACATTCAATGGCATTACCATCACTGAATCTCCCGCTGTCAACATCCTGGGGGTTGATCAGAAACTGAACTCGGCCTGAATTTTGCTCTAATTGGGCCCGCATGATTGATGGGTCCAGGAGTAGACGGGAAACAGCCCCCCCACTGCGATCGGCCCCTGACCGCGATTTCATGCTGGCTGGCCAATTAAAAGCCAACCAGCATGAAATGCGCCTCAAGAAAGGCTCAGCACTGCCGGTGGGGGCAGGGAAAGGGTAGGCATTAAGCTCACCATGGGTGCTGGTGAGCACTTTCACTGTGCTCCCTGAAGGCAGACAGATGCCTCAAGAAGCTGCAGACCTCCAAATAATAAAATAAAGCACAAAAATGCTGCAAAAAATGTCCATGCAGCACAATCAAGCACCCAAAAACATACTTCATAAAATGCTGTCCTCAGGTATTTATTTTTATTTTATCTCCTAACGGAGATTTCATCCCACCCTTTGTTGATGTTTCATCAAAAATGTAAAGGCCACCTGGCCAATTGGCCCAACCACCAACCATAATGTTGGACAGGCCACGAAAAATTACTTACACTTGGGCCATTAATGAGCTTAATTGCCTCTTGATTGTCGGTGGGTGCTCTTCCAAATGCCACGTGCGACCACTGAGCGAAATATCGCTTGAGTGTGCAATAATGTCAGGAAGCTCATCTGATATCATCTCGCGAGATTTTATGCTCGTTTGGGTCAGGTGCGCGCCCGCCTGCAGGGCATAAAATTCCGGCCCTGGACTATCCGCATAAATACTGTGGCTACAAGAGCAGGCCAGAGGCTAGGAACCCTGTAGTGAGTAACTCACCTCCTGACTACCCAAAGTCCACCTTCAACAAGGCAAAAGTTAGGAGTGTGATGGAATACTCTCCACTTGCCTGGATGAGTGCAGCTCCAACAACACTCAAGAAGCATGACACCATCCAAGACAAAGCAGCCCACTTGATTGGCACCCCTTCCAGAAACATTCACTCCCTCCACCATCAATGCACAGGAGCAGCAGCATGTATCATCTACAAGATGCACTGTAGAAACTCACCAAGGTTCCTTAGTCAGCATCTTCCAAACCACTACCTTCTGGAAGGACAAGGGCAGCAGATAAATGGGAACACCACCCAGCTGGAACGTCCCCTCCAAGCCACACACTATCCTGACTTGGAAATATATTGCTGTTCCTTCACTGTCACTGGGTCAAAATCCTGGAACTCCCTCCCTAACAGTACTGCAGGTGTACCTACGCCACATGGACTGCACCAGTTCAAGAAGACAGCTCACCATCATCTTCTCAAGGGCAATTAGCAATGGGCATTAAATGTTGACCTAGCCAATGCTGTCCACATCCCGTAAATGAATTTAAAAAAAGCTCCTGGCTATAGGAGGTACCATAGATCAGGGTGTATAAGTCAACCTCGCATATAATACAACCCAATTTTTTGACCTCAAAAATCATTTGCATATGTTAGGCACATAAGTTGACCTCCTTTTCAGCCAAGACGTGATATACTCACAACAGCAGTAAGCCTCAATTTTTCATCCCACATGGATGTTTTATTTACTGGTACCTTATAACTTAGGAGGTATTGTAGCACATTGGGTAGCACCCTTGCCTTTGAGCTAGAAGCTCTGGGTTCGAGGCCTACGCCAGGACATCATAGCCAATGAAGTTATGTTCATGTGTGGCCAACCACCATGTAGGCAGCGAGAGTGGGAGAAATTCCTGGTCAGCCATTTGATGAAAAGAAAGTTGGAGCTTCTGCTATCACTATTCATAGCTCCAGACTACAAGATGTATGTAAAAGTGTATGTTACCACAACAACTCAAACTTCCTGAGTGAACTGTAATCCACCACCACCACCTTATAAGTGGGTGCAAGGGATCAAGCAGATGATACTGGCTTCGTTACAAAGATGCGTGGGAGTTTAGAACATGCTCACATTTAGTAAATGCATCTTCAAATGTCATCGCCAACATACCATCCAGAAAAAGTTCCTATAATACTAAGACCAGTTAGATCCAGTTCTGAATGGGGAAATGAAATTAAAAACATTTCTGAACTGGTGTCCCAGTACAAAGTGCCAGTACTATTGATGATGGTGCCAGTAATACTGGCAGACCAGTAGGAACTGCCAGTAATACTGATGATATTACTAGTACAGGTCCAAACTGGTTCTTTTTCCAGTTTACAGTGTCCTTTATTGCTGCAACTTCTGATTTACCCAAAAGGGCATGATGGAAGATCTCGAAAGCAGCACTAAAAAAGAAAATCAATTAAATTGTCATTTTTTAGTACAGAACTTGAGTATTGCTGAAAAAAGAGACATGTCTATGTTTTTTGTCTCACACTCATCAGGACACTTGGAAGAATACCAATATAAGGGGGAAAAGAACAATTTATACTGTATGTGAAGAGAGCGCTGATTGGCTGGCAAGTTGCCATGAAAATGATGGTGACTGACAGTTAATTGCCAAACATTGTTTGAAATTTAAACCAGGCAGCTTGACCCTGATTGGTTAAGGCATTGCCTTGAGAAATGAGTCAGTGAATGGCTGCTACTTATTTTGTTTAGCTGAAACAGGCACAATGCATATATAACACAAAAACAGAATTACCTGGAAAAACTCAGCAGGTCTGGCAGCATCGGCGGAGAAGAAAAGAGTTGACGTTTCGAGTCCTCATGACCCTTCGACAGAACTTGAGTTCGAGTGAATGCATATATATATATGCTGTTTCTGTCTGCAAAGAACAAGGCCCTGTGTGTTAATATATGTAGCTTCCAAAGGTGCCACATTGCGAGTCCCACTGACAATCTTGAATTGGCTGTCAGCATAATTCTTAGCACATTGAGGATTATTTAGCAAATTTTGTCCAATCATGAAATCACATCTAATGTTGGGCACTATGTTTTGAGTTTTGCAAGCGCAGGCTGGCTGGGTATAGTCTGTACCTTGCCTGTTGCGAACAGTGGTTGGCACCTGCTGTTTGATGCGATCCAGCAGTCTTTGGGACATACGGTACACAGCACAAAATGATCGGATCAGGGTAGCCATTATCCTGCAGGATGCCTTTGATGTGCACTATTTCAGCATCACCCAAACTCATGAACGGGCCTAAGGCCATCACTTTCAGCCCTGAAAAGTGCCCTGTCCACCTCAGGTTACCCTGGAAGGGCAAGGTATCTCAAAAAATTGAGCAACGGGTAAAGCTAGCTCTTTCACACTGCTGCAATGCAATAGCAACCTGAGTGCCATTCACCACCAACAGGATACTACCATCGTGCCAAAAAGACGTTCTGTCTATCACACAACTGAGTAATGTGGGATATGAATTTCAGTGCCAGTGCGATGCTACGTATGTATTAGGCCCCCAAGTTTTGTATCAATGTCCCAAGACAATGAGCTGGGAGGAAATACTGGAAGGCCTCCGAATGGTACATGTGGCTATTGTTGTACAGCTTGCCATGTTTAAGTGGGATACTTTCAGATATTTATTTAGATTACTGGGTGGTGCTAGAGTTGGTTTCTTTCCTTCTGTTACAAAAATCAATTTCTGCCGATGAGGTAAGCAAGTGTGATACATTGATGTATTCATTTGTTGGCAGGGTGCAAATTCTGTACCGTGATGCCACCATGACCTTTAATAAGCACTTGTTGACACTTTTTCCAAAAAGGTATAGAGCTGTGGGGCCCCTTGAGGACTCAATTCCCCTTTGAGGCATGCAATTGCTGGATGAAGCAATAACTCAAAGGGTATAGGGAATGATCTCCCAAGCGGTCCATAACTTTCTCCTTATGCAAAAATCTGCCACTCACAATGGGTGAGTTTGCAAGTTCACCACTAATTAAAAGATTTTTTTGGGCAATGGTAAGTCCAAAAGAGGGAGAGGACAGTGCCCATGAAACCCTCGGAGAGGGAGGCCCTTTCAGAAAAGGTGACATGCAAGCCTTAGACCATAAGACGATAAGACGTAAGAGCAGAAGTAGGCCATTCAGCCCATCGAGCCTGCTCCGCCATTCAATGAGATCATGGCTGATCTGATAATCCTCAACTCCACTTTCCTGCGTTTTTCCCATAACCCTTGATTCCTTTACTGATTAAAAATCTGCCTATCTCAGCCTTGAATATATTTAACGACCCAGCCCCTATAGCCCTCAATGATAAAAAATTCCACAGATTAACTACCCACTGAGAGAAGAAATTCCTCCTCATCTCTGTCTTGAATGGGCAATCCCTTACTCTGAGATTATGCTCCCTGGTCCTAGACTCTCCCACAAGGGGAAACAACCTCTCAGCATCTACCCTGTCAAGCCCCACAAAAATCTTATATGTTTTGAACAGGTCGCCTATCATTCTTCTAAACTCCAATGAGTACAGGCCCAACCTACTCAACCTCTCCTCATAAGAAAATCCCTCTATACCTAGAATCAACCTAGTGAGCCTTCTCTGGGCTACCTCCAACGTCAGTGTATCTTTGTTTAGGTAAGGGGAATGAAACTGTTCACATTATTCCATGTATGGTCTAACCAGTGTCTTGATTAGTTTTAGCAAGATTACTATCAGTGCATCCACTATCTCTGCAGTTATTTCTCTTAATATCCTAGGATGCAACCCACCAGGTCCAGGTGGCTTATCAGCCTTTAGCCTCATTAGTTTCCCTAGCACTTTTTGTCTAGTGATAGTCATAGCATTTATTTCCTCCCCCCCACCCCCCCACCTTTTGCCCCATGATTATTTAGTACTTTTGGTATTCTATTAGTGTCTTCTACCATGAAGACTGATACAAATAATTTATTCAACTCCTCTGCCATTTCCTGGTTCACCATTATTATTTCCCCAGCCTCATTCTCTAAGGGGCGTTTATTGATGTTGGCCTCTCTCTTCCTTTTTATATATTTAAAGAAGCTCTTACAGAAGAAACAGCTGAAGATGGTTGGGCGTAGAATACTGCCCTGAAGAACAGCTACAGTGATTTCCTGGACTGAGATGATTGGCCTCCCACAACCACAAACACCCAGGGGGATAATCATGGAACTTTCCCTTCCCGTTAGCTGTTTAATTACTAAGTATGACTCTAACTAGTGCAGAGTTTTCCCCCGATTCCCATTGAATTCAATCTTGCTACGGTTCCTTGATGCCACACTTGGTCAAATCCTTCCTTGATGTCAAGGGTAGTCATTCATACCTCACCTCTGGAGTTCAGCTCTTTTGAACATATTTTGACCAAGGCTGGAAAGAGATCTGGAGCTGAGTGTCCCTAGTGGGTCCCAAACTGAGCATCAGTAAGCTCCACCCCTCCATCATTTTCACGTGGTCCATCTCTGACACTTCCCTTCCCTTCCTTGACCTCTCTGTCTCAATCTCTGGTGATAGACTGTCCACCAATATCCATTACAAACCCACCAATTCCCACAGCTATCTCGACTGCAGCTCCTCACACCCCGCTTCCTGTAAGGACTCCATCCCATTCTCTCAGTTCCTTCGCCTCTGTCGCATCTGTTCTGATGATGCTACCTTCAAAAACAGTTCCTCTGACATGTCCTCCTTCTTCCTTAACCGAGATTTTCCACCCACGGTCGTTGACAGGGCCCTCAACCGTGTCCGGCCCATCTCCCGCGCATCCGCCCTCACGCCTTCTCCTCCCTCCCAGAAACATGATAGGGTCCCCCTTGTCCTGACTTATCACCCCACCAGCCTCCGCATTCAAAGGATCATACTCCGCCATTTCCGCCAACTCCAGCTTGATGCCACCACCAAACACATCTTCCCTTCACCCCCCCTATCGGCATTCCGTAGGGATCGCTCCCTCCGGGACACCCTGGTCCACTCCTCCATCACCCCCTACTCCTCAACCCCCTCCTATGGCACCACCCCATGCCCATGCAAAAGATGCAACACCTGCCCCTTCACTTCCTCTCTCCTCACCGTCCAAGGACCCAAACACTCCTTTCAAGTGAAGCAGCATTTCACTTGCATTTCCCCCAACTTAGTCTACTGCATTCGTTGCTCCCAATGTGGTCTCCTCTACATTGGAGAGACCAAACGTAAACTGGGCGACCGCTTTGCAGAACACCTGCGGTCTGTCCGCAAGAATGACCCAAACCTCCCTGTCGCTTGCCATTTTAACACTCCACCCTGCTCTCTTGCCCACATGTCTGTCCTTGGCTTGCTGCATTGTTCCAGTGAAGCCCAACGCAAACTGGAGGAACAACACCTCATCTTCCGATTAGGCACTTTACAGCCTTCCGGACTGAATATTGAATTCAACAACTTTAGGTCGTGAGCTCCCTCCCCCATCCCCACCCCCTTTCTGTTTCCCCCTTCCTTTTTTTTCCAATAAATTATATAGATTTTCCTTTTCCCACCTATTTCCATTATTTTTAAAAAATTTTTTAAAAATCCTTTATGCTCTCCCCACCTCCAGTAGAGCTATACCTTGAGTGCCCTACCATCCATTCTTAATTAGCACATTCGTTTAGATAATATCACCAACTTTAACTTTAACACCTGTGTTCTTTTGTTCTATTGTTGTTGACATCTTTTGATGATCTGCTTCTATCACTGCTTGTTTGTCCCTACAACCACACCCCCACTCCACTTCTCTCTCTCTCTCTCTCTCTCCGCCTCCCACACACACACCTTAAACCAACTTATATTTCAACTCTTTCTTGGACTCGAACTCAAGTTCTGTCGAAGGGTCATGAGGACTCGAAACGTCAACTCTTTTCTTCTCCGCCGATGTGCCAGACCTGCTGAGTTTTTCCAGGTAATTCTGTTTTTGTTTTGGTATCAGTAAGCAAGTTATTGCTGAGTAAGGCGTTGCTTGATAGCAATGCTGATGATGCCATTGATCACTTTGCTGATGATTGAGAATAGACTGATGGGGCAATAATTGACCAAATTGGATTTTTCCTGTTTTTTGTGAGCGGCACATACCAGGGCAATTTTCTACCTTGTTGGGTAGATGCCAGTAATTGGGTAGCTCCACTGGAACAGCTTGGCTAGGTGTGCGGCTATTTCTAGAGCACAAATCTTCAGTACTACTTTCAGCATGTTGTTGGGGCCTACAGGCAGTGCTTTCAGCTGTTTCTTGATACCACATGAAGTGAATCGAATTAGCTGAAGACTGGCATCTGTGATGATGGAACCCTCAGGGCGAGGCCGAAATGGATCATTCACTCGGCACTTCTGTCTTTTGCATTGACGTTTTGAGCTCTGCTATCATTGATCAAGGGGTATTTGTGGATCCTCCTCCTCTCATTTGTTTAACTGTCCACCACCATACATGACTGAATGTTACAGGACAGTAGAACTTTTATCTGATCTGTTCATTGTGGAATCACTTTTCTCTGTCTATAGCATGCTGCTTTTGCTGGAGCCCTTCGTTGTAGCTTCATCAGTTTGACACCACAATTTTAGGTACACCTGTTGCTGCTAATACCATGCTATCCTACATTCCTCACAAAAGCAGGGTTGTTCCCCTGGCTTGATGGTAATGGTAGAGTGAGGGATATACCAGACCATGAGGTTACAGATTGTGTTGGATATAAACCTATTCTGTTGAAGGCCCACAGCACCTCATGGATGTCCAGTATCTGTTCCGAATCAACTCCATTTAGCATGGTGGTTGTGCTACAAAACACAATAGACAGTATCCTCAGTGTGAAGATGGGCCATTGTCTCCACAAGAACTGTACAGTTGTCACTCCTACCAATACTGTCATGGACAGATGCATCTGTAACAGGTTCATTGGTCAGGTCAAGGCGAAGTAAATTTTTTCCTCATGTTGGTTTTCTTACCATCTGCTGTAGGCCCAGTCTGGCAGATATGATATTCAATACTTGGCCTACCCAAGCAGCAGTGGTGCTACTGAGCCACTCTTACTGATGGACATTGAAGTTTCCCCACCCAAAGAACATTCTGTGCCCTTGCTACCCTCAGTGCCTCCTCCGATTGGTGTTCAAAATGAAGGAGCACTGATTCAGCAGCTGAGGGGTAAGGGTGTGGAAGTATGTGCTAGTCAACAGGATGTTTCCTTGCATGTATTTGACCCAATGTCATGTCAGCTGAAGGAGGTCAGGGTCAACAATAAGGATTCCTAGAGCCCCTCACTCCTTACTGTATACTATTGTGATGCCACCTATGGTGGATCTGTTTTGCCAGTGGGACAGGACATACCTAGGGATGGTGATGGAGGAGTGTGGAACAGTGATTGCACGCTCAGTGAGCATGACTATTTCAAGTTGTTGCTTGACTAGTCCATGGGTCTGCTCTCCCAATTTTTGCACATGTCCCCAGAGATTAGTAAAATGGACTTTGAGGGGTGACTGGGTCGAGAGTACCTTTAATCTGTTTGGTGCCTAGGTTGATGCCAGCTGGTCAGTTCAGTTTTATTCTTGTTAGATTTTTAAATTATCGTTTGATGCAACTGAGTGTCTTTCTCGGCCATTTCAGAGGGTAGATAAAATCAACCATATTGTTGTGAATCTGGAGTCACATGTTGGCCAGACCAGGTAAGAACAGCAGATTTCCCTTCCTGAAGGACATTAGTGAATCAGTTGTGTTTTCTCCAAAACCTGGGTGTTTCATGGTCGTCATTAATGAGAAAAGCATTATGTTCCAATTTAATTTAAATTTCACAGCTATCATGGTGGAACTTGGACTCAAGGGAGAATTTTTCGTTTGGATGTGGGAGCAGGCCCCGAATATCTGCATGTAAAATTATGCGCAGTAACGTCGGGCGAGTGTCCGGACGTCGCTGCGTGCCATCGCGATATTTCGCTGGGTGGGCACCAGATAAAGTCCGACACGTACCCGCCATTAATTAACGGGCCACTTAAGGCCCGATTTTTTGGCACCTGTGCGATCTTTTGGTCAGCTCACGGGTGCAACGGTCAGTTGGGTAAGAGACATTTGTATTAACCTCACCCATAGGCGGGATAAGTGGGCTCAGTGGGGCCGTGAATCTGCTCTGTGAAGTATTTATTGGTGAAAGCTTTTCAAACTTGCCTGTGTGACTTGCAGTACTTCAGAATACATCCCAGCAGCTTTTTCTGGACTCTTAACCTTCAGGTCAGCACTGCGGTGAGGAATCTTTTCCGGGCCTACAGGTTTCAGGAAGCCTTCCCTTAGCCTGGGTATGGGATCTGATCTGTCCACTGGAGGCAGGTCCTCTGAGGAGGAAGGGAGGGCGAGAAAGGGGTGGAGGCCAGGAGTGTACATTCAGCCTCCAGGGGAACCACCTTTAGGAGTACAGGCGCAGGCAGAAGGGGCATAGGGCCAAGAGGTAGTCCAAGGCGGAAGGGGCTGCAGAAGATGCCACTATCCTGCTGCCAGGGTATACAGGCGGCAAAGCAGCTACCTCAATATGTCTGAGGTGCAGTGCTGAAGGAGGCTCAAGGGAGACAGTCAACTATATCTGTCAGATGATTGGGCTTGAGATCTCTCCTCACTGTGTGGGTGGGCACCCCATGCCAGTGGCTCTGAAGGTCACAGCTGCCCTCAACTTCTATGCCACTGGCTCCTTCCAAGGCTTGATGGGTGATCTTGGCATTGTCTCCCAATCAGCTGTACAAACTTGTGTCAAGCAGGTCACAAACGCTCTGTCCAGGTGTGCATTGACCTTCATCCATTTCTGTTGGGTCCAGGCAAGCCAGACACAGCGAGCTAGAAGCTTCGCGACCATTGCTGGCTTCCCCCGTGTCCAGGGTGCTATAGACTGCACACATGTGGCCATCAAGGCACCAGCAGGTGAGCCCGGTGCCTTCGTCAACAGGAAGGGCTTTCACTCCATGAATGTGCAGATAGTGTGTGATCACTGGATGCTGATTCTACAAGTCTGGGCAAGGTACCCTGGCAGCTCCTACGATGCCTACATCCTCAGACATTCCCAGGTGCCAGGGCTCTTCAGTGCTCCGGCCCAGCTAGATGGATGGCTGCTGGGTGACAAACACTATCCCCTCAGAAGGTGGCTCATGAAACCTCTCCACCATCCAAGAACAGAAATTGAGCAGGGGTACAATAGGAGCCACGACTCCACAAGGGCTGTGGTGGAGAGAACCATCAGTTTCCTCAAGATGCTTTTCCCTTGCCTGGACCGTTCAGGGGGAACACTGCAAAACCCCCCCAGATCGTGTCTCTGTGATAGTGATTGCATGCTGCACTCATTACCATCTTGCGCTAGAAAGGGGGGACGCTATGGACAATGAAGATGTCGACGCAGTGTCTGCAGCTGCACACGATGAGTCCAGCAGTGATGCCGAGGATGAGCACGCACAGGGAAATGCTGAGGGGGTAGATGCTGACTCAGGCATACTCCAGGGATATAGCGACACCCGGGAGACTTTAATCCAATGAACCTTCAGCTAGAGCATCACAGATGGATCACCAGGACAAGTCTGGGCTGCCGCCTTGATACTCGACACCTAATTGCAAAATTTGGTGGGCTGCCTTCTTGAAGTGCTGCAGTTCATGTGGTGTAGGTACACCCACAGTACTGTTAGGGAGGGGGTTCATGGATTTTGACCCAGCGACAGTGAAGGAATGGCAATATATTTCCAGGTCAAGATGTGAGTGAACTGGAGGGGAACACCCAGGTGATGGTGTTCCCATCTATCTGTTGCCCTTGCCCTTCTTGACGGTCATGGTAATGGGTTTGGAAGGTGCAGTCAAAGGAACCTTGGTGAATTCCAGCAGTGCATCTTGTAGAATGTACACACTGCTGCTACTCTCATCGGTGGTGGAGGGAGTGAATGTGTGTGGATGTGATGCCAATCTAGCAAGCTGCTTTGTCCTGGATGGTGTCAAGCTTTTTGGGTATTGTGGAAGCTGCATTCATCCAGGCAAGTATTCATCCCACAGGGAGTATTCCATCAAACTCCTGACTTGTGCCTTGTAGATGGTGGACAGGCTTTGGGGAGTCAGGAGAGAGTTACTCATCACAGGATTCCTAGCCTCTGACCTGCTTTTGTAGCCACTTTATTTATATGGCTAGTCCAGTTCAGTTTCTGGTCAATGGTAACCCCCAGGATGTTGATAGTGGGGCAAAAACGGAAAATGCTGGAAAAACTCAGCAGGTCTGACAGCCCTGTGGAGAGAAAGACAGAGTTAATGCTTTGATTCCTATGACTCTTCATACAGACTTGAAATGTTAACTCTGTCTTCTCTCCACTGCTGCTGTCAGAACAACTGAGTTTTTCCAGCATTTTCTGTTTTTGTTTCAGATTTCCAGCATCCGCAGTGTTTTGCCTTTATCGTTGATAGTGGGGGTTTGAGTGATAGTAATGCCATTGAACGTCTAGGGGCAACGGTTAGATTCTCTCTTGTTGGAGATGCTCTTTCCCTGGCACTTGTGTGGTGCGAATGTTACTTGCCACTTGTCAGCCTATGCCTGGATATTGTCCAGGTCTTGAACATGGACTCCTTCAGTATCTGAGGAGTCATGAATGGTGCTGAACATTGTGCAATCATCAGCGAACATCCCCACTTCTGACCTTATGATGGAAGGCAGGTCATGAAGCAGCTGAAGATGGCTGGGCTGAGGACCCTACCCTGAGGAACTACTGAAGTGATGTCCTGGAGCTAAGATGACTGACCTCCAACAACCACAACCATCTTCTTTTGGGCTAGGTATGTCTCCAACCAGTGGAGAGTTTTCCCCTTGATTCCCATTGGCTCCAGCTTTGCTAGGACTTCTAGATATCACACTCGGTCAAATGCTGCCTTGATGTCAAGGGCAGTAACTTTCACCTCACCTCTGGAGTTCAGCTAGTTTGTCCATGTTTGAACCAAGGCTGTAATGAGGTCAACAGCTGAATGGCCTTGGCGGAACCCAAACTGAACATCAGTGAGCAGGTTATTACTAAGCAAGTGCCACTTGATAGCACTGTTGATGACTCCTTCCATTTCTTTACTGATGATCAGAGTAGACTGATGGATGGTAATTGGCCGTGTTGGATTTGTCCTGCTTTTTGTGTACAGGACGTACCTGGGCAATTTTCCACATTGCTGGGTAGATGCTGGAACAGCTTGGCTAGGGGCGCGGCATGTTCTGGAGCACAAGTCCTCAGTACTATTGCCGGAATATTGTCAGGATCCATAGCCTTTCCGCTATCCAGAGCCTTCAGCCGTTTCTTGATATCATGTGGAGTGAATCAAATTGGTTGAAAACTGGCATCTGTGATGCTGGGGACCTCCGGAGGAGGCTGAGATGGATTATCCACTCGGCAATTCTGGCTGAAGATTGTAGCATGTAGCAAATGCTTTAACCTTATCTTTTGCACTGATGTGCTGGGCTCTCCCATCATTGAGGATGGGGATATTTGTGGTGCCTCCTCCTCCAGTGAGTTGTTTAATTGTCCACCACCATTCACAACTGGATGTGGCAGGACTGCAGAGCTTAGGTCTGATCCGTTGGTTGTGTGATCACTTAGCTCTGTCTCTCACTTGCTGCTTATGCTGTTTGAAACAAAAGTAGTCCTGTGTTTTGGCTTCACTAGGTTGACACCTCATTTTTAGGTATGCCTGGTGCTGCTCTTGGCATGCCCCAAGAGCTGACAGAAAATCAAAGAGGCTGGCAGTTCTCCAGTGCGAGCAGTGTCACTGGGAACATGACCACTGCTGGTACTGTAATGTGGCCTGCGCAGAGGATTTGTAATGGAGTTTCAGGAATAAGGTAAGTTGTATGGGTTCGTTGGGGCTAGATAGGGAGACTCTGTTGAAGGCGGTTGGTGGATTCAGGGGATTAGTATTTAAGTTGGGCAGGGTCTTCACCTGTGAACAGCTCATGCCCCTAGCAGGTCTATCCATTGGGCATGGGCTGCCCAGGTAGAATGGATCCCCCCAGCTACGCTGCAGGCAAACCTGTCAGTGTTTACCTGGCAGCCTGCCATATGTCAGGGCTCCCACTGGTACCTGGTCACAATAAGAGCAGAAATTTGATTAATCAAAATCCTGGAATTGTTTCAACATAGAAGGAGGACATTCAGCCCATCTGCACTGCCCCTCGGAATGAGCAATTCACCTAATGCCATTCCCCGACCCTCTCCCTGTACCACTGCACATTCTTCTTTTTCAGATAACAGTCCAATTCCCTTTTGAAAGTCTCAATTGAACCTGCCTCCAGCTCTCGGACTGTGCATTCCAGACCTGAACACTCGCTGTGCGAGAAAAGTTTTTCCTCATGTCACTTTTGCTTCTTTTGCCAATTACTTTAAATTTGTGCCCTCTCATTCTCCAGCCTTTCACGAGTGGGAACAGTTTCTCCCTATCTACTCTGTGCAGACTCCTCATAATTTTGAATACCTCCATCACACCTCCTCTCACCCTTCTCTTCTCCAAGGAAAATAGTCCCAACTTCTCCAGAAGAAGCACTGTCACCTGATTTGTAAGAAAGGATACACTTGATTGGAGGCATTACAGTGAAGGTTCAGTAGATTTGTCCCCAGGAGGAGAGTGTTGTCATATAATGAGAAGCTTAGGAAATTGGCCTGTACTGTCTGGAGATTAGAAGAATGAAAGACTATCTCATTTAAACACACAAGATTCTGAAGGGAATTGACAGGGTAGACACTGAGAGACTGTTTCTCCTGGCTGGGGAATCTACAACATGGGGCACAGTCTCAGGTAAAGGGAGGTGCTGATCATGTTGGACTGAGATTTGGAGAAATTACTTCACTGAAAGGGTTGCAAACCTTTGGAATTCTCTACCCAAGAAGATTATGGGTGTGCTATCATTGAATATATTCAAGCCCGAGATAGACAGATTTTTGCTCTCTCAAGGGATCAAGGGATATAGAAAGTTGACAGGAAAATGGATTTGAAGTTGAAGGTCAGCCATAGTTGTACTGAATGGCGGAGCGGGCTCGACAGTCCCTATAGTGCAATCCCGCTCTTATTTCTTATGTTCTTATGTCACACAGCCACCAGCAGTTATTGGCACAGTCTATGTTTTAGGGAGTAGTATAGATTCAAGATCAACACGTGATAAGCCGTCAGGCACGAATGGGCTGCAGCCAGGCTAACTGTGCATCAGCTCGCCGAAGGGTGCAGTCAGAAATGAGTTCTGTTGTAGAGGACTCTGATGAGGATTTTGATGGGGCAGCATACGGGAGTGATGAGCATGCACACAGAGATGCTTGAAACGTTGAAGGCCTGCTGCAGCGCCTGCTGCCGCTACCAAGGAACATGGAGGAGTCCAATTCCAACTTGGCACAAGACGTCACTTGGAGTTTGGAGATCATTCTTTCCAGAGCGGAATGGTGGCAACTCAAAGAGAGCTCTGGTGGACCCAGGCATGGTGCAGCATCTGGTGGTCTCAGTTTTCATTGATGCAGACAGAAGCTACCCAACACCTGAGTAGTGCTGTGGAATCTCAGACTGAAGTCATGCAAGAGCAGCCTTCTCCCATGCACACTCAGACTCTGCCATCATGGTTATCGATCTCAGTGTTCAAATGGGCACACTGGTTCTCACAGTAGCCCAGCAATGTGTACTCCAGCAGCTGACTGGAATTGCTGAAGCACCACCCAGGGCAAGTTAACAATGTCTTTGTGGTGGAAGAACTTGCTTCCATCTTTCAGGATAACAGCATTTATTTTTCCAACACAGTCACTAAGCTATTACCCCTGCTGATGCCTCTTAGGCAGTCAGCCCAGACTCCTGCCCCCACTGCTGAGATGGGGCAGTTTGAAGCAGGGCCCTTAAGGCCCAGAGGTGCTCGAGGTTGACCTGAAAGGCTATCTGCAGATTCCCCAGTGAAAGTCAGCAGCCACCAAGCAACTACAGGGGTGGCACTGTGAAGGAGCACCCACAAGCAAGGGAAGACAGGCACTAAGAAAATGCACAAGGGTAAATAGTTCACTTTTTTTCTGAATTATTGAAAGTATTGATCGATAAACTTATTATGCTAATTTTTCTTTGTGGTTTTATTTCTTTCAGAATTTTGGACCAGTGATCGCCACAATTTTTCAGAAACTTATAAAAGTTGTCAGTTTAAATTTGATTCAGATACAGATTTAATAATGGTGCCTCGCGGTATAATTTTGCCTTGCTTCATATTCTATGGTGGTGGTGTGCAGGTGCTGCCCATGGTAATGAATGCATATTCAAAGGTGAACGTTTAAGACAGAGTGTGAACCGAACCTGCGAGGTCCAAAATGGCAGATTGGGCACCAACTTAGTTAGATGGTGAGTAGGTCACTCAGCCCCTAAAGCCTGCTCAAACATACGATAAGATCGTGGCTGATCTGATGTGGCACACCACTTTCCTATCATTCCCCTATATTCTTTGACTCCCATGTTGGACATATATCTATCTAACTCAGTCTTGAATATATTCAATGACCCACTCTCCACTGCATAGTGGCAAGGAGAATTCCACAGACTATCAACTTTCTGAGAGAAAAAAATTCTCCTCATCTCAGTCTTAAATGGAAGAACTTAATTTATAACCTGTGTCCCCCTGGTTATAGACTCTCCCACAATGAAAAACATCCTCTCAGCATCCACTTTGTCAAGTCCCCTCGGGATCTTACACATTTCAATAAGAGTACATCTCATTCATTTAAACTCCAATGGGTATAAGCCCAACCTGCTCAACCTTTCCTCAAAAGACAATCTCTTCATCCAGGGGTCAGCCTAGTGAACCTTCTCTGAACTGTTTATAACGTAATTATATCCTTTCTTAAGTAAAGAGATGAAAACTGTACACTGTACTCCTAACGCAGTCTCACTAATGCCCTGTACAGCCATAGCAACAATTCTCTACTTTAATGTTCCATTCCCCTTGTATAAACACCAATATTCCATTTGCTTTCCAAATCACTTGCTGCACTTGCTGTATACTAACCTTTCATGATTCATGTACAAGGGCACCCAGATACCTTTGTAGCGTAGAGCTCTGCAATCTGTCTCCATTAAAATATATTGAGTTTCTATTTTTCCTGCCAAAGTGGACACGTTCACACCTTCCCACCATTATATTCCATCTGCCAAATTTTTGCCTACTCAATTAAATTATATAAATCCATTTGTAGACTCTTTATGTCCTCTTGACAACTTACCTTCCTATCTATCTTTGTGTCGTTGGTAAATTTAACTATTGTACATTCGAGTCCTTCATCCTTGTCATTGATATAGATTGTAAATAGTTGAGGCCCCAGTTCTGATCCCTGTGGCACTCTACTACTTATAGCTTACCAACCCAAAAATGACCCAACAATGCTTACGCTTTGTTTCCTGTTAGCTAAACAGTCCTCTATCCATGCTAATATGTTACCTCTACACCATTATGTGTAGCAGCCATTGACGTGGCACCTTATCAAATGCCTATTGGAAATCCAAGTACATCACATCTACAAGTTCTCCTTTATCCATGCTGCTTGTTACTTCCTCAAAGAAATCTGATGTATTGGCAAAACATGATGCTTGGCAGCTAACTCTTCCCTGGTGCATTGTCCATGGCAACACCTCTACCAATCGAAGTCCACTCGCCAACCAATCGGTGCCCTCTTATCATGGAGTATAAATTGTTGTTCCCTTTAAGATTTGATATTCTTATGAATCTGTCCTGAGTTCAAGATGAAAAGCTTCAATAGCATAACTCTTTTTTCAGCAATACTCAAGTTCTGTTCTACAAAACCATTATATTTTTATTCATTCTTTGCTGGTTTCTAAAATCTGTCTATTCAGCTGACCTACACTTGTTCTGAGATAGGTCCTTCTATCTTGGACTCTGGGCGTGGGACTTGGTTCTTAGACAAATTATAGACATACTCTGGTATCTGCTGAACACTTGTTTATTAATATTACATCAAAACAGGTTACAGAGCAGGCATGGTGCCCCGAGGCATGATTCAAACCTCCCTCGAAAGAGAGTCTAACACATGACTGACTGATGTCAGTTGTACATCATCATCTATGTCATACATTAACATATCCCATCTATTAACCTTTAATACTACACCTTCCCCTGAGTATACTATCCTACTTTTTTCAACAATAACATGAAACTTTGAGCAGAACATTGCCCTTGGTAGGCAGGCTCGGCGGGGGCAGTCGGGAAGCCGACTGCTGCCCGCAATCGGGACTGGGCCATGATTTCACACTAGCAGGCCAATTAAGGCCTGCCCAGCAGGAAACACGAGTGGCAGCACTGAGCGCTGCCTATGCTTGGGGGGGGGGAGGGGGTGGAGGAAGACGGTGAGCGGGCCGAGCATGAACTTTGCGCATGCACGTGAGTGAGCACTTCATGATCTTCCTGAAGCACAGTGCTGGCTCAGGGAGATGAATCGCTGTTAAAAAAAAATGTAATAAAACATGTCCTCTCATGTGACTCTGTCACATCAGCTGGAACATGCTATTAATTCAATTTTAAAACTTCTATTTTATCTTTATTTGCTTTTGGAAACCTCATCCTGCCCATGGATGAGATTTCCAAAAAAATGCAAAAGCCGTTTGGCAAAAAATTTAAGCTAATTGATTGCTTAATGACCTTAACAGGCCTTTTAATTGTCAGCAGGCTTGTTGCCGACTCTGGCACGCACCCGCCGACTGAACTATTGTGCGACTGCGCGCTGACGTTGGCATGCTCGGCCGAAGCGAATGAGCGTCATTTCTGCCCTACGTCTTTAACTATTTACTTTACATTTCTGTAACTCCCTGCTTTATAAGTATTGGTTGTAGCCAAATCCAGCACCTACTCTTCCCTCCCCAAATCTTAGTCCTGGGGGATTCAATCTTCCTCAGTATTCTTGAGCCTTAGGAAAGATGTCTTAATGCACGAGGTCTTTCTTCTTCATCTGGTAGGACATCATCATCTGCAGAATAGGACAACATTTTATCAGCACTGGTCTCAGCATAGCTTGAAAGCTGAGTGTAGGTTGCAGAATGACTGAACTGTAAGGACAACAAAGACTTTTCAATGAAAAACTGATCCAAAAGAGAAGACGGATGGGAACCGATCTTTGGACCCTCTGGGACTAGAAGAGAAGAACTCAGGACACCCAGGGGAATTTGTTACTCGAATGAAGGACTCTGTGAAGAAGCTTCAAAAGAGGATGATTTTCAACTCCAAGGAAGACTGTCAAAGCTGTATCACCGACTGCTGTAACAAAGACTGAAAATGCATTGAAGAACTGAATTTCAATGAACTTAGGAAATGACAATGACAAAGGTAAACAATGACCAACTTCCTGTAAGACTGTCAGGAAAAGAGGAAAAGTTGATTTCCCAATGATATTGTGGGGGGACCGTCTACTTTCTACAGGCAGCAGTAAGAGATCCACACTTCTCTATGTATGAGCTTGCTCCACTATGGGCAATGGGAAGAATTGCTGAGGATATGGAGATAAGACAGCATCATCTGCTGTAATGAGACAAATTTCCTATAGACAATCAACTCAGGGACAAGACTGCTATATAGGATTCTGCAACTTCAGAAGTACTAAAGATTCTCACCAGCTTCGGTGCTGACCTCCAGCTCTGAAGAGAAGAAGACTTTTGGCTGGGACTGAAGTGTGGGTAACAATTGACTTTCACTCTGGGAAGGTACCAGCATTTTAGCAGTGTGACCCTTTATGGACTCTAATCTGGACTCAGGCAAAGCATCCTCTCTGTATGATTCTTCATGGACAACTGGAGATGGCAAGGCAATACATTGGTAGATTCAGTGGAACTAAGGTCTGAATGATGCTCAGCCTCTGAAAGCACAGCTGATTCTTCTAAATATACAACACAGACTTCCTAACGTTCATCCATCAAATTGAAAGATAAATAATTCTCTAGGATCTCAACCTTCAAGAGATCACTCAGTACTGCAAGGGAGTCTTCCTCATAATTCTCTAGGAAAAGCCAATTCAGGTCCAGCAGGTCATCATGGGGATGGACACCATCTGCTGCAGTATCATAGAGTCATAGAGTCAGCCTGAAAAAGGGTCAGCCGGACTCAAAACGTTAACTCTGTTTCTCTCTCCACAGATGATGCCAGACCTGCTGAGTTTTTATAGCATTTTCTGTTACTATCCCATCTAGGTGTCCGCCTATCAACGGTTCGCAAGGAGGTACAGAGCGACTTCACGTTGGCGCATGAGCTGCCTGTTGGCTCTGCAGGCTCTTCTCAGGGTGCTCTGGATGATGGCAGCAGCTCCTCTGCACCTCCGCCAGTGACCTTGGCATCTGATAAGGCTGTGATGACTGGGGAGATGCCAGCCGTGGCACTGGCCACTCCCTTCCAGCGGGGCCAGCACAGGCTCCACTGGCCAGAGGACAACCGCCAAGGTGATCAAGGCCAACAAGACAGCAGAGTCTGCAGGCTGTCTCCAATGCTGGTGCCAGCGAGAGGGGGGACAACAAGATGTAGCATTCACAAACAGAAGTTAAAGGTACCATGAGCACAAGAGGGACAGGTGATGGGTGATTTTATGTTCATTTATGTTTCATAGAGGTCTACAGCACAGAAAAATGCCCAATGGCCCATCAATTCTGCGCCGGTCAAACAAGTACCTAACTATTCTAACCCCATTTTCCAGCACTAGGCCCATAGCCTTGTATGCCATGGCATCACAAGTGCATATCCAAATGCTTCTTAAATGTTATGAGGGTTTCTGCCTCTACCACCCTTTCAGGCAGTGAGTTCCAGATTTCCAGAACCCTCTGGGTGAAAACAATCTTCCTCATATCCCCTCTAAACCTCCTGCCCCTTACCTTAATTCTATGACCCCGGTCATTGATCCCTCCATCAAGAGGAAAAGTTCCTTCCAGTCTACCCTAGCTATGCCCCTCATAATTTTATGCACCTCAGTCATGTCCCTCCTCAATCTCCTCTGCTGCAGGGAAAATAACCCCATTCTATCCAATCTTTCCTCATAACTAAAACTCTCCAGCCCAGGCAACATCCTGATAAATCTCCTCTGTACTCTCTCTAGTGCAATCACATCCTTCCTCCAATGTGGATTCCAGAACTGCAGGCAATGCTCTATCTGTGGCCTAACCAGCATTTTATACAGTTCCAGCATAACCTCCCTGCTCTTATATTCTATGCCTCGGCTAATAAAGGCAAGTATCCCATAAGCGTTCTTAACCACCTTTTCTACCTGTCCCCCAACCTGAAGGGACCGGTGGACATGCACACCAAGGTCTCTCTGATCCTTGGTATTTCCCAGGGTCCTACCATTCATCGTGTATTCCCATGCCTTGTTTGTCCTGCCCAAGCGCATCACCTCACACTTATCCAGATTAAATTCCATTTGCCACTGATCAGCCCATCTGACCAGCCAGTCTATAACCTCCTGTAACCTAAGGCTATCTTCCTCACTACTTACCACCCCACCATTTTTCGTGTCAACCGCGAACTTACTGATCAGCCCTCCTACATTCAAGTCTAAATCGTTTATATATACCACAAACAGCAAGGGACCCAACACCGATGCCTGTGGAGTCCCACTAGACACAGGCATCCAGTCACAAAAACACCCCTCGACCATCACCCTCTGCTTCCAATTCTGGATCCAATTTGCCAAATTGTCTTGGACCACATGGGCCCTTACCTTCGTGAACAGTCTCCCATGCGGGGCCTTATCAAAAGCCTTGCTGAATTCTAAGTAGACTACGTCAAATGTATTGCCCTCATCTACTCACCTGGCCACCTCTTTAAAAAATTCAATCAAATTGGTCAGTTATGAACTCCCCTTAACAAAACCGTGCTGACTGTCCTTGATTAATCCCTGCCTCTTCAAGTGTAGATTAATTCTGAACATCAGAATTGCTTCCAATAGTTTCCTCACCACTGAGGTTAGACTGACTGGCCTGTAGTTCCCTGGTTTACCCCTTCCTCCCTTCTTAAATAACAGTACCACATTGGTTGTTCTCTAGTCCTCTGGCACCTCTCCTGTGGCCAGAGAGGTACTGAAAATTATTGCCAGTGTCCCTGCTATCTCCTCCCTTGCCTCATTCATCAGCTTGGGATACATTTCATCCAGGCCTGAAGATTTACCTGATTTTAAGCCTGCCAGACCACTTAGAACCTCTGCCCTTTCTATGTTAATTTCTTTAATTATATCACAGTCCTTCTGCCTGATTTCCATACCCATGCTGTCCCTCTCACTTGTGAACACCGACACAAAGTATTCATTTAGAACGCTACCTACATCTTCCGGCTCCACACACAAATTACCACTATGGTCCTTAATGGGTCCTACCCATTCCCTAGTTATCCTCTTACTCTTAATGTACTTTTAAAATAACTTTGGGTTTTCCTTTATTTTACCTGCCAATGTTTTCTCATGCCCCCTTTTTGCTCTCCTAATTTCCTTTTTAAGTTCTCCCCTACACATTCTATACTCCCCTAGGGTGTCTGGCATTTTGAGCCCTCAGTATCTGCTATAAGCCTCCCTTTTTCTCTTTATCATACCCTGTATATCCCTCAACACCCAGAGTTCCCTGGATTTGTTGGTCCCACCCTTTATCTTTACTGGAATATGTTGGCCCTGTTTCCTTCTTGAATGAGTCCCACTGCTCTGACGCAGGTTTACCTAAAAGTAGTTGCTCCCAGTCCGCTCTGGCCAAATCATATCTGACCTCATTAAAATTGGCCTTCCCCCAATTTAGAATTCTAATTTCTGGCTCATCCTTGTCCTTTTCCATAACAACCTTGAATCTAATGGAGTTATGATCACTATCTGGAAAATACTCCCCCACTGATACCTCTACCACTTGCCTGGCTTCATTCCCTAAAATTACATCCAAGAGCGCCCCTCTCTCATAGGACCTTCTATGTTCTGGCTTTAAAAGTTCTCCTGGATGCATTTTAAGAATTCCGCTCCCTCTAAACCTATCACACTACGATTAACCCAGTTAATGTTGGGGAAGTTGAAGTCCCCCATGAGTACTACCCTATTATTTTTACACTTCTCTGCAAGTTGCCTTCATATCTGCTCTTCTATTTCTCTCTGACTGTTTGGGGGCCTATAGTACACCCCCAGCAATGTGATTGCTCCTTTTTGTTCTTAAGTTCTACCAATATGGCCATATTTGAAGAGCCTTCTAAGATGTCATCCCTCCTTACTGCTGTTATTGATTCCTTGATCAATACTGTGATACCCCTTCCTCTTATACCTCTTTCCCTGTCTCGCCTGAAGACCCTATATCCTGGAATATTAAGCTGCCAATCCTGCCCATCTCTCAAACATGGGCAGAATTTTGCCCTTGATGGGCGGGCGGACCCCACTGCCATTTTAAGTGGGCGGGCCAATTAATTCTCCAACTGTCAAGAGTGCACTCTTTCATGCATGTGCGCAAAGTGCTGCCTCAGGGAGATCTCTGAAAGGCTGGCAAATGTAAAAATTAGAGCAATAAAAGATTCATTACCATGACCCCCTCATGTGAAAATGTCACACAAGATGGGACATGTTAATGAAATAAAGGAAAACTTTATTAAACATTTTTAAACCGCTATCAAACCTCATCCTGCCACTGGATGAGGTTTTTAAAAAAATCACCTACCCGCCTGCCCGTTGGGCCCATGCGTCGAGCCGAAGTTTGCACGGGCTCCTCAAAATCCTGGCCCTTCAAAATCATCGACGATTGGCAAGTTAAGGGCCTTAACAAGGCCTTTAATTAATGGTGGGTGTGCATCCCACTGCATAGCGCGCCCACCAGCTGAAATATTGTGATGCAGCGTGCTGACTTCAAGAAGCTCGTGTGACATCAGCGCGCGGCATTTTCTGCGCTGACGTGCGGGCTCCGACACCCGCACACCAGCCAGAAAATTCTGCCCCATGTCTCTGTGACAACAATGACATCATACTTCCATGTGTTAACTTGTGCCCTCAACTCATCTGCCTTATTTGTCAGACTCCTTGCATTAAAATAAATACCATCTAACCTTGTCAAACTCCCTTGTGCCTTAACTGACCTATAATTTCTATGCCTTCCAGACTCACTTGCTCTCTCTTCTAATTTTGGCTATGCATCTCCCCCTGCTGAACCTCCTCTCAGGACCCCATCCCCCTGCCAAGTTAGTTTCAACCATCCCCAACAGCACTAGCAAACCTCCCCTGCAAGGATGTTGGTCCCATTCCGGTTCAGGTGCAACCCGTCCACCTTGTACAGGTTCCACTGCCCCCAGGCATGTTCCTAATGTCCCAGAAATCTAAAGCCCTCCCTCCTGCACCATTTCTCCAGCCATGCATTCATCTGGACTAATCTCCTATTTCTATACTCACTAGCGCGTGGCTTCCTACCTCCCTAAATTCTGCTTGCAGGATGTCATTCCCCTTTCTACCTATGTCATTGGTACCAATATGTACCACGATCTCTGTCTGTTTGCCTTCCCCCTTTAGAATGTCCTGTAGCCATTCAGTGACATCCTTGACCCTGGCACCAGGGAGGCAACATACCATCCTGGAGTCACGTCTACAGCCGCAGAAACGCCTGTCTGTTCTGCTTACTATTGAGTCTCCTACCGCAATTGCTCTTCCCCTCTTTTTCCTCCCCCACTGTGCAGCTGAGCCACTCACAGAGCCATGAGTGTGGCTGCAATCCCCAGCAGAACCATCACTCTCACTGTTTTCCAACACAGAAAAATGGTTCTCGAGCGAGATGCACCCTGGGGATTTCCTGACTACCTGCCTGACACATTTCTTCTGACTGATGGTCACCCATTCTCTCTCTGTCTGCACCTCCATCAGCTGTGGGGTGACCACGTCTAAAAACGTGCTATCCATGAAACTTACAGCCTCACTGATGCACCTCAGCGCCTCCAGCTGCCACTCAAGCTCCAAAACCCGGAGTTCAAGCTGCTGCAGCTGTTGGCAACACCTGCACACGTGGTCAATCAGAGCGCAAGGAGCGCCCAAGGCTTCCCACATGTTGCAGGCGATACATCACACAGGACTGAGCTGTCCTGCCATGCCTCTACTTGACAAAAAAATCCTTACTTTAAGTTAAATACAGTAAGAAAAAATGTTGAATTATTTATGTACTTCAAATGAAAACTAGAACTCTTACCTTTCCTTAGCTTCTTCTATTTTAAACTGGAGAAAAAACTGGAGAAAAGCACTTACTCACGTATCACCAATCAGCTCTCATCTTTGTGCTGACGTCACTTTTTGAAGCATCCCCACCCTCATGCTGGTTCTGATCTCTCCGCTGCTCTCTCAAGCTGTCTTGTTTTGTCACTCTTGTTATTTTCAAGAAGAACTGACTGCAGGACACTTTCCCCAGCCATCATATATTGGTCTGGGAATGAAGACCAGAGAAGTTTATGTAAATAGATTGAAATTGTCAAAATGAGATAAATTTTGTTTTTGTTGTCATGGCCAGAGTATGCTTCACCTTTTTATTTTATTGGTGCAGGGTGCGCCTGTATGTAATGCTGGACATAAGTGGCTCTGAACTTTATTGCATAGGCACTGAGTGTTCAAATGAAAGGCTGCTTTCAGACATCAGGGATGGAGGAGGCAGCAGTGGCAGTTGAAGCTGATCTTTGATAGCCTAGGCGAAGGAGCATTGGATCAAGGTGTCACTGTCTCCCTGGGGTTTATCAAGGCCTGGCTCCACACCCTCAGCGTTCTCCTCACCATGCTCATCTTTGGACTCACTACTTGAATCATCATCTGTGGCCTGTGCAGCTGTGTCAAGATCTTCTTCCTCCAATGGGTGCCCCCTTGCTAGTGCCAGATAGTGGAGAGTGCATGGGATGTCCACCCCCACAGTCAGAGCTGATCTCAGGCCCAATCATCTGACAAATGGAGGTCTCTTGAGAAGCAGAGTCTCCTTCGACATATTGAGGTATCTGCATCACTGCCTGTAAACCCTGGCAGCAGGATATTGGCATCTTCTGCGCCCCTTCTGCCTTGGACTACCTGCTGGCCCTGCGCCCCTTGTAACTGTGCCTCTCCTTCCACAGGTCACTCCCCTGAAAGCTACATTAAGACACCTAGCATCCTCTCCTTACTGCCACTCTCTTCCTCTCCAAAGGAGATGCCTCCAGCAGAGACCACAATTCCCATTACCAGGGTAAGGGAAGGCTGTCTGATACTTGGAAGGGTCCACGTGGTCTGACTCCTCAGGGGGCCTGGCAAACAGCAATGAGTCCTGAAATTAAGCCCGGAAATGCTAAGAATGAAGCTCTGAATAGAGATGAAGTTGCCAAATGCTAATAAGCAACCAGCTGCCAACAATCTTCAAAATTGCTCACTCTGGCAATGCTGCTGACTCTTTGTATCCCGCCCTTGGATGAAGTCTGTGAAAATGTCGGGTGGCCAACTGCCTGTTTTGCCTATGCAATGAGTAGAAAATTGCATGGGCAACATAAAATTACAGTCAGTTGGACTGGTAAGGGCCTTAAGTGGCCTGTTAATTAATGGCAGGCGCCACTCCAGCACCCACGTATACCTGCCAACCGAAATATCGTACAATTACGCAATGACGTCAGGACGCTCACCTGACATCATCCACGCTATTTTCCTCCTGTTCAGGTTGGGCGCGTACCCGACCGTGGGATCAAAAGTTCTGCCCATGGTCAATTAATTCATCCACTCTGTAGCCCCACTCTTGTCCAGACTTTTTGTAAGAAGCTCAAATCTGATGGACAACTGCAAGGGCTAAGGCTCCTCCACTTTTACCTTCTCGATTCCCATACCTGCCTCCCTTGCCGTCACAACATCCTCTCCCTGAGCATGGACCAAATCAGAAGATGCTGGCCTAAACAGTGTGACTACCTTCTGGAATGAGGGGTCTGAGCAACTCTTCCCATCCCTGATGCAGCACAGTGTCTGAGGCTTGCTTGGTCTGCAGCTCATTAACTCTGAGCAGAAGTTCATCGAGCTGCAAACATGATTGCCGTGGATCATACAGGTGTCCATTGATTATGTTTATGGTCTAATTAACTAAATAATTCATTACTTTCTTAATTAAATTGTGCTTATATTCTTATTATTTCAATTAATGCTATACTTGCTCCAAACCTAATTCTCCAGTTTAGATAAGTGAAGAAAAGAAAATATTCTAACCAATCACTTACTGTCTTCCCTATTACATCACACTTCAATTTTCCTTGAATGCAGACATTCCAGTCTGAACCAACAGACCGACTTTGCTCTTTAAAATCTCACCGCTGTCTCACTGCTCCCCCTCAGACTCACTCTTTGAACTCTCACCAGTGTACCACTGCTCCCTCTCAAACTCACTCTTTAAACTCTCACCACTGTCTCACTGCTCCCACTCTGACTCAATCTTTAAAATCTCACCGCTGTCTCACTGCTCCCTTTCAGACTCGCTCTTTAAACTCTCACCACTGTCCCACTGCTGCCTCTCAGACTCACTCTCTAAACTCTCACTGCCTTCTCATTGTTCCCTCTCAGACTCATTGAAGCAGTATGTACCTTTAAGAGAATGTAGATTGTTGACCATGTGACTGTATCGATCAATCACTACACAGCATGGGCTTCTTGGGTACTGTAGGTCTAGAGCTGGAAGTGATTAAAGAAGCACACATTGTGTTAGTGCTCTGTTCTTACTTCCATAAATCACCAATGTTCTCTGCCTATATTGTTTCAAGCATCAACTAATGTGTTAATATGAAGCACGCAGCTCACGTTCGCTGGACAAAGCCAACCTGGTAACCAAAAACATAAAACTGGTGATGAGGATAAACCAGATCAATTGATGGCAATCAAGAAAGCCTCAGTAAGCCAGCTTCGTTACTTCATCACTACCTTGAAAGCTGTTTGAAATCTCAATCTCCTTAGTTATCGAGTATGGTGCGGTTTGAGCATCTTAAATTTTCAACCCTGTTTCAGATGACTGGTTTCATTACATCAAACGCTTAGCGTTCTTCTTTACCGCTAACAACATCAATGGGGAGGACAAGAAGAGAGCGATTCTTTTGCCCATATGTGGGAGCAAAACGCATGGGCAGATCCACAGCCTCACGTCACCTAACACCCCCGATACGAAGGCTTTCGATGAGTTACTAAACATTATTAAAAACCACCTGGAGCCAAAGCCCTCAGTCACTTTGCAGCGTTTTAAATTCAATTCAAGGAACAGGCTTCCAGGAGAGACAATCGCTGGCTATGTAGCTGTTTTAAAGATTTAACAGAATATTGTGAGTTCAGAACTTCAGTTAATGACATGTTGAGAGACTGATTGATATGCGGAATCGGGGATGATGCTATTCAAAAGCGATTTCTATCTGAAACTAATCTAGACTTCAGTAAGGCATTAGAATTGGCAACAGCCATGGAGAGGCTGTTAGAGGCTCAGGGGCAATAAACGATACACAAAATGGTGCTATCCATCGTGTAGGGTGGGAAGGGCTGGTACCAAAAGGCACAAAAACGTCAGAGTTCGCAGGAAGGTGGGAAATGCCCACTATGTACAGACCATTGAAGAACAACAGTACTACAGTGAAAACCCACAACATTATTGAGAGAAATACATCCAGGCTGTCTGCAGGCGATCGACAGTTCAGAAATATCGAATGCTTTTTCTGGCACTGCAAAGGTCACATAATGCGGCACTGTCAAGATAGACTGAGACAGCATTTTAAAAACAAAGGTAGAAATCACGAAATCTGTCTCATTGAAGAACCAGAGGAAGCAGAATCTGACATCTATTCATTATACATGGGGAGGCAATAGCATAGTGGTATTATTGCTACGCTAGTAACCCCAGAGAGCCAGGATAATATTTCAGGGACCTGGGTTCAAATCCTGACATGACAGATGATGAAATTTGAATTCAAAACAAAAAATCTGGAATTATAAGTCTGATGATGACCACAAAAACCATTCTTGATTATTGTAAAAATCCATCTGGTTTACTTGTGTCCTTTAGGGATGGAAATCTGCTGTCTATAACTGGCCTGGCCTACATGCGACTCCATACCCACAGCAATGACTCTTAAAAGAGTTCAGGATGGGCTGGCCTAGCCAGCAACTCCCACGTTCAATGAATAAAAAAAATGCAGCCTGAAAGTGGGTAGAATTGAACCAAAACAGGTAGTCATTGGAGTCAATGAACAACCCATCAAGGTGGAGGTCGATACTGGGGCATCAATATCTGTCATAAAAGAAAGTGTGTTCAGACGTTTGAATAAAGAAGTCCTTCCTTTAAGTTTGGATTTGGGCACTAAATTAAAAACATATATGGGCGAAGAAATAAAAGTGAAAGGGATATGTCAAGTCCTGGTGCTGTATGGGGATCAGTCTGCAAATTTACCCCTTATAATAATAGCTGGGCTGGGCCCCAGTTTAATTGGTCGCAACTGGCTCAAAAAGATTAGATTGCAATGGGCCGAGATTTTTCAAATCAGAATGAGAAACTTATAAAAATTGTTACAAAAGTACACTTCCATCTTCAGTTACAAGCTAGGAAGGATTTGTGAGTTACAAGCCTAAATCCACGTAGAACGCCCACCAGTCCTTTATGCTCCATGGGACAAGGTCGAGACCAAGATAAACAGGCTGGAAAAGTTGGGTATCTTACAACTGGTGCAATTTTCCAAGTGGGTGGTACCCATAGTACCCCAACTAAAGCCAGACCAAAGTGTTTATTAATGCGGTGACCATAAGTTAACTGTAAAGAGAGTGGCCAAACTTGATAGCCACCCGATACAGATGATTGACAAATTATATTCAAAATTGGCAAGGGGCGTCACATATTCAAAACAGGACATGAGCCACGCCTACCAGCAGGTAGAGTTGGAGGAAAGCTCTCAAGAATTTGTGACCCTCAATACACATCTTGATCAATATACTTGACTACCCTTTGGGGTCTCATCAGCATGTGCTATTTTCCAGCATACCATGGAAAATATGCTTCAGGGACTGCCCCATGTCGTTGTTTATCCAGATGATGCCTTAGTTGAACTGACGAAGAACACTTAGCTAATTTGGAGGAGGTGCTGAAACACTTCTCACAAGTGGGGATGCACTTGAAGCGAGGTATGCCAGCATGTACTCATCCTCTGGACCCCATAGGGCCACCCCTGACACCAGAGGACCACGGGGCTTCACTTGCACCTGTATCACACCCGGTCTCTGAAGCAGATACCAACACCTTGGTGGGCATTAGATTGGCGGCTAGAATGTCACTGCACATTGGTAAGGGCACTTCATACTCGCTTGAAGTGCAGGTGGAGGCAGAGAGTACCCAGGGCGCAGGCAGTCAGAGGACTGTTGGGGACAAGGACGATGCTCAGTTGAAGGCTGATGATGAGCCTCTGGAGTCAATCGTTAGGCAGCAGATGCTAAATGTCCAGTGAAATGTGCAGGAGAATCTGGGGTAGATCCATGAGGGTCTGCATGCCATGGTCTCCGTTGTGGAGGAGTCCATGTGGAGCGTGAGCACTGCGTTGACCCTCATGGCTGAGGGCACTGCCTCCTCTATCGAGAGAATGGTGACTCTCGTGGAGAGGCAGCTCCAGGGACAGAATGAGTGTTTCCTGGGGTTGCGCTCGGACCTGCAAGCCCTCACACAGGTACTGACCTCAGGTGGTCAGTGCCAGTGTGGGAGATGGATGAGACACCCAATATCTCAGCTAGGTGCCCATCCATCCATGTGAACAGGGAGTTCCAGAGCGACCTTACATTTGCGCACGACCTGCTTGTCATCTATGCGGGCTCCTTGCAGAGTGCTCTGAGCTCCTCTACCCCTCCACCAGCAACCATCACATCTCATGAAACTGCGATGACTGGGGAGATGCCAGCCGTGGCACTGGCCACTCCCTCCCAAGCGGGGCCATCACAGGCTCCACAGGCCAAAGGACAAACACCAAGGTCATCAAGGCCAACAGAACAGCTGTCAGCAGGCTGCCTCCAGGAAGGGGGGTGGGGGGGCGGGGGGAGAAGGGGAGGGTGGGGGGGGGTGGGGGGGGGGCAAAACGTAGCACTCCCAAAAGTAATTTTAAGGCACCATGAGCATGAAAGGGACAGCTCATAGGTGGTTTTCTGTACATTTATGTTTGGTTTATATGCCGGCTGGTGTGGACATCAGTAATTGTAATGTCATAATGATTTCAATGTGATGATAACATTACATTTGCTTTGGTCATGATGGTCTAAGTATGCTTCACACTTTTTTCTTTCCTGTGCAGGCTACGCTAGTACGTAATGCTAAACAGCTGGGTACTTTATTGCACAAGCATTGAGTGGATTTCAGACATTCGGGATGGAGGTGGCAGCCCTGGCATGTGGTTGAAACAGATCTTTGGCAGCCTAGCTGAAGGAGCATTGGATGAAGGCATCCTTGGTGTCCCTGACTCTCTGGAGTTTACCAAGGTCTGCCTCCACGCCTCCAGCATTCTCCTCACTGTGCTCCTCTTCAGACTCTCTACTGGACTCATCATCTGTAGCCTGTGCAGCTGTGTCAAGATCCCCTTCCTCCAGTGGGTGTCCCCTTGCCAGAGCCAGATTGTGGAGAGCGCAGCATGCAACCATTATCAGTGACACCCACTCTGGGAAGTATTGTAGTGTACCCCTGATCATTCCAGGGATCAGAAGTGCACCTTGAGGAGACCTATGGTCCTCTCTACTACCGCCCTTGTACAGGCATGACTCATATTGTAACGCTACTCTGCCTCTGTTCTTGGGTGGCGGAGAGGCATCATGAGCCACCTGGTCAACGGATAGCCCTTGTCACCCAGCAGCCATTCATCCAGTTGGGCGGGAGCACTGAAGAGCATCAAAGGAACTGATTGGGTACCTTGCACAGACTTGTAGAATCTGCATCCTGTGGTCACACACTATCCGCACATTCATGGAGTGGAAGCCCTTCCTGTTGATGAAGGCAGCTGGCTGACCCCCTGGTGCCTTGATGGCCACATGTGTGCAGTCAATTGCACCCTGGATGCAGGTGAATCAGCAATCGTTGCAAAACCTCTGGCTCGCTCAACCTGGCTGACCTCATCCATACGGTAGAGAACAAAGGTCAGTACCCGCCTGAACAAAGTTTCTGTCGCCAGTTTGACACAACTATGGACAGCTGACTGGGAGACTCCATGCAGGTCCCCCACTGACCCCTGGAAAGAGCCAGAGGCATAGAAGTTGAAGGCCGCTGTGACCTTCAGAGCACAAAATTGCATTAGTAATGAAAAATCACCATGAATTGGCTTTTTAATGGCCTCAAATGGCCTCTTAATTAATGGCAGGTGCAACTCTGGCACCTCCAGTTTAAAATATATTAAGCTAAGGAAAGGTAAGAGTTCTAGTTTTTGTTAAAAGTACATAAATAAACTTTTTTTTACTGTATTTAACTTAAAGTAAGGTTTTTTTGTCAACAAGAGGAATGGCAGGGCAGCTCAGTATTGTGTTATGTACTGCCTGCAACATGTGGGAAGTCCTAGACACTCCTTGCGCTCTGACCGACCACATGTGCAGGAAGTGCCACCAGCTGCAGCTACTTGAGCTCCGAGTTTTATTGCTCGAGCGTCAGCTGGAGGCACTGAGGTGCATCCATGAGGCTAAGAGTTTTGTGGATGGCACGTTTTTAAATGTGGTCACCCCACAGCTTACGGAAGTTCAGACAGAGAAGGAATGGGTGACCATCAGTCAGAAGAAAGGTGTCAGGCAGGTAGTCAGGAAATCCCCAGTGTGCATCTCGCTTGAGAACCATTTTTCTGTGTTGGAAAATGGTGTGAGTGATGGTTCCGCCGGGGCGTGCAGCCACGTCATGGCACTGGCGGGACTAACATCCTACTATGAAGAAAACCACCTTCGCGCAAACCCATCAAAGACAAGTTTGTGCATTCCACCTCAGAAACTGTGAAACCAAACGCCAGCTTAAAGTAACCTGGTGTGGAGCAACACTGACGCATTGCGAGTGCCCTATCTACTTAGGAGTCACCCTTGACAGATGCCTCACCTTCAAGAACCATATCGAAAAGACAGAGGCAAAATTGAGCGCACAAAACAACATCCTGAATAAGCTCACAAACACAAAATGGGGAGTAAGCTCGAAAACATTCCGAATCAGTGCACTTGCTCTTTGCTATTCCACTGCCGAATACGCCTGTCCTGCATGAGAAAGATCTACTCATGCTAAAAAGATGGATGCCATTCTGAATGCAAGCTGCCGACTCATCACAGGTTGTTTAAAACCAACAAACACCAACAGCCTATATATCCTGGCGGGTATCACTCCCCGTGATATAAGAAGAATGGTAGTCAGCAAAAAAGAGCGATTCCGTCAAACATCAGATGAGAGGCACCCTCTACATGGTCATGCACCTACATTCAGCCGCCTAAAGTCAAGAAGGAGCTTCATGAACAGTGTTTTTCCATTACAATCAACCCCATCTGAAGCCCGCATCGCCTTGTGGAAAGACCAGCTCACCAGTCTCGAACAACCCCCAGTGATGGAAATTCTACTGGATGAAAGCCTTCCCCTAGGAGCTAATTGTAACTGGGCAACGTGGAAATGCCTTAACAGATTTAGGACTGGTGTAGGTCATTCAAAGGTGTCACTAAGCAAATGGGGATATACAACCTGCCGGACAACTTGTGAATGTGGAACTGAGCCACAGACTATGCAACATCTCCTGCAATGTCTATCACTTGAGGAACCCTGCACTGTTGTAGATCTTGCCAAATACAACAACAAAACGCAAAATGTGTCCAGTTCTGGCTGGGCCATGTATAGACTGTCCGTGGACATGATAAGAAAGAAAGATGGCATTGTGAGTGGCTCAGCTGCACAGGGGGCGAGGAAAAAGAAGAGAAGAGCAAAAGTTGTAGGAGACTCAATAGTAAGGGAAACAGACAGGCACTTCTGCGGCCTTCGACGGGACTCCACGAAGGTATGTTGCCTGCCTGGTAACAGGGTCAAGGATGTCACTGAACGGCTGCAGGGCATTCTAAAGGGGGAGGGCAAACAGACAGAGATCATGGTACGTATTGGTACCAATGACAGGTAGAAAGAGGGATGAGGTCCTGCAAGCAGAATTTAGGGAGCTAGGAAGCAGATTAAAAAACAGGACCTCAAAGGTAGTTATCTCCGAATTACTTCCAGTGTCATGTGCTAGTGAGTATAGAAATAAAAGGTCAGTCCAGATGAATGCGTGGCTGGAGAGATGGTGCAGGAGGAAGGGCTCTAGATTTCTTGGACATTGGGACCATTTCTGTAGGTGGCGGGACCTGTACAAGGCAGACGGATTGCACCTGCACCGAAATGGGAACAATATCCTTGCAGGGAGGTTTGCTAGTGCTGTTGGGGAGGATTTAAACAAACTTGGCAGGGCAATGGGACCCTGAGAGGAGGTTCAGCAGGGGGAGATGCACAACCAAAATTAAAAGGGAGAGCAAGTGAGTCTGGAAGGCATAGAAATTATAGGCCAGTTAAGATACAAGGGAGCTTGGCAAGGTTGAATGGTATTTATTTTAATGCAAGGAATCTGATGAATAAGGCAGATGAGTTGAGGGCACAAATTAACACATGGAAGCATGATGTCATTGTTGTCACAGAGACATGGTTGAGAGGTGGGCAGGATTGGCAACTCAATATTCCAGGATATAGGGTCTTCAGGCGAGACAGGGAAGGAGGTAAAAGAGGAGGGGATATCGCAGTATTGATCAAGGAATCAATTACAGCAGTAAGGAGGGGTGACATCCTAGAAGACCCTTCAAATGAAGCCATATGGGTAGAACTTAAAAAGAAAAAAGGAGCAATCACATTGCTGGGAGTGTACTATAGGCCCCCCAAACAGTCAGAGAGAAATAGAAGAGCAGATAGGTAGGCAAATTTCAGAGAAACGTAAAAATAATAGGTTAGTAATAGTGAGGGATTTTAACTTCCCCAACATTAAGTGAATTAGTCATAGCGTGATAGATTTAAAGGGAGTGGAATTCTTAAAATGCATCCAGGAGATCTTTTTAAGCCAGTAATTAGAAGGCCCAACAAGAGAAGGGGTGGCCCTGGACCTAATTTTAGGGAATGAAGCTGGGCAAATGGTAGAGGTATCAATGGGGGAGCATTTTGTAGATAATGATCATAACTCCATTAGATTCAAGGCTATGATGGAAAAGGACAAGGATGGGCCAGAAATCAGAGATCCAAATTGGGGGAAAGCCAATTTTAATAAGATCAGATATGATTTGGTCAGAGCGGTCTGGGAACTGTTGTCACTTTTAGGTAAATCTGCGTCAGAGCAGTGGGACTCATTCAAGAAGGAAATAGGGAGAGTACAGGGCCAACATAGTGCAGTAAAGATAAAGGGTGGGACCAACAAATCCAGGGAACCATAGAAGTCAAGGGATATACAGGATTCCATAGAGAGAAAAAGGGAGGCTTATGGCAGATACTGAGGGCTCAAAACAGCGGCAGCCCTGGAGGAGTATAGAATGTGTAGGGGGGGGTAACTTAAAAAGGAAATTAAGAGAGCAAAAAGGGGGCATGAGAAAACATTGGCAGGTAAAATAAAGGAAAATCCAATGTCATTTTAAAAGCACATTAAGAGTAAGAGGATAACTAGGGAAAGAGTAAGGCCCATTAAGGACCATAGTGGTAATTTGTGTGTGGAGCCGGAAGATGTAGGTAGGGTTTTAAATGAATATTTTGTATTGGTGTTCACAAGTGACAGGGACGATGTGGGTATGGAAATCAAGCAGAAGGATTGTGGCCTGGCAGGCTTAAAAGTAGATAACTCTCCAGGCCTGAATGAAATATCTCCTAGGCTGTTGAATGAGGCAAGGGAGGAGATAGCAGTGGTGCTGGCAAAAATTTTCAATCCTTTCTGGCCACAGGAGACGTGCCAGAGAACAGGAGGACAGCAAATGTGGTACCATAAGACAATAAGACATTGGAGCAGAAATTAGGCCAATCAGCCTATCGAGTCCGCTCCACCATTCGATTTTGGCTGATAAGTTTCTCAACCCCATTCTCCTGCCTTCTCCCCGTAACCTTTGATCCCCTTACCAATCAAGAACCTATCTATCTCGGTCTTAAATACGCTCAAGACCTGGCCACGACAGCCTTCTGTGGCAATGAATTCCATAGTTTCACCATTCTCTGGCTAAAGAAGTTTCTCCTCATCTCTGTTCTAAAAGGTCTTCCCTTTACTCTGAGGCTGTTCCCTCGGGTCCTAGTCTCTCCTACTAATGGAAACATCTTCCCCAAGTCCACTCTATCCAGGCCTTTCAGTACTCTGTAAGTTTCAATCAGATCCCCCCCTTATCCTTCTAAACTCCATCAAGTATAGACCCAGAGTCCTCAAACGTTCCTCATATGTTAAGCCTTTCATTCCTGGGATCATTCTCGTGAACCTCCTCTGGACCCTCTCCAGGGCCAGCATATTATTCCTGAGATACGGGGCCCAAAATTGCTCACAATATTCTAAATGTGGTCTGACCAGAGCCTTATAAAGCCTTAGCAGCACATCCCTGCTTTTATATTCTAGTCCTCTCGAAATAAATGCCAACATTGCATTTGCCTTCCTAACCATCGACTCAGCCTGCAAGTTAACCTTAAGAGAATCCTGGACTAGGACTCCCAAGTCCCTTTGCACTCCAGATTTCTGAATTCTCTCCCCATTTAGAAAATAGTCTATGCCTCTATTCTTTCTACCAAAGTGCATGACCTCACACTTCCGCACATTGTATTCCATCTGCCACTTCTTTGCCCATTCTCCTAACCTGTCCAAATCCTTCTGCAGCCTCCCCACCTCCTCAATGCTACCTGTCCCTCCATCTATCTTTGTATCATCTGCAAACTTAGCCAGGATGCCCTCAGTTCCTTCATCTGGATCATTAATGTATAAAATGAAATGTTGTGGTCCCAACACTGAACCCTGCGGAACTCTACTAGTCACCGGCTGCCATTCTGAGAAAGACCCCCTTATCCCCACTCTCTGCCTCCTGCCAGACAGCCAATCTTCTATCTATGCTAGTACCTTGCCTCTAACACCATGGGCTCTTATCTTACTGAGCAACCTCCTGTGCGGCACCTTGTCAAAGGCCTTCTGGAAGTCCAAGTAGAGAACATCCATTGGCTCTCCTTTGTCTAACCTACTCATTACCTCCTCAAAGAATGCTAACAGATTTGTCAGGCATGACCTCCCTTTGACGAAACCATGCAGACTTTGCCTGATTTTACAATGCACTTCCAAGTATTCTGAAATCTCATCCTTAATAATGGACTCTAAAATCTTACCAATGACTGACGTCAGGCTAATCAGCCTGTAATTTCCCATCCTTTGCCTCACTCCCTTCTTAAACAGGGGGGTTACATTAGCGATTTTCCAGTGCTTTGGGACCCTCCCTGACTCCAGTGATTCCTGAAAGATCACCACTAACGCCTCCACTATCAATTCAGCTATCTCCTTCAGAACTCTGGAGTGTAATCCATCTGGTCCAGGTGATTTATCCACCTTCAGACCTTTCAGTTACCATTATTCAAGAAGGGAGGAAGGGATAAACCAAGGAACTACAGGCCAGTCAGTTTAACCTCAGTGGTGGGGAAACTATTGTAAGTAATTCTGAGGGACAGAATTAATCTACACTTGGAGAGGCAAGGATTAATCAAGGACAGTCAGCATGATTTTGTTAAGGGGAGGTCATGTCTGACCAATTTGATTAAATTTACAGGTACGTAGATGAGGCCAATGCATTTGTTGTAGTCTACTTGGACTTCAGCAAGGCTTTTGATAAGATCCCACATGGGAAGCTGTTAACGAAGATAAGAGCCCATGGGATCCAAGGCAATTTGACAAATTGGATCCAGAATTGGCTGAGTGGCAGGAAGCAGAAGGTGATGGTCGAGTGGTGTTTTTGTGACTGGATGCCTGTGTGCAATGGGGTTCCACAGGGATCGGTGTTGGGTCCCTTGCTGTTTGTGATATATATAAACAATTTAGCCTTGAATGTAGGAGGGTTGATCAGCAAGTTCGCGGATGACACGGAAATTGGTAGGGTGGTAAATAATGAGGAGGATAGCCTAAGGTACAGGAGGTTATAGACTGGCTGGTCAGATGGGCTGATCAGTGGCAAATGGAATTTAATCCAGATAAATGTAGGTTATGCACTTGAGCAGGACAACCAAGGCACTGGAATACATGATGAATGGTAGGACCCTAGGAGGTACTGAGGATCAGGGGGACCTTGCTGTACATGTCCACTGGTCCCTTAAGGTAGCAAGACAGGCAGATAAGGCGGTTAAGAAGGCATATGGGATACTTGCCTTTATTAGCTGAGGCATAGAATATAAGAGCAGGGAGGTTATGCTGGAACTGTATAAAACTCTGGATAGGCCACAGCTAGAGTATTGTGCGCAGTTCTGGAGTCCACATTATAGGAAGGATGTGATTGCACTAGAGAGAGTGCAGAGGAGATTTACCAGGATGTTGCCTGGGCTGGAGAGTTTTAGTTATGAGGAGTGATTGGGTGGACTGGGGTTATTTTCCTTGGAGCAGAGGACATTGAGGAGGGACATGATTGAGGTGTATAAAATTATGAAGGGCATAGATAGGGTAGACAGGAAGGAACGTTTCCCCTTGGTGGAGGGATCAATAACCATAGATTTAAGGTAAGGGGCAGGGGGTTTAGAGGGGATGTGACGAAGAATTCTTTCACCCAGAGGGTGGTGGGAATCTGGAACTCACTACCTGAAAGGGTGGTAGAGGCAGAAACCCTCATAACATTAAAGAAGTATTTGGATGTGTACTTGCCCCACCATGGCATAAAAGGCTATAGGCCTAGTGCTGGAAAATGGGATTAGAATAATTAGGTACTTGTTTGACTGGCGCAGACTCGATGGGTTGAAGTGCCTTTTTCTGTGCTGTAGTCCTCTATGACTCTATGACTCAAAGTTTAAACTTTAACAAAAAACCCTGCCACCTTTGTGCTCTCAATAAGTCTCATGCTAATGACATTGTTGTCAGGCAGGAAGGTTGTAGCAGTGACGCAGAGCCACCCTGTTTGACCAGGAGGCTCTTTTATAACCCACCTGTGTCTGCAACATTGTCAGCTGATGCCGGTTTCTGAGCGACAAATAGCACTAGAGTATATAGTGTATGAATAGGAGGCATCAGACTGGAAGCAAATGCGCTGTAAAATGACCAGGCACATGGAAAATGCCATTTGACGCAGGGGAGTGTGAAGTGCTAGATTTTGGTTAGAAGAATGAGGAGAGGAAATATGAATTAAATGGTGCAACTTTAAAGGAAATTCAGTAACAAGTGGAATAAGAATGTTTATATACATAAATCTTTGAAGGTAGAAGGGCAAGTTGGGAAAGCCTTTAATAAAACATATGAGATCATGGGTTTTATTAACAGTTGCACAGAATACAGAACCAAGGAAGTTATGTCAAACTATCATAAAACAATGGTTAGGCCTCATCTGGAGTATCGTGTTCAATGCTAAGCGCCACACTTAATAGGAAGAGAGGTGAGGCCATGGAGATTTATTAGAATGGTACAAGGAATAAGGAAATTCAAGTATATGGCGGGACTGGAGAAGCTGAGGTTATTCTCCTTGGAGAAGAAGAGATTAGAAGGAAATTCAACAGAGTTATTTGAAATCATGATTTTTTTTTTCATTCTTTCATGGGAGGCTCTTTCTTGTGGTTCCCAGCAGATCAAAATAATATCACATTTAGACACAAATGCTGGAGCTTCATTCAATCTACTTCTCAGATCACACCATGTGCTGCACACTGATACATTGGTTTGTTACACTTACTGCAGTGCAGTTCATACATACAAACAAATGAAATATGAGCAGAAGTAGGCCATTCGGCCCCTCGTCTCTGCTCCGCCATTCATTAAAATCATGGTTGACCCGTTTGTGTTTCGAATTCTACATTTCCAAATACCCTCGATAAGCTTTGATTCCTTGCCTAACAAGAATCTATCTACCTCTGCCTTAAAATAATTCAATAACCCCACCTCCACCACCTTCGGAGGCAGAGAGTTCCGAAGTCACAAAACCCTCTGAGAGAAAAACATTCTCCTCATCTCTGTCCTGTAAGGGTGACCCCTAATTTTAAAACCATATCCCCTAGTTTTGGACTGACCCACAAGAGGAAACATCCTTTCCATCTCCATCTTGTCAATACTGTTTAGGATCTTATATACTTCAATCAAATCACCCTTCACTCTTCTAAAATGCAGTGGAAACAAGCCCAACCTGTCCAACCTTTCCTCATGTGACAAGCCGCTCATTCCCGGTATCAATCTAGTAAACCTTCTCTGAACTGCCTCCAGGACGTTTATATCCTTCCTTAAATAAGGAAACCAAAGCTGCACACAGTATTCAAGATGGGGTCTCACCAATGCCCTATATAACTGAAGCATAAAATCTTTCCTTTTATGATCAATCCCTTTCATAATAAAGGATAACATTCTATTAGCCTTCTTAATTACTTGCTGTACCTGCATACTAACTTTTTGTGACTCATGCACTAGAACACCTAGATCCCTCTGCAGATCAGAATCCTGTAGCCATTCTCCATTTAAGTGATACTCTGCTTTTTTATTCTTCCCACCAAATAATAACTTCATATTTTCCCACAAGACTCCATCTGTCATATTTTTTGCCTACTCACTCAACCTATCTATACCTGTCTGCAGCCTCCTTATGTCCTCTTCACAACATACTCTCCTACCTATCTTTGTGTCATCTGCAAATTTAGCTATCACGCCTTCACTCCCATCATCTAAGCCACTGATATGAATTGTAAAAAGTCGACACCCAAGCACAGACCCATGCAGAACTCCACTCGTCACATCCTGCCAATCATAAAAAGACTCCCTGTTTTTTGTCAGCTAGCCAATCTTCCATCCATGCTAATATATTACCCCTTACACAATGAGCTTTTATTTTCCACAATCACCTTTGATGTGGCAGCTTATCAAATGCCTTCACGGGCTCCCCTTTATTCACAGCACATGTTACTTCTTCAAAGAACTCCAATGAATTGGTTAAACATGATTTCACTTTCATAAAACCCTGCTGAATCTTCCCCTCTTTGATGATTGATTCTAACACCTACCCCATGACAGACATCAAGCTAATGGGCCTGTTGTTTCTTGTTTTTTGCATCCTTCCCTTCTTGAATAGATGGTTTATATTTGCTACTTTCCAGTCTAATGGAACATTTCGAGAATCTAGGGAATTTTGGAAAATTAACACCAATGTATCTACTACCTCATTAGCCACCAAGAGGTGAGCAATGAGGCACTTGGGTGCTCATGTATACATATGCATGAATATAGTTCCTAAATAGATTGGAATAATATAACAAATAACATGCCTTTTCTTTTGGCCCCTTTAAGCTCTCCTGTCCCACCCCCTTCTACCAGCTTATATTTTATCTCATTTCTATATGTCTTAGTTCTGATGAATGGTCGTACGGACTCAAAACATCAACTGTATCCCTCTCCGCAGATGCTGTCAGACTTGCTGAGTTTTTCCAGGTATTTTTGTTTTTGTTGTACCTTTTCTTTTATTCATCCATGGCTGCCCTTGACAAGGTGATGGTGGTGAGCTGCCTACTTGAACTGCTGCAGTCCATGAGATGTAGGAACACCCACAGTGCTGTTAGTTGGGAATTCCAGGATTTTGATCCATCAACAGTGAAGGAATGGCAATATAGTTCCAATTAAGTCAGGATAGTGTGTGGCTTGAAGGGGAACTTGCAGGGGACGATGTTCCCATGCATCCATTGCCCTTGTCCTTCTAGGTGAGAGAGGTTTCAGGTTTGCAAGGTGCTGTTGAAAAAGTCATGGTGAGTTCCTGCAGTGCAGCTTGTAGATGGTACACACTGCTGCTACTGTGCATCGGTGGTGGAAGGAGTGAATATTTAGGGTGGTGAATGGGTACTAATCAACTGCTTTGTCGTGGATGGTGTTGAGTTCCTTGAGTGTTGAAGGAGTTGCATTCATCCAGGCAAGTGGAGAGTATTCCATCACACTCCTGACTTATGTCTTCAAGATAGTGGACAAGCTTATAATGCCTCAAAATATCAATATAACTGTTCCAGTGATTAAATTTGTTTATATTATGTTGTTATTTTGGATGTATAATTTTAAGTAGAATTTATATATAAATATATATACATATATATGCATATTTGTGTGTTAAGAATGGTAAACACAGTTTCAGTTTCATTTAGGTTTTGTTTATGAACTTTGGTGCCTCAGTGTCTGGATAGATTTGTCACTGAAAGGTTTCAGGTCTTTTGTTTTTTTGGTATATATAAATTTTAATGAGGTCCTACAACCCCTGAGGTGAAAAACATGGGTCAAAAGGATTTGAAAGTTCAGTGATTTTGGAAACAAAACAAAAAAGTAGAAAAATCTTTACTGTTGCCTAGCAAGTGACCCAGTGACACAGAGATAGAAAAAAACTGGAGTTGAGAGAGGGAATGTTCAGTATGTGTCAGAAGGCAGGATTTGAGCTCTCTGAGAAGTAAAAGTACCAGACTATTGGAACAGTAGTTAACTGAATAATTAGTCATAGGGCTCAGTAAAATGGTCAGTTTGGCAGAGGTTCTACTGGAAGACTGAGTTAGGGAAACTCATTTGTTTGCTCTGCAGTTGAAGAAAGTGAGTTTAGAGTGTGGATTTTGTGTGTGTTGGGGAGAGACACGAGTTGGGTAAGAAACAGCAAGTGAATGCTCAGGAACTCACTGGAGGAAAAGCGGTTGAAACTATGCCAGTCCCAAAAGAGAAGCCTTTGTGTCTAGATAGAGGTAACTCTTCACTGGTTTATGTGTCTGTAAAGATACTGCTGGCTTTGAATTGTCTTCTTGGGTGGAATTTTCCCTCCTGGGGCGAAGTCTTGTGGTGGGGTCAGGGACAAGGAATGTTTCCCACCATGGAGGCTAAAGGGAATTCATGTGGTATCGTGTGACCATGGTCTTATTAATTTTGCAGTTGGGGGTTTTGCAACATTTGCATAGCAGGACAGACCCTAATGTCTGGGCATCATATTTAAAAGGCACCCAGACAGCAACTTACCCACCATGCTGATTGGGGAGATTACTAGAAGACAACATGGAGCTCCAGCACCCAAGCTCAGTGATGCCTCCCTGGACATCCTCCTCAATCAAGTGGAGGGCAGGAGGGACATCATCTTTCCAGCGGTTGTGAGAAAGAGGCTGAGCAGAGATAAGAACGCTGCATAGGAGCAAGTCTCCAGGGCAGACTGAGCCCAGGGCCTCCAGCAAAAGACAGCCTACAATGCCGCAAGAGGATGAATGGCCTCTTCCAGGCTGCCAGGGTCAATGAGCCCCCAGTGAGGTGAGAGTGAGTGGCCTTGACACCAAGGTAGCATTTGACCAAGTGTGGCATCAGAGATCCCTAGCAAAACTGGAGTCAATGGGATCAGGGGGAAAACTCTCCACTGGTTGGAGTCATAACTAGCATAAAGGAAGATGGTTGGTGGATATTTGAGGCTAATCATCTCAGTCCCAGAACATCAATGCAGGAGTTTCCGAGGGTCGTGTCCTTAGCCCAACCACCTTCAGCTGCTTCATCAATGACCTTCCTTCCATCATAAGGTCAGAAGTGGGGAAGTTCGCTGATAATTGCACAATGTTCAGTACCATTCATGACTCCTTAGATGCTGAAGCAGTCCATGTCCAAATGCAGCAAGAATTGGATAATATCCAGGCTTTGACTGACAAGTGGCAAGTAATATTCATGCCACACGAGTGCCAGGCAATGATCATCTCCATCAAGAGATAATCTAACCATCACCCCTTGACATTCAATGTCATTACCATAGCTGAATCCCCCACTATAAAAATCCTGGGGGTTACCATTGATCAGAAACCAAACTGGACTAGCCATATAAATACTCCGGCTTCAAGAGCAGGTCAGAGGCCAGGAAACCTGTGGCAAGTAACTCAGCTCCTGACTCCCAAAGCCTGTCCACCATCTACAAGGCACAAGTCAGGGGTGTGATGGAATACTCTCCACTTGCTTGGATGAGTGCAGATCCAGTAACACTCAAGAAACTTGACACCATCCAGGTCAAAGCAGTCCGCTTGATTAGCACCCCATTCACAAACATCCACTCCCACCACCACCAACGCACAGTGGCAACGGTGTGCACCATCTACAAGTTCCAATGCAGGAACTCACAAAGGCTCCTTAGACATCACCTTTCAAACCAACCACCACTACCATCTAGAAGGAGAAGTGCAGCAGATACATGGAAACACACCGCCTGGATGTTCCCCTCCAAGCCACACACCATCCTGACTTGTAAATATATTGCCATTCCTTCACTGTCGCTGGATCACAATCCTGGAACTCCCTCCCTAATAGCACTGTGGGTGTACCTACACCACATGGACTGCAGCAGTTCAAGAAGGCAGCTCACCACCACCTTCTCAAGGGAAATTAGGGATGTGCAATAAATGCTGACCTAGCCAGCAACACCCACATCCCATGAATGGATAATAAAAAAAGAAAGCTGCTCACACTCACCTGAATGAATGATACAGGGGACATGGGCCTCAGTGGCACTGTGATAATGTCATGTCTCATCACCCCACTGCAGCCAATTCACTCTGCAGGTGGAGAAGCCACTGTTTCTCCCTTACCATTCCACGTAGAGAGCTCACATACTGTCTGGAAGGTGTAGGGGGAAGGTGGGGAGGAGATCAGGGAGTGAAATAGTTCAGGCATTGAGGGCACCAGCAAGCACCGCAAATTACATTCCTCTTTGAGCCTTACCCTTATATGTGCATGGGCTCACTTCTCTGGAGGGTGCTGCCCCAGAACCCTTCTGGACAACCTGCAGAGCATCAATCAGCTGCCATACAATCCAGTGGGTTTTTTGGAAGACTGGCAGCATGAGAAAGATACATGAAATTGCCATATACAATTAAATGCTAAATACAATTGCTCTCAATCCTATCTTCTCTCTTTGCACAGGAGAAGTAAAGCCATAATCATAGAGAAATGGAGAAGACTTGGGTCAGTCACAGTTGAAAGAGCCACGTGATTTCAAGGAGCTGGCAGCCCAGCTGCCAGCGATGGAGTGGGACAGATCCATCTGAGATGGAGAGATTGGCTTGTGGCCTCCAGCAAGTAGAGATCCATGCACATCATAGAAACATCAGGGTCAAGAGTACCTCCATGTTGGAAGCAGCTCATATAGTCACTCATGCTCTCCTCTCTCACTTACAGGTGCCACCAGGCAGGTCCGAAACTGAAGAAGCCCCATTCAGCTCAAATACAAGCCTGGAGAGGAGCGGGACATCACTGATGAACAAAGTGCACCTGTGGAGGCGTCACAGCAGACACTGCAACCTCCACCAGCCCAGAGACACATATTTCAGTGGCTATTAATTCTAGTTTAGGGAGAGTCTTACAGTCTGGTGGTCACTGCATGGACATGTGTCCCCAGCAGGAGGAGACGGGTCAGCCAAGTTCACCCAGGTGTGCTGGGGAAGATGCATCTGCAGTTGGACACACTTGAGACCTCCACTCAGGTTGTCTGGCCCTTCTGAATGCCCTTTGCCCATGACCCCTTCAGTCTTGTCCTCTGTCACTGCAGGGGGAGCAGCTGCCCCACAGTGGGACGGCTAAAGTAAGCCAGGACTCCTCAAGGCCTCAGGTCTCCAGAGGCTGCCTGCCAAGATTATCCAAGATCAACAGGGCCAATGGGTCAGCAGGTTGCCTCCACCCATGCTGCAGATGTTGGGGGAGCACTTAGAAGTGTTAGGGGAAGAAAAGTTACAAAGTTCTGAATTCACAAGCGGTTGCATGTGTGCACTATGATTGTCAAACTTATCAAACTTTTGTAAATATTGTTCACTTGCACTTTAATCATGTCTGATGTAGCTTATTCGTGATAGTCCTTAAGCTTTTGTGTGCATACATTCCACCCATCATCTTCCTTGGGACATCCCATGTCCCCAGGAATCAGGCATCTGCAGGGAGGCAAAGATCTTTGCCAGGGCCCTTGCAAGCCATGTGCAAGAAATCTCCCATGCATGCTGAGCCTTTTCTCTTCAAGCTCTCATCTGTCCCAGGGCCCCAGCATTGTAAATACTATATGCTGTGGTTCCCATTCAGTTGTCCAGCTGAGCTGACCTGCATCTCTGTCCACCCCCAATGATCCAACCTCATGCAGCATCTTGGGGTCTCACCACGAAGTTCTGCATAGTTGCGACCAGCAATGGTGATAGTAACATTTGAGGTACAGTCTAACACCTTTTCCCCTCCCCTCCCTGTCACCCACACCATCTGCCCCATAACCACTGACCCTCCAGGAATCACTTTTGACCTCCCCTGTGTCATCCTTCAAACCTCCCTCATCATCTTCAGATAGATGTAGAGGTCCCTTTCTTTCCTGAAAATCCCACCCCCGTAATGATAGACCTACCCGCCCATATCCTTCTGACTCCGGAATCCGAGTCACTTTTAGCATCCAAACCAACAACCCTTGACGCCCCTTCACAGGACATCATTGCACCCTCACACTCCCACCCTACCTGCTCCCATTCCCCACTTTAACTGTCACCATCCCCTCCTACCATTGGTTACCCTCAATTTGCTCCCCCCCCAAATCCTCCATTAATTCCACTGACCCCTCCTTCTGAACCCCTTACCCCTCAGTAGCAGCCCCCCCCACCCCAACACCCTTGTCCATTCACACCTTTGGTATAATATAGTTTGTTTTTCTTGCTTGAACAAACATTGTATGCTTTGTATTAAAAGTACATCAGCAGGCTCCTGTGAATTTATTCAGTAAATTTCTTCCATGGTTTCTAAAAAAAAAGTTAGGTTTTATCAAGCTAGGTTTCACTCTGGGATCTGACGTGCCCTGTATTAACATCGGCTTGGGTTGTAACATTGTCTAAATTAAAGAAAATTAATAATTGAATTCTGTAAATAAACTGAACTCCTTAAGAGCCTTTTACAGTTGGTTTTCTTTTCTCAAAAACATTATTCACGGTATTATTTAGATGGTGAAACATTGTGACACTCCTTTGAGTGAAAGCAGCAGGCTGCTTTTGAAGTTTTTCCTTCAGGAACTCCCTCTTCGTTGCCTCCTTTGCAAAATATACAGCATACAGTTCCTCTTCCATGTGCTCCTTTCCAGCATGCCACATTATGTCCTGTTCATCCTCCATTCTTTCCAGTTCAGCAACTTTATTCTCTAGTTCTAACTTTTCATCTTGCAGTGTTGTAAGTTTCTGGAAATCTTCTTTAGCTACCTTAACTTTCCAAACTTTCCAAATTAACTCTCTTTTCTTTTCTGGCAAGAGCCCTTCGTGTTTTTCAATATTGACCTTGAGAATTTCAATAGCCGACTTCAATTCATTCATTGGTTTTGTATATTATCTCTCACACTGATAGAAGTTACCAAACCTGTAGGCTCTGAAACTCTAGCAATCACTTTCTAGTTTCTGGTAGGAGATGCTTTTCAATGTGTGTACTACCTTTAACCTTCAGCGCTTGGCAACTGCTCAACTCCAGGATGGCAGAACTATCTGTGGCCTTGACGTAGAACCAGTAGTTAACGCCTTTTCCTTTGTGTGTCCCTCTGATTTGGGTCATTTCTAGCTGTTGAATCTTAGTTTCCCTCATATGCTATAAGCATGGTTTCAGAATATCTCTCTTTGGGTAACCATTTTCTTTAAAATTTTCAGGAAAGATCTTCCGGTACAGGCTGAGTGGGATAATGTTACTCTGTGCACCCATATCAAGCTGCAGCTTCAGATTTATGGTTGTTGGTTTATTTCCCACCTTCTTCCTGACCTGAATGATTGTGTGAATTTCTTTTCTCTGGGAACTGTCACATTCAGCTGTTTCATGCAGCTGTTTGGTTCTTATGACTACCCTGTTCTCAACTCACCGACAGCTTTCAGGTTATCAATGCTTTGGTTGCTTTCTTTCCCTTCTCATTTCACCCTACAGTGCCCCCTCTGGTAACTCCCCTATTCTAATGGCCTAAATGACCCAAATCAGGGGAGTGTGAAAAGGGAGAACATTTCCTATAATTCAGACCCATCAAAACCGGTCTTGATCTAAGGAAGAGATATTAAAATGCAAATGCTGGATATTGAAACAATGGCTGTCACAGAGAGACCCACCCAAAACCACTTAGAAATACAAAATGAGCAGGATTTTACGTGTCAGCGAGCGGGGGGTGGGGTCCATTCGCCGATGCGTCAAATGATGCGCAGTGATGTCGGAAGGAACTCCCAACGTCACTATGCCCCATTTAAATTTTCAGGAGGGCGGGAGCGCAGCAAAATCAGCTGTGCACCCGCCAACCTGTGAATGGCCAATTGAGGCCATTGACAGAATCAACTGAGTAATTAAAGGACCTGCCCGTCCAACCTTAATGTTGGCGGGCAGGCCAGGAGCCCCGGCGATAACTAGAAAAAACATGAAACCTCATCCACAGGCGGGATGAGATTTCATGTAGGTTTTTTAAAATTTTAATAAAGTTTTTGTGAAAATTATGGACATGTCTCAACTCATGTGACATTGTCGAATGAGGGGACATGTTAGGGAAATTTTACTTTTCTATTTTTACATTTCTTACATTATGATCCGATTTCCCTGAGGAAGCACTTAGCCTCAGGGAGGTGAGTGCACTCTATTGCGCACATGCGCGAAAGACCACACTCTCGGCTTTGGGAATCCCCCCGCCCGCACAGGGAACGCACAGTGCTTCTGTACGGATGTCACACTGGGCGGGCCTTAATTAGCCTGCCCACGTAAAATGGTGCCACGTCCCCAATTGGGGGCGCCGATCGGAAGTGTGCCTGCGCGTGCCTGCCCTTCAACTTCGCCCCCGATGGGGGGGATAATTCAGTTCAATGTGTAAAGCACAACTGGGCAGGCTGCAGCTATTGCAGGGAGATTGCAGGAAAGACTTCAGCAGAAGAGTCAGGCTGAAAGCTCTCCCTCTCCCTCGCTCTCTTTTAGAACAAGTGTATCACCTAGTTTGGAGGACAACTTTGCTAGAATTCTACCAATGAACCAAGATCTTGTAATAATTGCAACATCTTCTGCATCTGACCACATCCATGAAGCCAGCTAATCCAAATCGCTGACAATGTTTACAAATCTACATCTCAAGGACAATCAAATGACACTTAACCCTATATTCTTTTAGCTATTTTTTTATTGGACGATAACTTCCCTTATTTCTGATACCTGTGTGTGTGAGATGTAGTGTTTTAAATATTTTTCTCTTGGTTAATAAATTTGTGCTTTCATTAACTCGAGAAAACCTTGTTCGATTGGCTCCTTCGTGCTCACAGCCTAAATAGTTAAAAACATTCTGATTTGGAAAAGAAATATCTTTGTGAAAAGAAACTTAAACCTTTGTTGTGACCAACCCAGGTTATTGAATAGAGGGGAGCCAGTTCAACATTTCTCACCTGGCTGTAACATACTGTTATATTACTCTAGTATATTTTAGGATCTATATGGTCATGCGTATGTATACATAAGTATCCAGAGTGCCACATCACTCATTTCTGCACTCCTATCTGTGAATTGAACCAACACCATTTTGTAGGCTGGGGAAAAAGGTTTAGGTTTGTTTAGCAATTGGGAGATCAGTGAGGATGACAGTAAAAACCCAGACAAAAATTTTGAGAAATTCAGCACATATCTCCAGCCAAGTCAAACCACTGGATCCAGCAATCTGAATTTCAAAGCCTGAGGCAGGAACCAGGTGAGCGTGCTGATAATTTTTCTATGTGATTGAGGAATGTAGTAAGTGTAAATTCAAGGAAATGGATAAAATATTGGTAGATCAGGTGAGGGTAGTTTATTTGTTTTTCACCTTCACCTTGGAAGGTGGCCTTGCATTTTTAAGTGGTTTGTTCTGTCTCATTTCAAATTTCAAAATTTCTAGGCAGTTGATAGTTGAAAATCATAATTTCAAAATTAAAGGGGCATAGCCTCAGGACAAATATAACAGGAGGTGAGTATTAGTGACAAGGCTGGAATTTGTTGCCATTCCTAATTGTCCTTGAGAAGGCGGTGGTGAGCTGCTTTCTTGATTTCATGCAGTCTATGTCATGTAGGTACACCCAAAGTGCTGTTAAGTTACAGGAATTCCAGGTTTTTGACCCAGTGACAGTGGAAGAACAGTGATATAGGCCAGAATTTTCCCCTCGGCGATTTGGGGGTGGGACCCGCTCGCCGAGGGAAAATGAGGTGGGATGATGTCAGGAGGAATCCCTGACGTCATCCAGGGCCATTTAAATCTTAAGGAAAGTGGGCGGACAGAAAATCAGCTGTCTGCTGGCTGACCTGCCAATGGCCAATTAAGGCCATTGACAGGCTCATTAAGATAGTTAACTGCCCTACCCAGCCAACCTTAAGGCTGGCGGGCAGGCCAGGATTCCCAGCGGCCTGTAGATTATTAATTAAACTTCATCCACTGGCAGGATGAAGTTTCATTACCATTTTGTAAAAATTTTAATAAATTTTATGAATTTGTTATCAACATGTCCCATCTCGTATGACATTGTCACATGAAAGGGACATGTTAATAATTTTAAAATGTATCTATCTTTTGACTTTACTTACCTTTCGCTAAACTCCCAGAGATAGGACTTTGCCTCAGGGAGCAGTGTGCACTTTGACAGTTGGGGATTCCCTCCCCTGCCGGAACAGGAAACGCATAGCGCTTCCTGTCAGGCAGGCCACTGGGTGGGCCTTAATTGGCCCGCTCACTCAAAACGGCAGCGGGCCCCACGTTGGCGACGGGGGTTGGCTGTCAGCCCACCGCCGATTCGGTGGGGCCCGCCCGCCAGCCAAGGGCTAAGTTCTGCTCATCGTTCCAAATCGAAATGGTATGTGGCCTGGAGAGGAATTTGCAGGTGGTTATGTTCCCATGTATCTGCTGCCCTTGTCCTTCTGAGTGGTAGAAGTGACAGGTTTGGATGGTTCTGTCGAAGGAGGCTTGGCAAGTTGACAGAGTAAATAAGGTGAAACTGTTCCCAGTGACATAAGTGTTGGTAATCAGAGGACACAGATTTAAAATGATTGGTAAAGGAACCAGAGGGGACATGAAGAAACATTTTTTTCCATACACAGTGAGTTGTTGTGATCCAGAATATGTTTTCTGAAAGGGTGCTTTAAAAAAACTCAATAGTAACATTCAAAAGAGAATTGGGTGAATACTTGAAGTGAAAATATCTACAAGGCTATGGGAAAAGAGAAAAGGAGTGGGACTAATTAGTTAGATCTACCAAAGAGCTGGTATATAATGATGGACTGAATGGTTCCCTTTGATGCTGTATCATTCTATGATTTTATGCCTCACCCACCGCTAGTCTGATCCTCACTACAGGCAAAAATAGCATTCTCATACGAGGAATGGAAATTTACAGCCAGAATTTTCAGATATCTAACATATAAAATCAGGCAATAAAAGTAACAGCAGTTATAAAGTCAGCAATGATTCAATATTGCTTATATGTATTAAGTATTAAAGTAGTAAGTGTTGAAACTTTTTTTCATTTTTTTGGAAGCATCAGAACCAATTTCTGAAAGGGAAAACTAATTCAATTTAGTCTCAGAAAATAAGGCCCCCTGGTTTAATCCTGATGCTAGTTGATTTTAACACATTTATATCAATATCATTTTTCTTCTGTAGTTTTACTCTTATTGTTCTTCTCAACAAATACCACCTAAGTCTCATCTCCTACTTTTGATAGTCTCAAATCTATTAAGCTTTGACAAAGGTACTTCTGGGATTCAAATGCAAGATCTCTAGTTCAGAAGATTGATGCTTAAAATTGTTACACTAGGATTCCAAGCCTCTAACATATTCTAAATGGTTGGAGCAGCTGTGCTTCATTTATACGGGTGTGTTGGACAGAGAATTCAAAGCAATCAGCAGAAAATTTGATTAATATAGGCAGTAAACTCTGGAAGAATTGCACCCTCACCAAGAGTTGGGCCTGCGATCGCTGCAGGAGTCTGCCAAGATTTGATTGGTGTTAGCAGAGCAAAGAGAGAAAATAAGCGGCTGCTATAGAGCCATCTTGAAGAAAAAAAAAGTAACAAGGTACTCACCTGCAGTGAAAAACAGCCATAGGTAGTAAATTAAAGCTAACAGACCAATCTGAGTTCATGCAAGGGCCAAACCAAATCCAAAATTGGGCATCTTGGAGAAGAAAGTTTTTAGGTTACAGGAAAGCATCAGGGTTATGTAAGAAATCAGAAAAAAGTACAAATTGATGCATCTTAATGCTTTTTTGGTGTATTTGCAGATGAAGCAATCTGTCCAACACACACGTATAAGGTTTAAATGAATCCTGAACCACATTTGGTGAGATATTAAAAGACTTTGAAAGATGTTTTAAATTCCTAGTTGTGGAGAATGCAGATCTTAAAAGAATGTCAAGAACGCGCACGATAAAGCACTTCGGTGCATTATTTTGTCGCTACTGATAGTTTCAACACAGATTTTTCTGAAGTAGTATTCATCTTTTTTAACTTTTCATGTTTTTCCAGGGCCATGTATTCGTTCTTCAAAGACTCTTTCAGGGCGGCGACTTCTTTGAGTACCCTTGCTGCCTGCTGTCACGCCTGGCTGTACTTCTGGTTGTGTTCTTCCAACTCATCAAGGGGATGTGGTTGAGGGGAGGGAATTTCCTCAACCTTGACCTTTCTGTTACCAACCAATCTGAATAGCATGACAAACTCTGCATCACATCCTTCTTTCTCAAAGCTGAGATGCATCTAAGAAGTTCAGATATAAGAATTGCTCCCTGTATTTGGTGGATATTGCCTCGTGCTGAGAGCAGTTCTGTCCCTCCTCCTACTCCCCCTTCTAGCAGCTTGTCCTGCTCTTTGTGGCTTGTCTTCATTCTCATGCTCAATGCCAAGAGGAAGGCCTGCAATCCACCCATATCTGGAAGAAACTGATTTGCGCAGAAGCCTATAAATCACCAAAAGTGCAATTCATCACCTGCCACACTGTTCCCTGTATACTATTGAAACTTCAGCCAACGGTGAACCAAAAAATCATTGAATTGCAGCCAGAAGAAATAAACCCACAACTAATTTGTTGATGATCATTTTATATATTCATGATGGTAATGCTTAATGTGTGTCTGCCCAGCTGGGTGAGGTTAAAAGATGGCTTAGGCTGGAGTGTGGAGCTTGTGAATGCAATGCTGGCATTAAACAAGCATTTTATCCTGATTTACATGATCTGCCTCCTTTGCATGCTGCTGGTGGACATTAAGTATACAGGCACTAATCTCTTTACAAACATGGTATCCAGAACACTTCCCACTTGAATGCTTGCATGTATGCCACCGATGTCATTTTGAATGCTTTTGTACCTCCCAAAAAGTAGGTGCTATCCAAGGTCAACTTTTTTCCCACCTCATGCCACTCTATGCTTAGTTCTTCTAGGCAGAGTACCAAAATCATTCATTTGGGTGAGCAACACTTCAACAGGTTAGATGCTTACCCTTTCTCTTCTGTTGGAGAGGCTGTTTGATTGCTTCTCACATGTGTCTGCCCACTTCTTTAAATGCAGCAGTTCTTTAACTTATGATATTGTAACTCTCCTCCAGGCACTTCTTGGAATCTCTACCTCCAACCTCCGTTTTCAGTGCATCTGGCCTACTGCTGGTGAACCTCCAACACTTTCCCTCCTATCATTATGGAAACTCACTGACCCTGAGATTACTGACAGGGTCAGCCTCTTAACCATTTCATTGATAGCAGTTAAATCAAATGCAACACTCTGAAATAATTTTTAAGGAGCAGAAGTTTCGGGTGCTGGCTAGGTATATTTTAACAGGGGCAAACGGTAAGGGAATCAAATCCGGATTCCTTGGATAATGAGCCAGATAAAGAATATGACAAAACAAAAAAAGAGGGTATGTAATGTACTTTTTTATTCATTTACGGGATGTGGGCATCGCTGGCTGGGCCAGCATTTATTGCCCATCTCTAATTGTCCTTGAGAAGGTAGTGGTGAGCTGCCTTCTTGAACCGCTGCAGTCCATGTGCTGTAGGTACACCTACAGTGCTGGTAGGGAGGATGTTCCAGGATTTTGACACAGCTACAGTGAAGGAATAGCAATAGATTTTCAAGTCAGGATGATGAGTGGCTTGGAGGGGAAATTGCGGGTGGTGTTGTTCCCGTATGGCTGCTGCCCTTGTCCTTCTGGATGGTAGTGGTCGTGGGTTTGGAAGGTGCTACCTGAGGAGCCTTGGTGAGTTCCAGTTGTGCTTCTTGTAGATGGTACATACTGCTGCCACAGTTCGTCGGTGGTGGACTGAGTGAATATTTGTGGAAGGGATGCCAATCAAGTAGACTGCTTTGTCCTGGATGGTGTCAAGCTTCTTGAGTATTGTTGGAGCTGTACTCATCCAGGCAAGTGGAGAGTATTCCATCACACTCCTGACTTGTGTCTTGTAGATGGTGGACAGGCTTTAGGGACTCAAGAGGTTAGTTACTAACTGCAGGATTCCTAGCCTCAGGCCTGCTCTTGCAGCCACAGTATTTATATGACTAATCCAATTCAGTTTCTGGTCAATTGTAACCCCCAGGATGTTGATAATGGGGGATTCAGCATATCAAGTCAATTCTTCAAATGAGAACCAGATTTTAAAAAATTGGTCTGAGTTTTCAGTGCTGCCTGGGTAGGGGGTGGGGGCGGGGTGTGGGGGGTGGGGGTGGGGTGGTGGGGGGGGAGGTGGGCAGGGTGGGGGAACTACCTCAGGAAGCTGAAGAGCTTAAATAAAAAAAATTAAGATTTTAAAAACCGTGAAAAAATGCCCCATGCATCAGAATCAGTCATCGGTAAATATGGATGATGAAAATTCTGTCCAAACATTGCTTTCTTTTTATTAATATCAGAAACCTCATCCGGCCCTTAGATGAGGTTTCCTGAAAAATGGAAAGGATGCATGGCCGATTTGCCTGCCCATCAACCATAACTTTGGATGGGCAGCGAAGAATCCCAGTTAATTGTGCCAGTAATGGGCTTAAAGTGCAAGGATCAAGTAGTTTACGAGCACTTTGTATCAGTGTTTACGAAGGAAGTGGATGCTTAAAAAAGTACTGGTAGAGATGGTAGTTACTTAGATGAAAATTGAGAGACAGGATGTACTGGAATGGCTGGCTATGCTTGGAGTAGATAAGTCACCTGATTGGATGACTTGCAACCCAGATTGCAAAGGGAAATTGGGGTAGAGATAATGGAGAGGCTTGCCACAGTCTTCTAATCTTACCAAGATGTGGGGGAAGTGGCAGACGATTGGAGAGTGACAAGTGTGACCCCCTTATTCAAGAAAGGCCCTAGTAACTACATTTTAATATCAGTTGTGGGTAAGGTTTGGAAACAATAATCATGATTTAAAAAACATTAGGCATTTGGAGAGGTTTGGATTGGTTAAGGGTGGCCAGTATGGATTTGTAAAGGCAGATCATGTTTGACTAATCTAATTTAATTAGCTTAAATTAGAATGTAAAGGAAAAATATCTCAAAAATTTGAACAACATGTTAAGCAAGGCGTTTCATGCAGCTACTATGCAGTGGCTATGCAAGAGATACTTTCCATTAACAGGAAACTGTCGTCAGGCCAAAAAGATGTCTACCATACAAGTGAGCAATGTTGTGTATGAATCTCAGTGCTGCTGTGATGCCAGGTACATAGGCCATACATCCCAGCGATTGATCGAATCAAACAGCATGTTTCTCCAGCTGTTCATAATAAGCACAGTAAAGATCATACTCAACAAGCCGGCAGCTACAAAATCCAAATAAAAAAGTCTACTGTTGATGCGAATCGGCGATTGGGCAGCACTTGCTGAACAATCCTGTGTGTGCTAATAGCTGCACTAACAACCAATTTAAGACAATCAGTCGATCTTGTAAAGTAAAAACAAAAACAGAATTACCTGGAAAAACTCAGCAGGTCTGGCAGCATCAGTGGAGAAGAAAAGAGTTGACGTTTCGAGTCCTCATGACCCTTCAACAGAACTGATTGAATGTTAGAAGAGGGGTGAAATATAAGCTGGTTTAAGGTGGCAGGAGGGGGGTGGTGGTGTGGTTGTAGGGACAAGCAAGCAGTGATAGGAGCAGATAATCAAAAGATGTCACAGACAATGGGACAAAGAAGTGTTGAAGGTGGTGATATTATCTAAACGAATGTGCTAATTAAGAATGGATGGAAGGCCACTCAATGTACAGCTCTAGTGGGGGTGGGGTGGAAAGACTAGCCCGGCACACAAGATTTAAAAATAATGGAAATAGGTGGGAAAAGAAAAATCTATATAAATTATTGGAAAAAACAAAAGGAAGGGGGAAGAAATGGAAAGGGGGTGGGGATGGAGGAGGGAGTTCAAGATCTAAAGTTGTTGAATTCAATATTCAGCCCGGAAGGCTGTAAACTGCCTAATCGGAAGATGAGGTGCTGTTCCTCCAGTTTGCGTTGGGCTTCACTGGAACAATGCAGCAAGCCAAGGACAGACATGTGGGCAAGAGAGCAGGGTGGAGTGTTACAATGGCAAGCGACGGGGAGGATTGGGTCTTTCTCACGGACAGACCGCAGGTGTTCTGCAAAGCAGTCGCCCAGTTTACGTTTGGTCTCTCCAATGTAGAGGAGATCGCATTGGGAGCAATGAAAGCAGTAGACTAAGTTGGGGGAAATGCAAGTGAAATGCTGCTTCACTTGAAAGGAATGTTTGGGCCTTTGGACGGTGAGGAGAGAGGAAGTGAAGGGGCAGGTGTTGCATCTTTTGAGTGGGCATGGGGAGGTGCCATAGGTGGGAGTTGAGGAGTAGGGGGTGATGGAGGAGTGGACCAGGGTGTCCCGGAGGGAACGATTCCTACGGAATGCCGCCGGGGGGGTGAGGGGAAGATGTGTTTGGTGGTGGCATCATGCTGGAGTTGGCGGAAATGGTGGAGGATGATCCTTTGAATGCGGAGGCTGGTGGGGTGATAAGTGAGGACAAGGGGGAACGTATCATGTTTCTGGAAGGGAGGAGAAGGCATGAGGGCGGATGCACGGGAGATGGGCCGGACACGGTTGAGGGCCCTGTCAACAACCGTGGGTGGAAAACCTCGGTTAAGGAAGAAGGAGGACATGTCAGGGAAATTTTTCCAGGTAATTCTGTTTTTGTTTTGGATTTCCAGCATCCGCAGTTTTTTGTTTTGATCTTGTAAAGTAATTCATTTACACTTGCCAGAAGTGATGTACATTCATGTGTAGGGATCCGTTCTCTGCAAACAAAAGGAATATATTCAAGACTTGTGCCTTTTTTTTGAATTCCCTGGGAGCTTAGCGAGGCTATAGTTGCCAGTTGTTTTCTCCACAGCAATGCCTCATCCAATCAGAGTCAACTTGCCAACTAATCACTGCTTTCTCCTATAGCATGAATTGCTGTGATTGTTTGAAATTTGGCATTCTTGTGTTGTCCTGATGAGTGGAAGATGAAAAGTTTCAGCAACATGTCTCTCTTTTCAGCAATATTCTAATTAAATATTTTGATGAAGTAACAGAGAAAGTTGATGATGGGAACAGATTTTAGGAAAGCATTTGACAAGAAACATGTAAAAAGATTAGAAACAAAATTGAGTCTCATGCAATAGGAGGGTTGGTGTCAGCACAGGTCAAAAATTTGCTTAAAAGCAGAAAACAATGGTTGTTTTTCAGACAGTGAAATTTCAGTGAGCAGTGCGGGGCTGTAAAGAACAAGACTTCAGTGAGCAGAGCAGGGCTTAAATTTAAGGAAATAATCTTTTAATTAAAAACAAACAAAAAATATAGCAAGGGATTTCAGTTTCATGTGTTGTACAGACGACAGCATGTGGGAATTCGTAGGCACACCTTGCAGTCTGGATGACCCTATGTGCAGTAGGCCAGCTTGAGCAACAGGTTTCGGAGTATTACAATTAGCTCCCCACAGACCGAGGTGGGAAACGTATCCCTCCATCAGCGGGCTGAGTGGAAGATCACAACCTACCTTCACACCATCGTGAAGTAGCTCCCGCCATATTTTCCGTGCATGCGAACTATCATGCCCACCGCCAGCAGTCTCTGAAAATTCCACTGTTAGTGTGAAAGGCTTAGAGTGGGCAGAATTCTTAAACTGCATCCAGGAGAGCTTTTTGAGCCAGCACATAGAGAGTCCTACAAGGGAAGGGGCGGCACTGGGCCTAATCTTAGGGAATGAAGCCGGGCGAGTGGTAGAATTGTCAGTGGGGGAGCATTTCAGGGATAGTGACCATAACTCTGTAAGATTCAAGGTAGTTATGGAAAAAGACAGGATGCAGGCTTTCATAGTTGGTCCAGCATTTATTGCCCATCCCTAACTGCCCTTGAGAAGTTGGTGGTGAGCTCGACCGGAAATAAAGGTCCTGAATTGGGGGAAGGCCGATTTCAATATGGTAAAACAGGAGCTGGCCAAAGTGGACTGGGAGCAGCTATTTGTTGGAAAATCTACATCAGACCAGTGGGAGTCACTCAAAAAGCAAATAGTGAAAGTTCAGGGCCAACATGTTCCTGTAATGGTGAAGGGTAGGACCAACAAGTCCAGGGAACCCTGGATGTCAATGGATATAGTGGATTGGATATGGGGGGAAAAAAGGAGGCTAATGGCAGATACAAAGGGCTGAAAACAGCAGAAGCCCTAGAGGAATATAGAAAGCATAAGGGGGGTACTTAAAAAAATAATTAGGAGAGCGAAGTGGGGCATGAAAAACCACTGGTGGGCAAGATAAAGGAAAATCCCAAGGCATTTTATAAATATATTAAGGGCAAGAGGATATTCAGGGAAAGAGTAGGGCCTATTGTGGACCAAAGTGACAATCTGTGCGTGGAGCCAGAGGATGTAGGTGAGGTTTTGAACTATTACTTTTCATCTGTGTTCACTATGGAGAGGGACGATATAGGTGTAGAAATCAGGGATGGGGACTGTGATATTCTTGAACAAATTAGCATTGAAAGGGAGGAGGTATTAACAATTTTAGCAGGCTTAAAAGTGGATAAATCCCCAGGCTTAGCTGAGATGTATCCTAGGCTGCTATGTGAGGCAAGGGAGGAGATTGCAGGGGCTCTGACACTAATTTTCAAATTCTCTCTGGCCACAGGAGAGGTTCCAGAGGACTGGAGGACAGTAAATGTGGTACCAGTATTCAAGAAGAGTAGTAGGGATAAACCAGGCAATTACAGGCCAGTGAGTCTAACATCAGTGGTAGGGAAACTATTGGAAAAAAATTCTGAGGGATAGGATTATTTTCCACTTGGAGAGGCAGGGATTAATTAGGGATAGTCAACATGGCTTTGTCAGGGGGAGATCACTTCTAACAAATTTGTTTGAATTTTTCGAGGAGGTGACTAGTTGTGTAGATGAGGATAATGCAGTTGATGTCGTCTACATGGACTTCAGTAAGGCTTCTGACAAGGTCCTACATGGGAGAATGGTCAAGAAGGTAAGTGCCCATGGGATCCAGGGCAATTAGGAAAATTGGATCCAAAATTGCACTTAGTGGCAAGAGGCAGAGGGTGATGGGGAATGTTGTTTTTGCATTTGGAAGCCTGTGGTGACTCATGTAGCTTTCTGGATCCTTGCTGTTTGTAGTGTACATTAATGATTTAGACATGAGTATAGGAGGTCTGGTCATTAAGTTTGCAGATGACACAAAAATTGGTGGTGCTGTAAATAGTGAGGAGGAAAGCCTTAGATTACAGAATGATATAGTTGGGCTGATAAGATGGGTAGAGCAGTGGCAAATGGAATTTAATCCTGAGAAGTGTGAGATGATGCATTTTAGGAGGACTAACATGGCAAAGGAATACACAATGAATGGTAGGACCCTAGGAAGTACAGAGGTTCAGAGGAGCCTTGGTGTACATGTCCATAGATCACTGAAGGCAGCAGCACAGGTAGATAAGGTTAAGAAGGCATATGGGATACTTGCCTTTATTAGCTAAGGTATAGAATATAAGAGCAGAGAGGTTATATTGGAGCTGTATAAAATGCTGGTTAGGCCACAGCTGGAGTACTGTATGCAGCTCTGGTCATCACACTATAGGAAAGATGTGATTGTACTGGAGAGGGTGCAGAGGAGATTCACCAGGATGTTGCCAGGGCTGGAGTGTTTCAGCTATGAGAGACTGGATAGGCTAGGGTTGTTTTCCTGGGGCAGAGAAGGCTGAGGGGGGAACCTGATAGAGGTATACAAAATTATAAGGGGCATGGATAGGGTAGATAGGAAGAAACTTTTTCCTAAGTGGTGGTGTCAATAACCAGGGCGCATTGATTTAAGGTAAGGGGCAGGAGGTTTAGAGGGGATTTCAGGAATTTCTTTTTCACCCAGAGGGTGGTTGGAATCTGGAACACACTGCCTGAGGGGGTGGTAGAAGTGGGAACCCTCACAACATTTAAGAAGCATTTAGATGACCACTTGAAACACCATAGCATACAGGACTACGGGCTAAGTGCTGGGAAATGGGATTATAATAGATAGGAGCTTGATGGCTGGTACAGACATGATGGGCCGAAGGGCCTGTTTCTGAGCTGTATGGCAAAGAGGATAATGTCAATGGTGCTCCACATGGGTCAGTGTTAGGTCCACTGCTTTTATATGATATATATAAATTATTTGGATAATAGAAACAGAATAACATTTCAAAATTTGCCAATGATGCTAAACTTGGAGGAGTGGCAAATAGTGAGCATGATAGAAATCAACTGCAACAGGATATAGAGAGACTAACAGAATGGGCAGACACGTGGCAGATGGAATTTAATACAGAGAAGTGTGAGGTGATGCATTTTGGCAGAAAGGATAGGGAGAGGCAATATAGACCCAATGGCACAGTTCTGTAGAGTGTTCAGGGACAGAGGGAACTGCAGGTGCATGTGCATAGATCTTTGAATGTAGTAGGATACACTAAGTGAGGGTAATTAGCAAAGCATATGTGATCTCGGGCTTCATAATAAAGGTTTTGAATACAAAAGCAAAGAAGTTATGCTGAGCCTTTTAAAAGTTCTGGTTAGGACACAAACAAAGTATTGTACCCAGTTCTGGTTGCCACATTTCAGAAAGGATGTGAGGATCCTTAAGATGCTGCAGAAGAGTTTTACCAGGATGGTTCCGGGAATGAGAGATTTTAGCTACAAGGTTAGGTTGGAGAAGCTGGCATATTCTCCTTGGAGCAAAGGAGATTGTGGAGAAATTTGATAGAGGATGATTCAGTTTGTGACAGGTTTAGTTAAGGTAGATATGAAAAAACTGTTCCTGTTAACTAATGTGACAAGGACTAGGGGATTTAAAGTTGGGCAAGAGATGCAGGGGGAATGAGAGGGAGAACTTATTTTTTCACAGTGAGTGGTAATAACCTGAAACTTGCTGCTTATAAGGGTGAAATAGAGATGATCAATGATTTAAAAGGGAAATTAGTTGGGTACTTCTAGGAAATAAACCTGCAGGGACATGCGGATAGGGTAGGGGAATGAGGCTGACTGGATTTCTCTATGAAGAGATGGCATAGATTTTATGGACAGAATGGCCTCTTTCTGTACCATAAATGACTCTATGGCTGAGATTTTCTGGCCCTGCCGGCTGCCGAGAACTTAAGGTCCAGCTAAAAGTCAATGGACTTTTGGCTGGTCCGCCACATCCGCCATGGCAGATCCTGCCATGGTGGGGCTGGAAAATCCCGGTTTATGCTCTACAAATGGAATCAGAACAGGGGATACAATGTAGCTCCTTATGTGTCTCAGTGTCAAATCTTGTTTGATGACATTCCTGTGTTCCTTTGAATGGTTTACTAAGCTAAACACACTATAAAAATGTGTAATTTTTCTACTCTAAAGGTAAATGCATGTTGCCATTCTTATATATGATTTCTTATATATTCATATATATGATTTTCTTGTAAATGATTGTACAATGTCCAGTACCACTGTGATTCCTCAGATAGTGAAGCAGACCATGTCCATGTGCAGCAAGGCCTGGACAATATTCAGGCTCAGGTTGATAAGCAGCAAGTAACATTTGCGCCACACAAGTGCCAGGCAATAGCCATCTCCAACAAGAGAGAATCTAACCATCTCCCTTGACATTCAATAGCATTACAATTGTTGAATCCCAAAAATTAATATCCTGGGGGTTACCGTTGACCAATCACATAGATACTGTGGCTACAAGAGCAGGTCAAAGACTGGGAATTTGCATCAAGTAACTCATCTCCTGACTCCCTAAAGCCTGTCTACAATCTACTAGGAACAAGTCAGGAGTGTGATGGAATTCTCTCCTCTTGCCTGGAAGTGCATCTCCAATTACACTCGAGGAGCTCAACATCATCCAGGACAAAGCAGCCCACCTGATTGGCACCCCATTCATCACTTTAAACATTCAGTCTCTCCAGCACTGGCACACAGTAACAGCAGTGTATACCATCCACAAGATGCACTGCAGCACCTCCCCAAAGACTCCTTCGACAGCACCCTCCAAACCCACAACCTCTATTATCTAGACGGACACGGGCAGCAGATACATTGGAGCACTAGCACCATCAAGTTTCCCTTCATATCACACACTATCCTGACTTGGAGATATATCGCTGTTCCTTCATTTTTGCTGCATCAAAAATCCTGGAACTCCGTCCCTAACAGCACAGTGGGTGGACCTACACCAGATGGACTGCATCAGTTCAAGAAAGCAGCTCACCACCACCTTCTCAAGGGCTATTAAGAATGGGCAATAAATACTGGCCTAGTCAGTGATGCCCACACCCTGTGAAAGAATATGTAAGCAAATATATATATTATATATATGTATACTTGGAATGAAAACTATTTCCTGGCAATGGGGAAAAAGCAGAGAAGTGGGAATAAATAGATAGCTCTTTTAAAGAGCCAGTACAGGTCTGATGGGCCGGCTGACATTTTACTGCACTTTAAGATTCTATGACTATCATACAATCACGAAACATGGAAGGATGCCATTCAGCTCTTCCATTTCTTCTTTTTCAAATCTATATTCAACCCCCTTTTTTGAAAGTTACTATTCTGTTTGCATTCACAAACCCTTCAGGCAATGCATTGATACCAGCTTCTTTCTGATTTTATAAACTAATTTTATGAATCTTTCGATTTTTGATTTTCTGCCAAACAGCATTTTGTAATTTGATTGGAAACATTTGCTCTGGCAAACAGTCATGTAGTGAAATGGCAATGCCTTGTTGTTTCACCCCTGTAGGCAGAAGAAGTCAATGGCAGGAACATTGCTGCCTGGGGGTTAAATGTCATCAGGACAGATCACTGAAAGTAAAATTTGGCGGAGAGGATTGTTGCAGAGCTCACATGATTATTTCTTCCTTTATTTTTAACGAAAGTAACAACAGGCAGTTTCTGATGTACAATCATCCTTATCTGATTTTCCTCTCTATTTCCCCATCCAAGCGATACTTAAAATCCCGATGGCCACTGTAGTATGTTACCCAATTGTCCTGAGACATAATTATTCACAGCCCTCATTGAAGCTTCAGCCTTATGCAAAGAACTAGCCTAATAGCGAATTGTTAACAGTAATGTAGATGAAACTTATAGGCATATCATCAGTTAAAGAAAAGTGGATGTGAAAATTTTTAAAATGCTAATAGCTTTTGGAAAGGCTTTTAAGTGATTTCAATCCATTGGCAGCCTGCGTCAAAAAATGATTGTTTTGTGATGGAGGAGGGGCTATTTATCTTGAGTAAATAATGAATAAATAAAACAGATCCTCCGAGAATTAATTCTATAAATTCCTACTGATGAAAATTTCAGAAATTTCAAAAAAGCCTTTAACTTAAAACAACAATTAATAAAATGATACTGGAAACATTGCAACAACAAAAAGAAATACAGATCTTGGTCAGGAATTGACTTGTGGCTTTCTTCTGCTCCACTGTCATAAATTCAATCAAAATTGAGTATAACCAGAGCTTACAACCACAATATTGTGGTGATGGAACAGGAGGAGCTCCAAGGAAATTTACCTCCTTTGTTTACCATGGTACCAAAGACAGCCAATATGGCACATTTCCAGTCAGTAACACCCAACTTTCAAGCTGAAGTAAATATTATTAAGCAAAAGTTTAATCAAAGATTTATAATACCGATCTTCTTTCCAAGTTATAGTAGAACTCAGGGAAATTATTCTCCAATGTTTTATTCTAGAGACCATAAGACACAGGAGCAGAAGTAGGCCATTTGACCTATCGAATCTGCTCCGCTATTCAATGATATCATGGCTGATCTGATAATCCTCAACTCCACTTTCCTGCCTTTTCCCCATAGCCCTTACTGATCAAAAATCTGTCCATCTCTACCTTGAATATACTTAATGACACAGCTTCTACAGCACTCTGCGGTAAAGAATTCCACAGATTACCCTCTGAGAGAAGAAATTCCTCCTCATCTCTGTTTTAAAAGGGTACCCCCTCACTCTGGTCCTAGACTCTCCCACATGGGGAAACAACCTCTCAGCATCTACCCTGTCAAGCCCCCTAAGCATCTTATATGTATCAATAAGGTCATCTTTCATTCTTCTAAACTGCAATGAGTACAGCCCAACCTACTCAACCTCTCTTCATAAGAAAATCCCTCCATACCCGGAATCAACCTAGTGAACCTTCTCTGGACTGCCTCCAATGCCAGTATATTTTTTCCTTAGATAAGGGGATCAACACTGTTCACAGTATTCTAGGTGTGGTGTAACTAGTGCCTTGCATAGTTTTAGCAATATTTTCCTATTTTTATACTCTATTCCCTTTGAAAATAAAGGCCAACATTCCATTTACCTTCCCTATTACCTGCTGAACTTGTATGTTAGCTTTTTGGGATTCATGCGCAAGGATTCCCAAATCCCTCTGTGCTGCAGCCTTCAGCAGTCTTTTTCCATGTAAATAATATTCAGCTCCCCTATTCTAATAAATTTATCAGGCATGATTTCTCCTTCATGAAGCCGTGCTGACTCTGCTTGATTATATTATGTATTTCTAAATGCCCTGCAGTTAAATCCTTTATAATAGACTCTAACATTTTCCCAATGATAGATGTTTTGCTAACTGGCCTATGGTTACCTGTTTTTGTCTCCCTTTTTGAATAAGGGTGTTACATTGGCAGCTTTCCAATTCTCTGGGACTTTTCCAGAATCTAAGGAATCTTGGAAGATTACTACCAGTGCATCCACTATCTGTGTAGCTACATCCTTTAATATCCTCGGATGCAACCCATCAGGTCCAGGGGACTTACCGGCCTTTAGCCCCATTAGTTTCTCTACTACCTTTTCTCCAGTGATAGTTATTGTATTTATTTCCTCCGCCTCTTTCGTCCCTTGATAATTTACAATTGGAATGCTTTTAGTGTCTTCGACCATGAAGACTGAAGCAACTACTCTGCCATTTCCTGGATCCTCATTATTATTTCCCCAACCTCATTCTTTAAGCGGCCTGTGTTCACTTTGGCCTCTCTCTTCCTTTTTGTAGATTTAAAGAAGCTCTTACTCTCCATTTTTATATTACTTGCCAGTTTACCCTCAAAGTTTATTTTCTCTCTCTATTATTTTTTGGCCATCTTTTGTTGGTTTTTAAAACTTTCCCAATCCTCTGATTTACCACTATTCTTGTCACAATGTATGTCTTTTCTTTTAATTTAATACTTTCCTTAACTTTCATTGTTAACCATGGTTGGTTCATTGACTCCTTCTTCCTGCAATATATCTTTGTTGTGAGTCACGAACTATTTTCTTAAATGTCTGCCGTTGTTCGTCAACCATTTTCTTTTGCTAAAAGCCTATCTCAGTCCATTCCAGCCAACTCTGCCGTCATTCCTTTGTAATTACCCTTATTTAAGTTTAGCACAGTTGTTTCCAACCCACACTTCCAACTCTTAAACTAAATGCTGAATTCTACCATATTATTGTCACTGTTTCTTAGGGTAGCTTTTACTCTGCGTTCATTTATTAAACATGCCTCATTACACATTACCAGATCCAAAATAGCCCACTCCCTGGTCGGATCCATAACATATTGTTCCAGAAAACTGTCCCAAATACACTGTTATGAATTCTTGCTCGTGACTACCTCTGCCAATTTTATTTTCCCAATCTACATGAAGATTAAAGTTACCTATGATTAATGTACTGCCTTTTTTACATGCCCTCATTATCTCCTGATTTATCCTCTGTCCTACAGTATAACTACTGTTTGGGGGCCTATAGACTACTCCCACCAGTGTCTTCTTCCCTTTGTTATTTCTTACCTCCACCCATATGGATTCTACATCTTCCGATCCAAAATCCTTTCTTGCTATCGTACTTATTCCATTTGTGCTAACAAAGCTGCCTCACCACCATTTCCTTCCTGCCTGCCCTTTCGAAAAGTCACATACCCCTGAATATTTAGTTCACAAATTTGATCTCGTTGTAACCATGTCTCCTTAATGGCTTTAAGATCATACCCATTAACCTCTATTTGTGCTATTAATTCATTTATTTGGTTCCAAATACTACGCGCGTTTAAGTAAAGAGCAATTACTGTTACCTTATTACCATTTTTTCCCCCTTTGACCCTATTTGCTGCTTTTTTTATGTTTGTACACTCTGTCCCTTCCTGTCATACCCTGGGTGTCATTACCTAAATAGATGCCCTGTTATGCTGCCATGTCCTTTTACTTTGTAAGCCCACGTATCCCCTTTCTAGAACTCTCCCTCCCTCTTTTTAGCTTAAAGCCCTCTCTACAGCCCTAGTTATTCGGTTCGACAGGACACTGGTCCCAGCATGGTTCAAGTGAAACCCACAGGAATGGCTCCCTTCTATCCCAGTAGTGATGCCAGTGCCTCATGAACTGAAACCCATTCGTCACTCACCAATCTTTGAGCCACGCATTTAACTCCTTGACTTTATTTACCCTATGCCAGTTTGCCCATGGCTCAGGTTGTAATCCCGAGATTATTACTTTGGAGGTTCTGCTTTTTAATTTAGCTCCTAACTGTTCAAATTCTTTCAGCAGAACCTCCTTTCTAGTCCTTTCAATATCATTGGTACCAATGTGGATGATGACAACTGGATTCCCCCCTCTCACTGAAAGTTCCTCTCCAGCCTTGAGGAGATGTCCTTACCCCTGGCACCAGGCAGGCAACACAGCCTTCAGGATTCATGCTCACAGCTGCAGAGAACAGCATCAATTCCCCTAATTATGTTCTCCCCTACCGCAACTACGTTCCTATTTCCAACCCCCACTTGAATGGCTCCCTGTACCATGCTGCTGTGGTCAGATCGTTCATTCTCCCTGTAGTCCCTGCTCTCGTCCACATGGCTTGCAAGAACTTTGTAACTGCTGGACAGTTGTCAGAGCTGAGGGTCCTTGAATGCCACCCCCTGGGTCCCCATACCTGCCTCAGCTGCAGTCACACCCTCCTGTCTCTGATCACAGACCAAATTTGAATTACCTAATCTGAAGGGTGTGACTGCCTCCATGGAGTAAAGTGCCCAGGTAACTTTCCCCTCCCTCATGTGGTGCCATGAGTACAGCTCGGACTCCAGCTCCTCAACTTGGATCCGAAGTTCCTTGAGCTGCAAACACCTGGTGCAGATGTGTTCGCTCTGGATCATCTTGATGTCCAGCAGCGCCCACAGCAACACATCACCCGTCCTGCCATCGCTATCATATTTTATTCAAATTATTAATTAATTACTCTAGTATCCCTGGTCTTTACACTTTATTCTGATTATTTTTTATACACACCAGAATCAATCTTATACTTAACAATCTATCTATAAGAAAAAGAGAATAAAAGACTAGAGACCTAAACACAAGCTACAAACCTTAGTTTTACTTTAAAGACTAGAAATACTCATCAATCCTACTCACCACTCAGCTGCTCTCCACACTCTTATCCCTCTTGCGCTCTTTAATGGCCTCTCACCCTTCTCACACTCTCTCACTATTAAAAGTCAATCTCCTCTCATACTCTCACTGTTAAAGGCCACACTCCTCTTACTCTCTCACTGTTAAAGCCCATGCTCCTCTCACTCTTTCACTGTTAAAGGCCACTCTTCTCTCGCACTCTCTCACTCTTAAAGGCCACACTCTTCTCAGTTTCTCAATGGTAAAGACCACTCTCCTCTCATTCTCTCACTGTTTTTTTAAAAAAGTATACTTTATTCATAAAATACCTGAAAGAACATTACAAAACATTTCTAATCACCATCACAAAAAGTGCAATCAGAATCAACTTTTACACATGGGTCACGAGGTGCTTCAATACAAACAATGAATATTACAATCATTTCAATATGGTCACTACAGACAGTCAGACAGTGCAATGGTATTGGAGTTATCAGCATACATCATGTTACACTCTGAGGTGCTTCAATACAATTATAATACAATTAGTATTCAATGCTTACGTTCATTGTGAGCCGTACAGCCCGAGGGGTCTATACATTTCCCAGCCCCTCGGTGTACCATAGCAGAAAGGTCTTAGACTGCGACCTTTCCCCATTGGGCCTTTGCGGCAGTTGCCCCCAGCTTTACTGCATCCCTCAGCACGTAGTCCTGGACTTTGGAATGATTCAATGTATTTGCATAATCACAAATGCAAAATCTTTCATGAACCACTGCAATCAGGCAACATAACGAAATGTAATTGTTCCTCATTTTTTCCTTGATTCAAGAAATATTCATTAATGTATTTAAGACTTGAAACCTGGTGCAGTTATATTAAAACATCTGAAAATGCATTTGTCACAAAAAGTAATAACAATGAAAATAAAGGTGTGTGCTAAAGCTTTTTGTCTTGCACTCATCAGGACAAACACAAGAATGTCAAATTTGAAATGATCATAAAAATTTATACAAGAGGAGAAAAGGGTGCTGATTAGTTGGCAAGTCAACCCAGATTGGCCAAAATGTTGCCATGGAGAAAACAATGGGGAACTATAGGCTCCCTGTGCTTCTGGGTAATTCAAATGAAGTGCTAGACTTGAATATATTCCTTTTGTTTGCAGAGAATATGTCCCTATTTATGACTGTATGTCACTCACAAATGGCCACAATGCAAGCTTGACTATAAATTAGAGGTTGGTGTAGCTATGAGTGCACTCGGGTCTGTTATGCAAGTGCTGCCCAATTAGGGAATCAAACCTAACAGTAAACATTTTGTTTTGGTTTTGCAAGAGTGGGCTGATTGAGTGCAGCCTGCACACTGCCTTTTTTTGAATTATCCTGAAACTTGGGGAGCCCATCATTCCCTGTTGCTTTCTCCATGGCAACGTCTCGACCATTTAAAGTCAACTTACCAACCAATCTAATAAGTATGTCCTGTTCACCTGAATTTAATTCACTAAAAATGACTTTTAAAAATAATATTGAACTTTGATGTCATTGGTGTACGCTAGTCAGTTTCTCAGAAAGTATTTTTAATTTGCAAAAATATTTCTGAGCTGATCTGAGCTATAGAAGAAATTACTTATCACACCAAGTAACTTATTCTTTTCACAATGGAGCATGATGTCTCTACTTCCAAACTGAAAAAATTATATAACATAATCACTATCAGACCCTGTTATCCTTTGTCACATAATAGGTTAGTGGGAATGTTTCTTTGACTAGACTGTGGCATCGTTCTGTCTCAGAACTTTTGCAGATGTTTTGGCCTCGGCGACATAATTTGTGCTCAAGCACACAAATTTCTACAGCCAGTGTTGTCAAGATTTTCAGTCTCAAACTCACCAATGTTAATGCTAACCAGATTCTTGGAAGAGGATTCAATTGAAGTTAGAAAAAATACTTCATCCAATGTTTTCTCCATTCTGCTTTCACATGACAGTGAGACTGTGGATGCAATTGATTCTGGTTAGCCAGTACAAAATATTTTCCTATATTCAGCATGAAAAGCAACTTTGGATCATAAGACTGCATTGAATCTGGTTGATTTGATGCTTACAACACTTTAGAGTTTAATGTCTGTCATGCTTCTTCATGGTGCTCACCATTTTGAAACCATGTCAGCATATAAATACATGGACAACATCAAAGGTCAGCCTGGTATGTGCCAATTAATATTCACATTACACAAGTGTCAGACAATAGCTATCTCGAACATGAGAAAGCATAACAATCTCCCCATGACACTAAAATGCATCATCATTGGCATGATTATTTTTAAATAGTCGTTTGGTTGTACAGAACTTGAGTACTGCTGAAAAAAGAGACAAGTCTAAGCCTTTCATCTTGCACTCATCAAGGCACTTGCAAGAATGCCAATATAAGGGAAAAACAACAATTTGTACTGTAGATGAAGAGAATGCTGATTGGGGTTGGCAAGTGGTGTTACCATGGAGAATGCACCACTGATGGTGACTGCAAGTTAACTGCCAAGCATTGTTTGAAATTTAAACCAGGCAGCTTGATCCTCAAGGCATTGCCCTGAGGAATGAATCACTGAATGGCTGTGATTTATTTTGTTTAGCAGAAACAGGTGCAATGTATGTACACATTCTTTCTGTCTGCAAAGAACAAGGCCCTATGTATTAATATATGTAGCTTCCAGTACACGCAAATGCATCACACTGCAAGCCCAACTGACAATCTTAAATTAGTTACCAATGTAATTCTTAGCACATGGAGGATTATTTAGCAAATGTTGTCCAATCGTGGAATCACATCTAATGTTGGACACAGTGTTTTGAGTTTTGCAAACACGGGCTGGTTGGTTACGGTCTGTACCATGCCCATTGTGAACAGTGGCTGGGACATGCTATTTGATATGATCCACCAGTCTTTGGGACGTACGGCCTACATACCTAGCATCACGTTGGCACTGAAATTCATACACTACATTACTCATTTGTGTGATAGGCAGGACATCTTTTTGGCTTGATGGCAGCATCCTGTCAGTGGCGAGTACCACGTGTGTTGCTACTGCAACCTGTTGCTCAAGTTTTTGAGATACCTTGCCCTTTCAGGGAAATTTGAAGTAGGCTGGGCACTTTTCAAGGGCAGTTGGCGGCCTTAGGCCTGTTCACGGGCTTGTGTGATATACACGATGAAAGACTCCTTCACATTTGCAAAGGCCACACAGGACCTGCATTTCAATAGCGATTTGTGTCTATTTGCTCATTTGACATTGCTAGTCTTTTCATTAATGTTGCACTTAAGGAAGCTACAGATAGTTGTGCTGCAGCACTATATCATGGTGATCCAGACCCACTGCAAATGTGCAAATCAGTATTAATTGAACTTTTGAACTAATGCAGTTGAGTTCAGTTTTAATGACACCGTGGGCAGAATTTTCCGAGCCCGCTGGTGGTGGGTATGATAGTTGACGAGCACGGCAATGTGTTTCACAACAGCACACAGGCAACGTGCACTTGGCGGCCTTTACTTTGGGGGAACTGAGATGAGTGAGCAGCAGCGTTCTCCACAGATTGCCTGTTGTTCACAGGCCTCAGGGGGGCCGGGGAGCAGGAGAAACTGATGCCTGGACCCACTGGCGACTGCTGAGGGGTGGGGGGTGTCTGGGGCAAGTGCTGGCCTGCCTCAGAGCTGACTGCTAAGAGGTGGGGGAAGGATGGGGGGTCAAGCGCTGCCTGGCACTGCATCCCATGCACAGGTGGGAGGCAGGGCAAGCGAGGGAAGTGGCCACGCATTATAAACTGACCATGCATCAGCAATTAAGATAGATCAGGCGCAGCCACAGTGGTATGACTGGGGTCAGTCTCCTAGCCTGGCCACCCATGCAAGCATCATGGAGACACCAAAGGGGCACCAAGTGCTCCATACCTAACACCGACACCTACCCCCCACCCTCCCCCCAGCACAGACTTCAATTCCGCCACTACTCTATTAGACCACAAAGCAGTTGGGCTGCACATGTTGTACAATCTCCTCGTCAACACTGGCCATGTAACAGTCACTGCAGGAGGCGCTCACAGATTCTTGCAATCTCAGCATCCTGGTTAGGAACTGTCTCCCCCATGCAGCGCACTCAACTGTGGTCATCCGAGGGGTGACCAGCACTCACCAGGAAGCATTAAGGGGTGGTCACACAGGACCAGGAAAGGTGCTAAGTACTGCCATCATAACCACATCTCTCTCTCTTTCACACTGTAGGAGGACCACATCAGGATCATGGATCTTGGTGATCTAGCTGTATGCCTGATGGCCTAGAGAGACCATAGAAGACAGAGGAGAGAGCGACTGAAGCATCTGGTGTGCAAAGGCAAGAGCAGCAACCTCATGAAGAAGGGGCAGCAGGCGCTCCTGCACACACTGCCCGGGAGTGACAATGAGCCGTGGCTGGTTGGTGCCTATAGACACCACCTGCCATTCCTGCAGATGACTGAGAACCAATGTCACCGAAGACTGTGCACGTCTAGGGACCTGGTGGCTCACATCTGCCACTTACTGCAGGACTTGGTGCCAAGGGGACATGGAGGGCATCCACTGCCAGTGGCTGTGAAAGTGACTGTGGCGCTCAATTTCTATGCCAGTGGCTCCTTTCAAGGATCCACAGGTGACCTCTGCGGGATATCACAATCTGTCACCCACAAATGCACCCATGAGGTTGCCATCTTCTCCATGGCACACAATTTTGTGCATTTCACCCGGGACTGGGACAGCCAGGATTCAAGGGCCACTGGAATTGCCTTGAGCTTGGGATTCCCACAGGTGCAGAGTGCAATCTACAGCCCCATGTGGCAGTCAGGTCTCCGTCACTACACTCGGTGGATTTCATCAACCCCAAGGGCTTCCACTCACTGAACGTACAGCTGGTATGCGACCACTAGAAACACATCCTGCAAGTGTGCACACAATTTCCAGGAAGTGTGCATGGCACCTACATTCTGTGTTGCTTGCAGGTCCCTGCAGTCTTCCTGCAGGAATGGCTCCTCGGGGACAAGGACTACCCACAGAGGCCATGGCTGATGATACCCATGTGGCGGCCTCAGACTGCAGCAGAGTGACGGTATAATGAGGCTCAAACTGCAGCTCGCATCTTGGTGGAGCAGACCATCGGGATGCTGAAGGTGAAGTTCTGGTGCCTGGACCGGTCTGGTGAAGCCCTGCAATACAGTCTATAGAGGGTGTCATGCATCATCAGCATCTGCTGCGCCCTTTACAACCTGGAGCTGCAACCGGGAGAAGAGCTGGCTGAGGAGGAGATGGACGAGCTGCGTGTCTCCTCCAATGAGGACGCCACTGACGGGAATGAGGGTGAGGGGTACTCATGGTGACGATGATGGGAATGAGGTTCCCGCACTGGCTAGACAAGGCAGGCACACTTGGGAGGCCCTCATAGCTGCCGCATTTGTGGAGGATGATGACGACATGCAGTGAGATGTTCCTGCAGATCGTCACATCACAGTTATGAATGTTTGACTGCAGTCTGGCTTATCTCAGTGCCAATACCCTCTGAGAGAATGCTCCTATCATAGGGATGCACTGGAGGCCCTATAAGTTGCTCGATTGCAGGAAGAGGATGAGAACATGCAGTGAGGACACTCCATAGATCCTAATATAGCCTCTGTGAATGCCTGGCTCCTGTCTGACCAAGGACAGCTTGCTTGCGTTCCATCATCGGGGTATCTCAGAGACACAGCCTTGAAACTTTAGATGCATCTGATGCTGTGTCCACCTTCAGCACCTCAGCCCTTCAGGAGCTGGTGCATAGCATCAGTGGTCGCAGATGCTGGTGTGATGAGGACCAGCCCCATCTTGAAGATGCTGAGAGCACACAGAGTGTATGAGAGAACTCTGTGGTGCCTGCCCACTACATTCTGGCAGCAATGACCAGCAGTGCCGAGGTGCAGGCATCAGTAATGTTTCCAGGGAGTGTAAGGTTGGACCATCACTTTGTCCTGAAGGCTGCATAGAGCACAGGGAAGAGACCCTGGACTGAGACATCTGCCTTTTATCTTGTGCAGAAAGGTTTTACATCCGAGTTACAGGAACACTGTTCTTCAGAACAAGGAGCCCTAGGCAGGGAGGCATTCTTGGAAGTTTATTGACAATAGAAAACATTTTGCACAAGTGATTAACACCCATGGCAACTAATTCTCTTTAACATTCCTAACCCTGCCGCTACGTCTTGGTACTCTCAGGACATCCACAGCGGGGATGGAGGCAACCTACTGACTGTGATGCCCTGCCTGTGATGACTTTGACCCTGGAGGGCCGAGACCTCGAGGTGCCCGGTCTGCTTTTAGGGTCCTGCTGTGTGGCAGTGGGACCCTCCACGGCCTGTGAAGCTGGATCTGCGGAGGTCACAGGAAGCGAGGAGTCAGATGAGCCGATCACTCCCTGAGTCACCTGGGTGGATGGCCCGGTGTGGGCACCTGCTGATCCTCCTCCCTATGGGTGCCAAAGGGCCCCTGGCTGACTCCATGAGCGGAAGGGGTAGCTGGAGTGAGATCAAGCTACCCAGCACCCCGCTTGTGTACACACTGTTGGAGGTCAACTATGGCATCAGGGATTGAGTTAAGCCTGTGCAACAGTGCAGGAGCAAAGTCCTGGACCAAGATCTCCATGGCAGCCTCCATCTGCCAGTGTTGACCTCGGTGCTTTGTTGGCATTATCACCTCAGCCTGAAGACGGACGGACTCCTCCATTGTACCTTGCTATCTGAGGAGTGCAGCGGACTTCCCTTCCTGATGTTCCCTAGCTTGCCTTTGTAGCTCCAGCAACTGTGACATGACCAAGTCCAGAGGCTTGTCATCTGTCTGGGAAGGAAAACCATGTTGGCTTGTTCTAGTCATCTTAAGCTTTTCTAATGTCAAATGGCTGGGCTGATAAAATGGCTACAGCTGATCACATGCTGTTTCTGGAAGATTCTAAACTATTCCAAATGGACAAAGGCAACCTCATCATCCTGGAATGTGAATTGTATTGTGTAGATATCCCAGCCAAGCCAACATAAAGGATGGGTAAATGATATGCCTGCACCAGCCAGCTCTGGAAAAGGCAGAGCTGTCTCGTCATCTCCAATGTTGTGATAATGGTTCTTCAGTTATCTGCTCAAAACACAATGGGTTTTAACAAGGGTGCCTCGTTAGCTGAATAGCTAGACCTGAAACCACCCTGTCACATGACTTAGACTTGAGCCGTTTGAATTCCTTTAATTATATAGCTTTTGAATTTCATCTTTAGTTGCGGTTTAACCTCCAACGAGAACCGGACACCAGGCTAGCAGCCTGCCTTTGACCTCCATCTCTCTCCAAGTCTGATTTCCAGAAAGAACCCTGCATTTCATCTAGAGAGTGAACTAATACCCAGGATACAAGGATACTTTGCTGCATCTTCAACAGACTCAACCTGCAACTGAGTTCCTAGGACCAGGACCAGGAATTCTGCCAGGCAAAGCCACCTGAAAGAATCTTCTTTGAACATTGGACTCCAGACTCACGTGAAACCATAATTTTTATTTTTATTGTGGCCTGGATTTTTATCTCTGCCCTGAATCCCTTTATTTCTCTTATCCCACTTTTATTGTATGAATAGAAGAAGTGGTAGATGTTATGAAAACCTTCTCCCTTGTTTTGTGTGTATGTGTATAATAAACCAACCCTCTTATTTGACCTTATCTCGAGTTTGCTGTGAGTATATTAATAGAGGATTGGATAACCCCAAAACTGAAGGGTTGGGGAAAGTATGCCACCACTTATAAAGGGGGAAATCAAAAATCAAAAACACCTTTCTGTTTACAGATGGATAGTGAGTGAAGAAATCAGGGCTGCTTAAATTAAATCCCCTCCTCTCCTTAACAATAGCATCAACACAAATTGGTTCCACAATGTATTGCTTCAAGAAATTGTCATGAAAAATATTCCCTCTATGTATATGGTAGCCCTTAACTCCTCCAATATCTACTTCTTCCAGGGAACATCAGTTGCATTCTAACACAAATACACAGTTGCTTTAGATAAGTCACTGAAGCCCTGTTCTCCAGTAGCTGGCTTCTCCTCTGCAGGGTATCATTGACAGCACATATGTTGTCACCACATGACCAGAACACCAGCCAGCAACTTTCACAAATAGGCAGGAAACCATTCTATTAATGTGTAGCTTGTGGCTAAACGCACAAAAAGGATGATGCAATTTTCCACAAGGTATTCTGACAGAAGTTAGGATTCATTTAAGATGCAACAATTTACCATTCCTGCAATATTTGGCACCCAATCCCACCATCCAGGAATATGGCAGGATGGCTGCCCAGAGGTCAAGGGGCACCTCTTACAGATGTGTCCTATGATACCACTCTGTAACCCCTTCTGAGGAAAGCAGATGTGATTGCAGCTGAACGTCTCATTACTGAGCACAACATACAGATGCTGAAGTAGAGGTTCAGGAGTCTCAAAAGTATGAGGCTCTCTACAATGCATTTCACAAAGAGAAGGTGAGTTACTCTTTGAAAGTCCCTAACCATGTGGTCCACAATCTAATCAAAGTGGATACTTGCCTCTCAAAACTGAAAATATTTGAGACGCTAGCAAAACTGTAAAGCATATGAATGTTGATTCCAGCATCTCTGGTGGTGATTATGCCATCTAGGATATGTTACAGGATGCTAATATTCAATGAATTGATAGCACACAAGCTGAAAATGGATTCCTCCACACTGTCAGCCAGTCTAAAACTCCTTGGCAGGCTATCCAATACTTCATACAACTGCTTGAGTGTGGCCAGCAGTTTTAATTTTATAGCTGGGCCAATGAAGTCTTCACTTCTGTCCTTCTCAATAGAGCTGGGAGAGGACCTCACCCATCATTAAGCTGTATCCGGAGTTGCCTTCTTCACCAGAACCTGCTGCTTCTTACTGATGCTCAACTTTTCACCATGTGCAGACCCCGTTACCTCAGTATCCAGCCCATGCAGATTACCAATTTCTGAACTGATGTCTAGGAAAGATGAAGCAGTTAACATCCTAAGGAGCAAGAACAAAAATAGCTGGAAAAACTCAGCAGGTCTGACAGCGTCTGTGGAGAAGAACACAGCTAACATTTCGAGTCCATATGAAGAGTCATACCCCCGACATCATCCTGCCCCATTTAAATTTTCAGGAAGGTGGGGGCGCAGCTGCGGGCCCGCTGACCTGTCAATGGCCAATTGAGGCCATTGACAGGACCATTAAAACAATTAAAGGACCTGCCCGTCCAACCTAAAGGTTGGTGACCAGGCCAGGAGGCCCAGCAGGGAATAGAGAAAACATGAAACCTCATCCAACGGCGGGATGAGGTTTCATGTAGGGATTTAAAAAGTTTAATAAAGTTTTAGTGAAATTTATTAATATGTCCCATCTTCTGTGACATTGTCACATGAAGGGGACATGTTAAGGATTTTTTTTTCTCTATTTTTAATGTTTATACAACTGTCAGCGATCTCCCTGAGGCAGCACTTAGCCTCAGGGAGATGTGCACTATTTCATGCATGTGCACGAAAGAGCGCAGTCTTGTATTTAGGGAATCTCCCCCGCCCGCACAAGAAGCGCATAGCGCTTCCCGCCGGGCGTCACGCTGGGCGGGCCTAAATTGGCCCGCCCACATTAAATGGCGGCAGGGCCCGCTTCTCCAGTGGAGATCGGCTGCCCGCCCGCCGGAGATTGGATCGGGCCCGCCCACCCAGCAGGCAGAAAATTCTGCCCTATGTCTTGCTCGAGTTCAAGTAGCGACTTTAGTCATACTTTATTTCTTTCACCAGGCTAAGCAGCCGAGCTCCTGATGGTCCTAGTAACATAGAATTGCCCTGGTCCTCCAGCAGCTTTCTGCCCCTTCTGCCTGATCCTTTGTGAGTTGTGGCATTGTGTGGCACTGTCACAGATAGAAGGTAAAATTATCATGAGGCACCTGCGTCTGAGAGCAACTAAATGTTGATTGAATGCACTCCTTTTTGGTTCATATATGTCATTTCATGAAGACTGACTTAAGTGTTGCCCTGACAGGCAAATCTTCAGTTGCTTACTTGATGCAGAAAAGTATTAACACTGGGCTGATCTGACAAATGCCACCAATGAAATTAATTGATGACATAAAAGTTAACTGTAATGGTGATTTTGAATACAGAATGCTAAGGTATCCATGCATTTGATGTTGATGACAGTTTAGGCTCTCGTAATCAGCAATGCTGATTGGCAGTCTACCGAGTAATGGATTGACATGAAGGCAAGAATCTTCACAGCTGCCAAAAAGTTATATGATTCTTAGTCATAAAAGGAAGCCCTAGGAAAGTGTAATCCAGGCCCTTTGAAAGAGGGGTTGGCCTTGGCAGTGCATGCCACCCCCTTCAATCTCTACATAGCTCAATGCCAGAATAAATTTGCTGCTTTTACTAGGACATCCAAAGTATCCACTCTAATAAGCATTTTTCCTGCTTCCAACATCTTATCCTTTGTTGTGAACACTTTCAATACTATACAATGTGTAGAAGGTACCACATAACCTTTCACTTCATTATACTTCTCCTGGAACCATTTGTCTACTCACAGCCAAACAGGTAAGGAACATCTGGAAAACTCACAAGACATGTTGTTACATTTCCTGCACCTATAGTTCACGTACATTAAGAAATGGTTTCTGATAGCTGAGAGGCATTCCATATCATGGTTAGCAGAATGCCTTCACTCTTTCAACAATGGCTGCAATTATAGATAATGACACGCGACTGAGGAAGCATTAAGGATTATTAGCTTGTTTGGATTGAAAAAGACACATAGTTGGAGAAGCCAACATGGTTTAAAACTAAATCAACAGGAGAGTATACAAATTGGTTTCCAGTAAAAAGTTTCTATCACTGATAAACTAGGTGCAGAAATACTTGGGAAAAGATGGTAATCAAAAATTAAACCTGAGGTCCCTGGGTTCAGGGGCAGGAGTCAATTTGACGTGTAGTTTGAGCATCTTACTCATATTGTTCTGTATTTACTTATATAATAGCAAAACCAGGAAGATAACAACAGTACCTGCTTCTGATCTGAATTGGAGATATGTTTTTTGCGCATGTCTTTTTCAGTCTCTCTGAAGGCAATTATTTGGCAAGACAAGAAATGATATGAATTGTTAAGCTGGTTTATTGCACTGAAAATGAATATACAAAGCAACAGTTGTGAGTAAGTTTACTTAACGGAATTGTGTTACAGCCATGAAATATGCCCGCAAAATTATGACAAACTTGGACATTCTACTTTGGAAAAGCAGGATATTAAGCGACAATTTACCTTGACACAAGATGGAGTCTGGCGGGGGGGGGGGGGGGGGGGGGGGGGGGGGTGGGGGGGTGCGCGGGGGGGGGGGGGGGTGTCAGATGACCTCTTTTGTTTTCTGTACAGACACAGAGACTGACTTATTTCTGGGCATGTCTCTGGGAAGTTGCTAAACTGCAAATGACCTTGCCAGGTGCTGATAACTGCCCATCTACTTTTCAACTAAAGAGACTCAAAGTACCAATAATTGATAGACTTGCGGGCCTCATAGAAGATACTCATATCTGGAATGTTGCTGGGGATATCTTGCATTCCCTATTTTGTGATAATTGCATAGCTCATTAAATCAGTTATGTGGACAATGGAACACAGATACTGTGTTCACATGCGAAAACTAGCTTTTGGCAAGAAACAGCCTATTAACTAAGATACTGGCAGACCAAGGAAGTCAGAGACCACAGAGGGATGAGATCCCAGCCTGGAAAAAGAAGAACACTGCCCAGAAGTTCACCACAGGCAAAGAAGTGGGGCTTTTCTCTCATCTACAGGTTATAGCTTCACTACAGGGGCTAGGCAGCAGCTTTGACTGGAGAAGAGCCAGACCTTTTCTGTTGCATTGAGCAAGCCACTGTGAGTTCATCACCAGAAACTTTCAACCTCCATTGCCTTGCGTGAACAAAGCAAGATTCCTCAGGCCTGCAATGTTTCCAGCTACTATCTCAAGAACTACTAGTAAAAGTGACATTTTGGACTGTTTGGGAAATTTAAGTGCATGCTACATCTATTGTAATCATCTTTTCTTTCGTCTGTGTGCCTTGTGTGAATGGGTCAGTGGGTGCTGTTGCAATTATATTTCAAGCATTGAGAAAATAAATGCTTATTCTTCATTTTAATTTAAACATACAAGAAAGTCTGTTATATGTTTGTTCTTAAACTCAGAGCACTCAAGGGGTTAAAACACTTCTTCTTTGAAATATATCTTGTCAAAAGATGTGGGAAATGGGAGGAATTATTCCACATCTCTCCCCGTCCATAAAAGCTTGGAGGCTCATGTCTAGGATTAAAAACATTGGACAATGAATAAATTGAAACCAGGAGGTGAAATTGCTCACTGAATCTGAAAAAAAAGACAATCAACAGGGTTTTCTAGTAGTTTCACTGTGTTAAGTACTAAAGATGACCATGTGCAATGCCAGAATCTTTATAGACTAGAGTACGGTAATTTGGAATTTTAAAAGCATTAACTTTTGAGGAACTAAAAAATGTAGTCAAGCCGATTGGAGTAAATGCGAGGCCAAAAACAAAGATGCCCAATAATCCAAATTCTAGCTAATCACTTTGATATTGAATCAGAGACCCAGGAAACAGACATAGGGCTGGATCTTTGGTTCTGCAAGCAGGGACAGGGCCCGCTTGTCGAGGCGTAAAATGATGCGGGGTGACATCGGGCATGCAACCTGATGTCACTGTGTGTCATTTAGATCTTCAGTTCGACGGGAGCGCAGCCGAGTCAGCTGTGCAACCGCCGAACTGTCAAAGGCCTATTAAGGCCATTAATTAACTAATTAACTCTATTGAGAAAGCTGCCCGTCCAACCTTAAGGCGGGATAAGGTTTCATCAAGGGTTTATAAATTAAATAAATGTTTTCATTAAAGTTCTTTGACATGTCCCAGCTCATGGGCAGGATTTTCCCCCCGCTGAGGGCGAAGTTGAATGGTGGGTGCACATAGGCCCGCCTCCGATCAATGCCCCCGATCAGAGGGGGGTCAAGGCGCCATTTTACGTGGGCGGGTTAATTAAGGCCCACCCAGCGCGACGTTCACACAGAAAAGCCATGCGCTCCCTGTGCGGGCGGGGTGGGGGGGGAGGTTGGAATCCCTAAATAGAGAGTGCGCTCTTTCGCCCACACGCACAAAAGAGCACACTCTTCTCCCTGAAGCTAAGCGCTGCCTCAGGAAGATCAGGTGTTCTGTGACAAATATTAAAAATAGACAAAAAAAAATTCCTGACATGTCCCCTCATGTGACACTGTTACATGAGTTGGGACATGTCCATAATTTTTACAAAAACTTTAATAAAATTTTTAAAAACCTATGTGAAACCTCATCCCGCCCATTTCATGCTTTTTCTAATTTCTGCCGGGGCTCCCGGCCTGCCTGCCAACATTAAGGTTAGACGGGCAGGTCCATTAATTAGCTAAATGACTCGGTCAAAGGCCTCAATTGGCCATTGACAGGGTGGAGGACGCACAGCTGATTTTGCTGTGCCCCCACCTACCGGAAAATTTAAATTGGGTACGGTGATGTCGGGAGTTCCACCCGACGTCACCGCGCGTCATTTTACACGTTGGCGAGCAGGCCCCGCCCCCCCAGCACCTTGCTAGCCGATGGGAAAACCTTGCCCCAAAACCTCTTTTGCTAGCGCGAAATGGCGCACTCCCAACTCAGGGGACCACCCCCCAGCCCGTGCAGAGAGAGCACAGTGCTTCTGGGCGTGCGTCACACTGGCCAACATAAGATGGCAGCATGGACCTGATCGGGGCTCCATTCGGGGGCACCAATCGGGTCCATGCCCACCCACATCTGCCCCCGCACATCCTCCACAACGGGGGGATGATTCTCTCCATAGAACCAGAACACCCGACAGGATAGTGTTATCCAGAATCCAACTGGATAAGGAAATTTCCATGAGGAACATGGGATTAGAGTTCCAAATGCAAAGGGGAAAAGGGAGGGGGAGAGAAATGCAAATGCTAAAGGAAAAGAACAGAAGAGCATTGTAGTGGGAGGGAGGTCAGGCAGTTCGAGTTGACTAAGGCAAAACTGAAATTGGATAATGCAGGTGCCTATAGGAGTTGAGATACTGATTTAGATTCAAAGTTTTGATTTCTTGAAATATTCAGGGTTAGTGCCAACATTTAACAAACAGGAAGTTGAATCCTACTTTATTTCATTTGAGAAAATTGCTAAGGGGCTAAAAAGGCCATAAGGTCCTCCTTTTGCAGGGTGAGCTTGTTGGGAGGGCTCATGAATCTCACTCATGTTGTCAGAGGAGAAGTGAAAAAAACTGTCATTTTAAATGTATACGAGTTAGTGCCCAAGGCATACCATCAGAAATTCTGAAATTCCCAGCAAAGGCCAGCCCAGGTATTCATTGAACTTTAGAGAAAGACATGTCTTTTGCTTGCTGGGTAAGATCTCTAAGACTAAATCCCTTTAAGAAAACTTGCAGGAGGTAATTCTATTGGGAGAATTTAAGAACAGTATCCCAACTAATATTAGACCCTATATTGAGGAACAAAGAGTTACAACTTATAGGATGCAACTACAATGGCAGAGGCCTATGAGCTTATACACAAACCGAGGAAAACCTTTTCCTAAAAATCTTCAGAGATCCAGAAAGGACAAAAAATGGGAGAGCAATAGAAAATGCGATAACAGTGAAAGGGCAGAAGGTGAAGGTGAAATAGGCCCAATAGAGGAGGAGAACATGGTAGGAAGCACAGGCTAGTCTCCAACTTTTCAAAAAAGAAAAGTTGAGAGGGGAGAACAGAAGGGGCTCACCCAATTTGCTTCTAATGTGGGAAGCCCGGACATGTAAAGGCAGACTGTTGGCATTATAAGGGTAAACCAACTGGCAGCTGTGCAGTTAAAACAATTTCCATGGCCATGAAAGTTGTAAGTTTATGTTCTAATATAACAGGAACAGACTAGGATAGCTATACAATCTTTTTCCTTAAAGGGAAAATGACCCATAGTTTTTCTGAGAAACCAAGAAAAGTAATCAACACTCTCTGAGATATTGGTTGCACGCAGACTTTGCTTGTGACAGGAGATGGAGATTTTCCACCCAAAAGCAGACTAGATGCCTGGGTGCTGATGAAGGGAATTACTGGGGAATGTTTGGAGGTTCCCTTATTCAAGATATACCTTCAGAGTAAGTTAGTTAAAGGGTTATTAACAGTTGGAGTGATTCCAAGCTTGCCCATGCAGGGTGTAGACCTATTATTGGGAAATGACCTGGCAGGAAGCATGGTATTGTCCCCAGAGGCTCCAGAATAGTCTGCAGAGACTATGGATATCAAGATGGCTAATAATCAAATTTCTGCAAAGACTCAAAGGGTTGAGCAATCTTCTGCAATGATCCAACAGGTGGAGACAAAGCCACCAGAATTTGTACAGGTAAAAAGAGAGCCCCAAACAGGGTAAATGCTGAAATGAAAATAGCAGATGATGAGAAAAATGCACCAGAAGAGTGCTTGGCAGATACTTTCATTAAAAAGTTAAATAGAGACAGGTAAAGTTCTCACTCTAAGAAGTAGGAAGTGAGGATCATGCCTCATATCATCAAAGTGCCCCAGGTGAGTGCAATAGATTCTGAACAGACATCTGGAGGTAGTTAAGTCCCAGAGGACATGGGTCAGATCAGGGAAAAGCCTATCTCAGAAATACAGGAAAGAAAGAAGGTAGTATGGGAAAAATTATAAGACTGTTGTGAAAAAGGAATTGAAAACAAAGTCGTGTGGATTTACGCATTGGACAGTCAAGCAACCAAGTTTTTCAGGTTCCAGCTCTCAGGCCATATGAACCTAGAAAACTAAACTTAAAACTGAGCAAGAACCACGTGCAGGAGAAAGGAGAGAGCTGAGGCTCAATGTAAGTTCTAAAAGACAGTTTACCACCTAATGTCAACTTTAATAAAAGAACTTCCAATTTACCTGAAACTGAAATCTTAAACGCATAGGTTGTGGAAAAAGCAACGCTGCAAGCAGCAATAGCTTCAACAGACATTTGCAAAGTAAGTACAGGAGACAGCTCTTTTCACAAGCTGAAAGCTATTGTGCAGGCCTAGGTGCTTCACGAAGCAGCAAGCTCACAAAAAGTCATGTCTTTTTGTGTGAATGTTTAATAAGAACAACTAACATGTACTAGCTAAAATGTAGTGCCATCTGAAAGCAGACAAAGAGATTTAAAGGCAGAAAAGGCACATAAGGCACAAAATTTTTATTTATTTTATTTTCCTGCTTTCCTAACTATAAAACACAACAACCAGGGATGATGTGTAACCCTGAAGTGACAATGACCCTGAGGAGCGCATGGGAATGACTGTGTGTAAATGTTTGATATTGTGTTTTACTTCTTTCCTTTCTGTAATGTAATAAAGGAAATATGAAATGTTAGGAAATTTCATTTTACCTCCATTTTTACAGGGACACACACACACTGTAAAGATACAAAGGATATGGACACTCTACTTTTAAAAAATAGGGTCTAAAAGAGCATTTTAACTTGACACAAGATTGAGTCTTTTAGTGGGTTTCCAGCACAGTCTTGAGAACTATCTATTCCAAATGACCACAACAAGATATATTTAAGAGAAGAAATATTTAACCCATGGAGTGTTGTGACTTTTAAGAATAGGCACACGGCAGGCTTTCTTGTAGATTTAAATTGAAGAAGAAAGAATAAACATCTATTTCCTCAACAGTCGAAACCTAATCACAACAGCACCCACTCACTCATTCACACAAGAAACACACACAAAAGAAAAGCTGATTACAAAAGATGCAACATGTATTTAGAAAGAGTCAAAAATCTCAATTTTACTGGTAGCTCTTAAGATGCTAGCTAGAAGCAATACAGGCCTAATGATTCTCTCTCAGCTCACTGAAGACAATGGAGGTTGAAAGTTTCTGGCAATGAACTCACAGTGGCTTACTACATGCCACAGAAGGTTTCTGGCTTTTCTCCAGTCAAAGTTTAGTTGAGTCCCTGAAGTGAAGTTATAACCTGCAAGTAAATGAACAGCCCCACTTCTTTGCCTGTGGTGAGTTTCTAGGCAGGGCTCTTCCTCATCTAGACTGGGATCTCCTCCTTCTGTGGCCTCTGTATCCGAGACTGACTTCCCTGGTCTGCCAAGATCTCGGTTAGTAGGGTTTTTCTTGCTATATTCTAGTTTCTGTCATGTGACCACATACCATGTTCCCATTGTCCATACAAATGGTTTAATGGGCTAAACAATTGTGACACAATGAAGAATGTTTGAAGGGGTAGGAGATCAGCCATAATCTAGTTGAATGGTGGAGCAGGCTCGAGGGGCCAAAAGGCTTACTCCTGCTCCTAAGTTCCTATTTTGAGGCCATTATCATCCTGTTAATGATTAAATTACTCAAAAGTGACACCTTTATTGCTAACATCATAAAATTTCTGTCCATTACTTGGCTGAGGTATGACTTTCTACTTATGATTTCTCAGTGAGTTGACTGTGTTTTTAGACATATTTCCACCATTCTCTTTTCCTGCTTTCATTGATATACCTACATCCTTTTAGTTTCAAAGAGGAAGTACACATGAAGCATTAACTTTCTGATCTCACCTGCCAATCATTTCCAACATTTTCTGTTTTTGTTAGTTTCCCTGTGGCTGTCATACTTCATTTTTTCCAAGATTAATGGCACACTTCACATGAAAAGTGAATCATATTTTTTCTACATAGCAGCAGATTAAATCAAAGCATAAGTATTATTTTGGCTCACTTATTTCCATCCTCCTCTCCTCTCCTGAGGCATTGAGTCATGATGCATGTGGATATCTCGTGTCCTGTGATAGCTTGAACAACTGATTATTATTCATGTCAAAGCCTTAATTGTGTACAGCAAGCAATGCAGTCCTGTGAGGCATCACATTTAAGTATAACGCTTGCCCTTACCTGGACTGATATTCACATGTCACCAGCGGATAGGTAGCAACCAGGAACAGGATACATGTAATAGATTTCCCCTCCCTAAACAGTGGACATTAAAATCTATTGGCTCATAGGTTAAATCAGCCTTGTAATCAAACAGCAAAGCAAACAACTGCTGATACAAAAGGGTGAAGGTTGATGCAATGCACAGCATGAAACAGAAAATTCAGAAAATACGTCCACAAAGCTAATGTCAGCAGAAAAGGATTATTTCACTACAGCAATGAAACAGAGCATCAATTAGAAATATTTATTTGGAGCAAGTGAATTCACTACAATGGAATAAGAAATGCAGCATACAGTGAAGTGAATAATGAGTTTAGTTCTAGTCAATATTTAAACTGAGTGCTCAAAAATGTAACAGTTCATTTCAGAGAACAAAATGCTTAATTCTGTAAAATGTTTTAAAGATTTAGAATTTGGCTTATTACCTGAGCCAAGTGCAAATTGGTATAAGGCAAATAATATCAGAGAAATGAAAGAGTGGCTCAAAGGCTGGTGTGGGAGAAGTGGGTTCTGGTTTGTGGAGCATTGGCACCAGTACTGGGGAAAGTGGCAGCCGTACCATTGGGATGGTTGATACCTGAACCATGCCGGGACAAATGTTCTAGCGAGCTGCATAACTAGGGAAGTGGAGAGAGCTTTAAACTAAATAGTGGGGGCAAGGGATCAAATTTGGGAAGCTGTGGTAAACAAAAGAGTAGATAAAAAGCAAGAGAAAAAGATACAAATATGGGAAATGATAAATAGAATGTGGCAGGAAAGGACAGAGTACAATTCTAAGACTAAATAAGCAGATAAGGCCTGACTTTACAAAAATAATAAAAGGACACAATTAATGGCCCTGTGTACAAATGCACGCAGCATTTGAAACAAAACAGATGAACTGATAGAAATAAATAAGTACGATCTGATAGCCCTTACAGAGACATGGCTTCAAGATGACATAGATCGGGGTATGTGACATTTTGGAAGGACAGGAAGCTAGAGAAAGGTGGAGGGGTGACTCTGTCAATTAATGATGGTATTAACACATTAGAGAGGACTGACCTAAGTGCAGGAATCCAGAATGTAGTAGCAGTTTGGGTTGAAATGAGAAATTATGAAGGCAAAAATTACTTGTGGGAGTGGTGTACAGGCCCCCTAATTGTAACTACATGGTGGAAAGAGTATAAAGGAAGAGATAATGGGAGCTTGTCAGAAAGCTACAGTGATAATCATGGGGGATTTCAATCTACTGGAAAAATCAGATGGGAAAAGGTAGCTTAGGTGAGGAGTTCATAGATAGTTTCTTGGAACAACACATTCTGGAGCTAACCATAGAGCAGGCTATACCAGACGTGGCACTGTACAACGAGATGGGATTAAATGATAACCTCATAGGCAGCAGCAATCATTGAATTTTACATTCAGTTTGAAGGAGAGAAGGGGGGAGCCAGGACTAATATTTTAAACTTAAATCAGGGCAATCATGAGGGCATGAAAATAGAGCTAGCTAAAGTGAACTGACAAATGCAATTAAAAGATAGGTCCATAGAGATGCTGTGTCAGACATTTAAAGGGATATTTCAAAATACGCAGAATAGCTGCATTCCAATGAGAAAGAAAATTTCCAAGGGGAAAACCCACCAACCGTGGTTAACTAAAAAATGTTAAAGACAATATCAAAATTAAAGAAAAAGCATATAATTGCACAAAGATGGGTAGTAGGTCAGAAGATTGGACATAATATCAAGAACAGCAAAAGATGACAAAAAGTATAATAAGGAGGGAAAAATTAGAGTACGAGAGAAAGCTAGCGGGAAATATAAAGACAGATAGCAAGAGTTTATATAGATATTTAAATAAGAAGAGAGTTAACAAAGTGAGCATTGGTCCAATAGAAAATGAGTCTGTGGAATTAATAATGGAAAGTAAGGAGACAGCAGATGAACTGAACAGGTATTGTGCATTGATTTTCACTACAGAGGATATGAGTAACATCCCAGATATAGCTATAAATCAGGAAATGGAAGGGAGGGAAGAATTCAGGAAAATTACAATCATCAGGGAAGTGGTATTGAGCAAATTGTTGGAGCAGCGGGCTGCCAAATCCCCAGCTTCTAATGGACTTTATCCTAGGGACTTGAAAGAAGTGGCTACTGAAATAATTGATGCGTTGGTTTTAATTTTCTAAATTTCCCCAGATTCAGGGAGGGTTCCATCAGAATGAAAAATAACAAACTCCTTTATTCAAAAAGGAAGGGAGACAGAAAGCAAAAAACAACAGGCCAGTTAGCTTAACATCTGTCATAAGGAAAATGGTAGAAGCTATTCTTAAAAATGTTATAGTAATGCACTTAGAAAAGTTTAGAGAAAGCAGGCAGATGAAACATGGTTTTGTGAAAAGGAAATCATGTTTAACCAATTTATTAGAGTTCTTTGAAGGAATCACATGGGCTGTGGATAAAGGGGAACTGGTGAACGTGCTGTACTTAGATTTCCAGAAGGCATTTGATAAAGAGCCACATCAATGGTTATTGCAGAAAATAAATGCTCATGGTGTAGGGAGTAATATATTGGCATGGTTAGAAGATTGGCTAGCTAACAGAAAATAGAGGATAGACATACATGGGTCTTTTTCTGGTTGGTGGGATGTAATGAGTGGTGTGCCACAGGGACCAGTGCTGGGGCCTCAACTTCTTACAGTATATATAAATGACTTGGATGAAGGGGCAGGTGGCATGGTTGCTAAATTTGCTGATGACACAAAGATAGGTGGGAAAGTAAGTTGTGAAGAAAATAGAAGGAGGCTACAAAGTGAACAAGGGATGAAAGGTTGGCAGGGGTAGGAAAAGATTACATTCATATCAGACATGATCTTATTGAATGGTGAAGCAGGCTTGAAAGGCTGAGTGGCCCGTTCCTAGCTCCTATGTTCATATGTTCACATGTTGGAATCAACTTAGTATTAATGACCAGAGATTCAAACAGAACCACAACTACAAAAAGGAAAAAGATAGATCCAACAATTACAACTAGAAAGTTGTATCAAGATTGACATAAATTGCTACAAAAAAGTTAATTAATAATTAATAATTAACGGTAGCTTTTCAAATTGCTGTTAATGTTCCCACAAGGGTTAACTGAATAAAGTAGGAATATAGAAGAGAAATACTTATGAGAGATAACCTTAGAAGAGGAGTTAGTGCTGAAAACATTAGCAGAGCTCAAAGTGAATAAGTCACCAGATTCTTATCACACATACCCAACCCAACAATGCTGAAAGAAGTCAGAGAAGAAATAAAGGCCCTGACAATAGTCTTTTAAACATGTTTAGAACCAGAAGTTGTGTTAGAGGTTTGGAGTGTTGACTTCTGTTCAAAGGGAATGAATGGGATAACCCAGGACCTGAGTTTTATGGTGTCAGAGCGGACACATGGCAGCCTTGATCTCGTGTAAAATCGCATGAGATGATGTCGGGGGTGGGGATGGGGAGGTGGTGAGCGTCCTTACCCCAAAACACAGTCGCGCGATATTACAGCCAGAGGCACGTCCACCGACAATTAAAAGGGCAATTAGGCCAATTAAGAAGGCAATTCACCAGGATTTTCATGGCCCATGTGATTTCACGTTAAGCACATGGGCCAGTCGGCCAGGCAGCCATCACAATTTTGATTAAAACTCAGTCCAGGGCAGGATAAAAGGACCTTGGAAAGTTAAGTAAGTAGGAGTTTGGCTGTGAATTGGTTGCAGGTGGTTTTCGGACAGTTCATTGCATTTTCTCTTCGATTAACCAGCATTTTCAGAGACTTACTGCCAAGAGCCCCCTTCAATGCACTATCCTGTGCAACCTGCATTTCAGCAAATGGTGATTGTCCACTCTGCTGGAGGGACTTACTCAGAAGATGGGGAGAGGGCCAGAAGGGAGAGGAAGCCAGGTGCCTGAAGGCAGCATCCCAGAATGTGACCTGTGGTAAGAGAGACGCAGCCAGAGGGGGTGCAGGGCCAGCAAGAAGTGCAAGGCAGAAGGGACCGCAGAAGATGCCAATATCCAGCAGCCAGAGTTTACAGGCAGCTCTTGCTACCTGGACATGTCTGAGGTCCAGGCTTGAAGGAGGCTCCACCTCTCTAGGGAGACAGTGATCTCCATTTGCCAGATGATTGTCTCAGAGATCACCCCAAACTTTGTAGGTGGCCACCCTGTGCTAGTGGCTCTTAAGATTACAGTGGCACTGAATTTTTCCCCTCAGTTTCTTTCCAGGACTCAGTGGAAGATCTATGTGGTGTTTCCCAATCCACTGCCTACAGCTGTGTCAAGCTGATCACTGTTCAAATGAGGCAATAACTTCATTCATCTCCAGACCAACAAAGCCAACCAGGCTGAGTGAGCCAGATGCTTCGTTGCAATTTTCCCCACATCCAGGGGGTCATAAACTGCACATCTGTGGCCATAAAGGTGTCAGCAGGTCAGCTGGGTGTCTTCTTCAAGAGAAAGGCCAGCCTGTTTACAACCACAAGACTCAGATATTGCAGGTCTACAGCAGGTACCCTGGCAGTTGCCATGATGCATACAGCCTGTGACAATCTCAGTTGCCAAGTCTGTGTTGCCCCCAGCTCGGTTGGATGGTTGGCTCCTGGGGGACAAAAGCTACCCCCTGAAAAGGTGGCTCATGATGCCAATCAGACACCGAAGGGCAGAAGCAGAGGAGAGATTCAATCAAAGTCATCCCTCTACAAGGGCTGTGATTGAGAGGACCATTGGTGCTGAAGATGAGGTTCCGCTGCTTGGACCCATCAGGGGGAGCACTTCAGTATCCTCCCTACGACGTCTCACTTATTGTCGCTGTGCAGAGCTCAGCAGATAATCTGGTTCTGTCAAGGGGGGACCAATTGGAGAACAAAGGCAGCAATCATGCTCCACAAGCCACAGGGAACAACTCAAGCGTTGGGTCTAAGGAGAGGCCAGAGGAGTCCCGGGAGAGGATGCGGAGGCTGCTGTGAGGATCACAATGGGAGGCAGGGAGGCCAGGGAAGCCTTGATTCTGAGAACTTTCAGCTAGGCATCCAGTGTAAGGAGTCAAGGCAATGGCAAGCGTAGAGGAAGAGGAAGTTGCAGATGTGAACTGCAGCTCGTCTGCTAACATGAGGTTGGTTTGAACCTGCCTGCTCACCATTGATGGACAGGCAGCCGGCAGAGTTGTAGGTTCCTCATCCATCTCTCACCTTAATGATCATTCCTGGTTAGATAACCCTGTCAATAAGTCAAGGTCAACCTCTGAAATAAAGTTTGCATCCCTTCCTCTGTGTCACATGCAACTCTCAGACCTATTCCCTTTCCACATCATTAAGCACAATAACGTCATTGCACATAATGTGACATTTTTATAATGAAGGCACATATACAAATGAACCAGTGCACACATGCCAAGAAAATACAAATCACCTGTGGCAACTCCTTTTGTGATAATAGTGACTTAAACTTCCATTTGCAAGTGTTATGTATTAGCGCACCCCATCCCCACCCCACACCCCGCCCACTACACTCCTCCTCTCTCTGGCAGCTGGATTGGAGGCAGCCTGTTGACTAATGCCCTATCAGCTTTGATGTCCTTAGTGGCTGTCCTCTGGAGCCTGCGCAGTTTCCGTCTGGGCAGGAGAGTTCAGTGCCATGGCTGGTTACTCATCAATCAGCGCAGTCTCATCGGATGTGACAGCCACTGGCAGAGGGCTGGAGGAGCTGCTGCAATCATCCACACCGCCCTGAGAGGAAGTTGCAGATGTGAGCTGCAGCTCATCTGCCAACATGAGGTTGGTTTGATCCTGCCTGCTCACCATTGATGGACAGGCAGCTAGCGGATTTATAGGTTCCTCAACCCTCTCTCACCTGCTGAGGTCACTGCTAGTGTGTGGGATTACAGGTCAGAACGCAACCTTTGAGTTCCTGGAGCTGCCTCTCCATGATAGTTGCCACTCTCTGAGGAGGCTGCACATTCAGAACTCTGGCTCAACGCAGTGCTCATGCTCCGCGTGGACTCCTCCAAGACAGACACCATGACACGCAGACCCTCAGGGATCTCTGCCAGATCTTCCCATGCATCCCACTGGACATCCAGCATCTGCCACCTGATGGAAGGCTCCCAGGGGCTCATCATCTGCCTCGGACTCAGCATCATCCAGGTCTCCAGCAATCCTCTGTCTGTCAGTGCCCTCTGGACTCTCTGCCTCTGCCAGCTCCTCAGGTGAGTGTTTTTGTGCCCTCACCACTGTGCAGTACCATCTGACCTGACATGCTAATTCCCACTGACGTGCCTGCATATGTGCTGGTGCTTGGTGCAGAGGGAGGATGTGATGCGGGTACATCTGTGCGCGACTCCTCAGGGGTCAAGGGAGGGTCCTCAGAGTTTGCCTGGTGTTGAGGATGGCACATCTGAGGAAGGAAGAGAAAATGTCAGTAGCAAACATCATTACGAAGTCACAGTGCATGCATTGGTTGCTTCTCAGCTGGACAACTGCCTCACAAAGGCATTGTGAATGGGAAAGCGACCAGAGCTATTGATTTAAACATCTCATTCCAGATTCCATTGCCCAACATCTCTAATACCACCCCCGCCCACCATCCCTCCCCCTCCCCTCCACCAGTTTCTTCCATGTCCCCTGGACCCTTACCTTCCTTTGAGACCCCTGCCTCTCTGTGACCTGTGGATCTGGCTCCATGCTCACAGGCTATCTCCAGGGCTCCTTCCTCCACCTGTATCAAAATCGGAGGTTGGGCACACTTCCACCCATTTGTCCTCGGTCCTGAGCATCATGACTCCTTTTCCCCTACAAGGACAAATTGCTTTCACGAGTACCCCTTCTACATGCAGTACATTACCAGCTGCCCCATCCCTCCCCCTGTCCCAAGAGACACAGGTGCAGGTGCCCATCACATTGGTGACCTCACTCTTGCATACATCCAAGCCATCTGGGCACAATTTTTGGTCTCTCAAGGCACAGGGATATGTACCATTTGGCACTCTGCATTTCACACTCGTGAATGCCAGCAAGTCCTGCCACCCACTAAGAGGTCTATGCACAGTTCTAAATGGACTTAGTACCCAGTGCAGTAGAGCGCAGATGGTCACTGAGCCTTTTCCTGCACTGGAGTCAAGTGCAGCGCACAACATCATGGCCACTCACCTGGGCACCCATCTCCATCCATGTCTTCTTGGTTTGGTGATGCGGCCTCCTTTTACTGTCCTGCGGGATCATATATCCTGCTGGGCACTCACTGTCTCCAGAAGAACACCTAGGCATTCGTAGGTAAAACAGGGGGCAGAGTGCCCATGGGCATTGCCTTCCCACCTGGCATGGGATGCAGGTCTTGGGGTCATAATTACTGATCTGACAGAAAATACCTTTCCAGGCACTGACAGGCTCACGTATAGCTCCCTGAGGCTTCTGACCAGCTGTTAGCAGCCTTCAGGGAGCTCCCTGTCCATGTTTAAATCCTCCCCCCATCTCCTGGAACCCCATTGGACTCGGCGCCCACCTTGCTCCAACCCCACCGGCAATGCTGAGCCAGTTTCAGCAGGTTTCACACTGACCAGTCTTTGGTTAGCCATCCAGTGTGAAATCAGAGCCAGGATCCGACTGTGGGCAGAAGGGGTTATCACATCTGCTTCCTGGCCCACTGATTGCGTTCTCACGCCAAGCGTAAAATTCAGGCCCAGGTAATCATAAACCAGCCATCCTAACATTAACAGTGGGTAAGCTTCAAGAGGCTGTAATGCAGGATAAACTTAATAATTACCAATATTGATGAGTTAATCAAGAATGGCCAATATGAATTTGTAAATTCAAAGCACATATGATACATTTATCATAATTCATAATTAATGCACATTTCTAAGAAATAGTGAGTTTGAGGTTAGTCTTTAAGAAAGAATGTTGGCATAGTAGCACTGGGACATTAAACATTAGAAAGATAAAATTGAGGAGATGAAGATTTAGCTGAGGAAATTTAACTGAACAGAAATGTTTAGAGTGAAGAAAGGTGAATCACATTTCACAACTCTATACCCAAAGAACAGAATACATACCAGCCACTAGGGAAAAAAAAATAATGGGGACGTGGCCAATGTGTGAAACAATAGAAGTGATGTGGGGAATAAAGACAACTAATAGTTGTTCCAAATGTATAATGTTATAGATTAAATATTAACTGTATATCAACTGTGTTTCATTATATAAAGTGGAAGGCCTTAATAGAGGTTTCACTTAAACAGGTATAAGAGACACTCACTGAAACTGGGGTGTAGTTGAGTTAGGAGATGCAAGCTTGTAATGGTTCACACTAAATGTTAGACTAGGCAGAGATTGGCTCCAGTTCTATACTTCACCAACTGGCTTTCATGAATATAACATGTAGCAGAGACTCGTTGCCTAAAGCTAAGAAAAAAAAAATGTGACAGAAGATTACAATCGTAGTGATCATTGTGAGCAATGGCAAAAAGAAAGTGTAAACTGTTGGGTATGGTTTTTCTCAGAGTCTGAACGTTATGACCAGTGGAGGAGTTAAGTGGAAATGTGGATATAGGTCATGCCCCTTCAAAGAAGGAACAAGGTATGACCTTAGCATTGTCACTTCCTACCAGAAGTAAAATCAGAAGTGTTTTGTGAGCTGGATGCCTATCAATTGGTTCAATGCTAGCATTTAAATTGGAATTGGAGGATTGTGCTAAGATGATGCATATGGACAGGCTCCTGCTTCTAACTTGGGTTTGGTCCTTAAATACAAACTCTTTGTTAGAACCTGCTGCCTTCAAAAAATTCCTGGGGAAACAATAATTTCCTGCAGACATAGTAGAACAAATTAGACATTCTGCAGCGATGCAGGAATAGAGGACTCAATGATTGCTGGATTTCTAAATGATCCAGATATTGGATGCAGGTGTCAGTATAATGGAAATGAGGATGAAAGTATCGCTAGCAAATCTGGCTATTACAACAGGAAACAGAATTGAAACAGCAATAATGAGTTAATGAATCCCAGGGATGTCCAAGAAATAGTTAATAGGTGTTTCACCTTGAGTGAAAGTATCATTTTGTAGTGAACTATCGAAAGCAGAGAAGCATGGTTCTCAGATGATGTGTAATATGAATTCTGAGGCAGACCATGAAGGTAACAATGAATCTGAACGAATTGTACTAGTCACAAGAATTTTTAGTTCTGTGATATATGTGTTAGTCATGGATTTGTTTAACTGTGCAGCATTAGATGATTCTTGCACTTCGACAGCATGCAGAACAGATTGGTTAAAATGTCACCTTTATTCACTAAGTAGTGAGAATTGATGCAAGGTTAAGGTATATAAAAGTATTACTTGCTTTAGGTTTAGCAATGACAGCACCAAGTCACTAATGAGATATGTATGCTATTCAGCAAACCTTTTATGAAAATTGGCATGATAAGGCAATTATTTTTTGAAAATCAGTGGATTTTAAGTTTACCCAGTCAGGACATTATTCTCTCCCCTTAATAAAACATGATGTTTCTTGACTGTATTAGACGAAGAGTAATGGCATCAGATGACAGGAGTCAGAGGAGAAAAAGCAAATTGTCTTAAAGTTACAATTTGCTCATCATGCTTATCAGATATTTTAAAAACCTTACAAAATGATGCAGGTGCGATTGATGAAGAATATAAAAGCCAAAAGAAGCGATTAGTGACAAGTGTGAAATCTACAATAGGTATCGGAGGATGCCACTGTGTCCTAGTGTAAGCCTTCCATTGGCACATGACTTTAGCAAGATAGTATGGAACAAAGACAGAAATATTTTCTTCTTAGACAATAAAATTTAACATCGCCTCCGGTGTGCCAGTTCAGCCTTTAGCCTACTGAGGAAGAGAATATTTGAGGACCAGGATCTCAAACCCGAGCTAAGGTTGTGGCTTACCAGATAGCAATGATATCCACATTCCTGTATGCCTTGGAGACTTGGACTTGGACAACCTACAGCAGGCACATCAAAGCAATGGAATAGTGCCACCAGCAGTGTCTTATCAAAATCATCCAAATCTGATGGTAAGAAAGGTGATTCAACAATAGTGTCCTCTCCCAAGCCAATATGCTCAGCACCAAGGTGCTCATCACTCAGAACCAGATCTGCTGGGCAAGACGTCATTCATGTACCTGACACCAATTGTTGTACCTAGAACTTTGTTGTGGCAGGAGACTCTCAGGAGGGCAACAGAAATGCTTTAGGGATGGTCTCAAAGCTTTCCTGAAGAGCTCAAGGTTCCCCACCAACTCATGGGAGTCCCTGACTTGTGACCAACCAAAATGGAGAAAGTTTATTCGGGAAGGCACCGAGCATGTCAACAGAGGTGACGTTGAGGCATCAGAGAGAGCACATAAACCTCAAACAACACAGTTCTCTAAGTGCCACCTGTCCCACATCAGGCAGAGTCTGTAAATCACGTTTTGGACTTATCAGCCATTTCAGAATCTGTCGACTGGAATGTAAACTCTTTGCTTCAGATGACTGTAGTGTATAATCTCCATCAATTAATCTATAAGCAGAAGTATTCATGTTCTAGATAGTACTACAATTAGTTTCATTTTTTTTGCATATTTAAATGCTTTACATGCAGGAAAATGAAAGCCCTTCAAGGTTGAGGCCTTGGAGGAAATCTGGAGACCTCTGAGACATTTGTGAACATTACATTTCATGGCAGTATTTAAACCAGATGGATTTTGATGGGCAGCAGAATTTAATTGGACAAATTTGGTGTATTATAAAAGAGAGGGTCATAGGGAATGGAAAGGCTCTAACAAGTTAATAATTCATGATGGTAATACAGTTTATTAAATGCAGCAATCAAACTATTAAGATACATTCCTCAGAGATTTTGTAATTAATTTTCACTCAGAACAGCTAATAGGGTCCTTATTTACTGTATTGTGGTGAAGGTCCTGATGAACATAACAGATAGAGTATTTGATAGAGTATTTGAGCAATCATGACAAATAGGAGAGACCTATCAATCCAAAGTTACTCTGAGTGGGTACGCAAGTGACTTATATTTCAGAGGTGGTAGGCAATTTAAATTTGGCTGAATGTTCAGGATGATGGCCAACAAGCAGGGTCCATGGACAGGCAGAATGGGTGGATTGTAAGAAAGCACATTGCAAGTGCTGATTGCGGGTCCGCGATTCTTGCATCAGAAAATGGTCACTGCTGGAGAAAGAGCTTTTGATAGAGTGAAATCTTTTTCATGCACAAGTTGTCTCAGTAAATATAAAAGGGTAAGTGTAGAGGCTGTAGTTTGAATAGATTACACAATGAAATGAAAGCCACAGAACTAGAAACAGAAGCTCTCTTGACTGAAATTTTGGTGGCTGCCTATAAACTTGAGGGAAAACTAATAAAAGAGGCAAAACAAAAGGAATTAGAAAAAATCAAAATACTGCAGATCGTGGAAATCTGAAATAAAAACAGAAAATGCTAGAAAAGCTCAGCAGGTCTGGCAGCATCTGTGGAGAGAGAAACAATTAACATTTCCAGTCCATATGAGTCTTCTTCAGAGCTGAAGAGAAGTGGAAATGTGATGGGTTTTATATTGTTTAAAAGGGGGCAGAGTAGGTGGAGCAAAATAGAAGGTCAAGGATAGGTGGGAGCTGAGGAGAGATTTGACAAAGATGCCATGGACATAGGACAACGAGGATGTTAATGGTAGTGTTGAAGGCTATAGAAGGTGCTGATAGTGGCCTAAAGGTAAGATAGTAAAATGTGTGAATAGCAGAACAAAGGTCAGAGCAAAACTTAAAAACAAGTGACATGGCCCCGTAGCCGGGGGGGGTGGGGGGTGTGGGGGGGTGCGGGGGGCAGGAAGGGGCTGTGGTGCGGTGGTTGCAGTTGGAGAAACAGGATAACAAATTAATTAATTAAAATAATTGGATTAAAAAAGAGGTATAGATGGAGGAGAGAGTTCATGGTTTGAAGTCCGGAAGACTGTAAAGTGCCCAAGCTGAAGATCAGGTGCTGTTCTTCCAGTTTGTGTTGGGCTTCACTGGAACATGCAGCAGGCCAAGGATGGACAGGGAATGAAAGGGAAGTGTCGAAGATGGGCCATGTGAAGGTGAGAGAGGGGTGGAAATCGGAAGTAAAATCAATAATTTTTTTCCAGGTCATGATGAGAGCATGAAGTGGCACAGATACAGCCATCGATGTACCAAAAATGAATTGTGGGAAAGGGCCTGAGTAGGACTGGAACAAGGAATGTTCCATGTACCACACAAAAAGACAAGCATAACTGGGGCTTATGTGGGTACCCATAGCCACACCTTTTATTTGGGGGAAGTGAGACAAATTAAAGGAGAAATTGTTCAGTGAGAGAACAAGTTCAGCCTGGTGGAGAAGAGTGGTGGTGGATGGGGATTGTTTGGACCTCTGTTCAAGGAAGAAGACCATCCTAGTGGGGGATGGAGGTGTAGAGTGATTAGATGCCCATAGTGAAGAGGAGGTGGTTAGGGCCAGGAAATTGTTGACATGACATAGGGAGTCAGAGGAATCACAAATGTAGGTGGGAAGAAACTGGACAAGGGGAGAGAGAATGGAGTCAAGATAGGAAGAAATGAATTCTGTGGGTTAGGAACAAGCTGACACGATGGGTCTACTAGGACAATCCTGTTTATGGATTTTGGGAAGGAGGTAGAAGTGGGCTGTGTGGTGTTGGAAGACAATGGGGCTGAAAGCTGTGGATGGAAGATCTACAGAGGAGGTGAGGTCAGTGACAGTCCTGGAATCAATGGCTTGATTTATGGTGGTGGAGTCATGGACCAGGGGGAGGTAGGAAGAAGTGTCTGAGAGTTGATGCTCAGCCTCTGCAAGGTAGTGATCAGTACTCCAGGCAACAACAGCACCACCCTTGATAACAAAGTTGGGGTTGGACCTGAGAGAATTAGATAGGTTAGAGCTTATTCTAAAGTACCAGATAAGGGATAACCAGCCTTGTCACATTGGTGGATTTGTATTGAAAAAGTTCTGATAGATAGGACCAACAAGGCTGAAGTGAAGCTAACTAATTACTAGGGGCTTTGAAGAGTGCCTGAATGATACAGATGTTCAAATGGATTTTCCCACAGCTGGGAAATAATTTTGAGGATCCTTTTAGCTTTTTTTGGCTATGCATCTGTGTGATTGTAAATCATTTCACAGAAAATCTTCATTTCTGCAGGGTGATATTTTTCTCTGAAATGTTTCTGAAACTGCCCAAAGAGGCAGCAGATATAGAAGGGAAGCTATGGATTTATCTGGATTTTTGCCCCCTTAATAGACTAATGAATGAGGTCAGAGAATATGGACTCAGGGGACAAGTAGTAGAATGGGTTGCTAGCTGACTTAAAGACAGAAAGCAGAGTGGGGGCGGGGGGTGTTAAAAGGGTAGTTATATAAGTGTTGTCCCATAAAGATCAGTGCTGGGACCTCTGCTGTTCATGACTTACATTAACATTTTGGGCACTGGAGTTAAAACACGATTTTTAAATTTGTGGATGCGCTAAATTGGGGGGAAGGGGATTAATACTGGGGAGGACTGAAAAAAGTTACAGAAAGGCATTAATAAACTTGTAGAATGGGCAAATTATTGGGAAATGAAGTTCAACAGAGATAAACGTGTGGTAGTACATTTTGTTAGAAAGAATAGGGAGGTAATTTATTACTTGTAAGATGCAAGTGTTGATGGGGTAGAAGAACAAAGGGATATCTGAGTGCAAATGCATCAATCACCAAGAATTGCCCCAAAGGTTAGCAAGACCATAAAAAAAGCAAACCAAGCACTAGATTTTATTTCTAGAGGGATAGGATTGAAAAGCAGGGAAGTTGTGCTAAACCTGTATTGGCCAAACCACCAGAGAAGATTTTGCTACCTGGAGATGAGAGACAGACAATGCCGCACACATTTGTACTTGTCAAGAGACGTGGTGGACCATAACTGCCACATTCTGCAGGAGGATCTAATGCCCCATGGACTGGGAGGACATCCCCTGCCGGTGCTCCTGAAGGTCACCACCGTGCTCAGTATTTTTTTGCTGCGGATCGTTCCAGCAATCCACAGGGGCCCTCTGTGGCATTTCACAGTCCTCAGCACATAAATGCGGTGACAGATACCCTCTACAGTAAGACCCGTCATTATGTGAGGTTCACACTCAATGAAGCCAGCCAGGCTGCTATATTCCTGAAGTTTGCAGCTATCTCAGGCTTCCCTACATTACAGGGTACAATCGATTGCACACATGTCACCTTGAGAGCTCACTGGCACCAGCCCCTGATAACAGGAAAGGTTCCACTCCCTGAATGTTCACCTGGTATGTGATTAGCAGAAGCGCATCATGGACGTTTGAGCCAGGTACCCTGAGTCACTCCCAGGTGACTCTCATTTTCGAAGGGCCTCAGTGATTTACAGGGCTAGCTGTTGGGGGATAAGTGATACCCGCTCAAAACATTGGCTCTTGACACCCATGCATTGTCCTCAATGTGCCTCAGATGAGAGTGCAAGGCGGCACAAAACTCGACATGATCCTCCATCAAGTAGACCATTGGCATCCTGAAGATATGCTACCGGTGTTTGGAGTGATCAGGTGGGGCTCTGCATTACTCTCCACAGAGGGTGTCCCACATAATCATGGTCTGCTACACCCTTCACAACCCGGTGATTCAAAAGGGCATCCCTTGCCTGAGGGAGACATGGAGGAGACTGAGAGCTGCTCAGACGATGAAGAGCAGGAAGGGCAGGAACCTGATGAGGGTCAGCTTCCATGTGAGGATGCCTTCGAAAAAGCACAATGTTGAAGATGTGCCCATGCCACACTGATAGCCACAAGATGCCAAGAGGAGTAAGGTGCAAGCAACAGGACACAGCCACATTCCTTCTCTCCGTTAGTGCAATGCCAGTGCACTGAAAAGCCTTTACAACCAGAAACATCGAGATCACGTTCAGCATTTGGACTTGCACCTTCAACTCTCCCTGATTCACCAGGGCCTAATTCTTGGAAAGATCATCGCGGATCTCTGTATCTGTGCGCTCTGGGAAGTGAAAGTCAGCACACAGTGCAAACGCTGCATCAAAGAACTTGGTGCAGTCGTCGCCACCTTAATGAGAAACTTTAGCGGACACTGAGATGTGCGTATAGTTGGAGAGAGCATCATGGCTGCAGGTCTTGTGCTTTGGCACTACCAATGAAGACTGCTTTCTCATTTTGACGAACAATTATAGCTAACGCTCCAAGGCTGGTGAGTAACTCCATGCTGTCCTGTAAGGAATAGAGGTTACTAACGTATTTTCCAAATATTTATAGTAAAGAGATTGACACATCTCCCTGACATAACGCGACAATAGAGACTATCATGAGTCAGCTACACATCTCATGAATTTGAGGCTCATAAAGGGAGGTGATCACTGAGTGGGAGTATGGCTCACCCTGACAGCAAGAGGGGACATAGATGTATATGCACAGCGCTTTCAAATGACGAGACCATTGTCATGAACAGCAAATGTATTTATAAAGGTGCATGACATATACAGTGATTGAACATCCGTGACCCAGAAGTGATGTCAAAGTTTCTTAATTTTTCTAACCCTACTGCTAGATGCATCCCTGAAATCCATAGCAGAGGTGGAGGCTGCCTGCTGACTGCTACACCCTGTTGTCTTTGGCTTTGGTTGGGTGTCCTCTAGAGGGCTGAGACCTGGAGGGTTCCAGCCTGCTTTAGGTGTCTTGCTTTGTGGCAGGTGCACCCTCCTCGGCCTGTACAGCTGGAGTGATAAGGTCACAGGCAGGGGGGATTGGGATTGCCTGGATGCTCTGAGTCACTTGGGTGGATGGCTCCGGGTTATCATGCTGCTGGTCCTCCTCCTTATGACTGCCTGAGGGCCCCTTCCTGACTTCCCAAGGAGAAGAGACTCCTGAATTGAGGTCAAGGTGCCCAGCCCCCCTCTCCCTAGCCACTGATTAATCCACCAATGCCTATACCGATGGAGTACAGGCCCAAGTGCAAACCCATCAGGATCTGCAGGACCAAGGTCTCCAAGGCAGCCACAATCCTTCCCATGGTGACTTTGAGGTGTTCACATGTCGCAGCCACAACATCAGATGGAATGCAGATGGACTCGCCCATCCTTCCCTCTAGTCTGTTGACTGCCTCTTGCAACTCTACCAGATTTCCCGCTGCCTGTCATTGCATCTCCAGCATTTTTTTCGACAACTGCTTCCAGATGCTCATCATCTGACTCGGACCCAGCGGGTTCCTGTTCTCCAGCAGTCCTCTGAGTGCCAGACACCTGGGCTGTTGCTGCCTCTGACTACTGGAGACATGTCTGTGAGGTGTTCTCCAGAAAATGAGCCCGAGTATAATCTAGAACTATGACCCACCGAGGTGTGTGTCTCTGCACTAGTGGAGTGTGCAGGTGAACACAGTGATGGGTCTTCAGCAAATGGATCCTCATCATCCTCCTCTGAGGTGGCCTGGGGACTGGGGCTTATGTTGGCTGTGCTGGTCTGTCTGTACCTGTTGCTGCCCCCCTGTAAGAGAGAGCCAATAGATTTAGTTCATGAACAGGCTGAATACAAGATTGCAAGTCACTCACTGTGAATGTCAGGATGTAATCAACTCATTTAGATAAAAGCAAAAAACTGCAGATGCTGGAAATCCAAAACAAAAACAAAAATACCTGGAAAAACTCAGCAGGTCTGGCAGCATCTGCAGAGAGGAACACAGTTAACATTTCGAGTCCGAATGACCCTTCAACAGAACTAAGTAAAAATAGAAGAGAGGTAAAATATAAGCTGGTTTAAGGGGGGTGGGGGGGATGGTGGGACAAGTAGAGCTGGATAGAGGGCCAGTGATAGGTGGAGATAACCAAAAGATGTCACAGACAAAAGGACAAACAGGTGTTGAAGGTACTGATATTATCTAAGGAATGTGCTAATTAAGGGTAGAAAGCAGGACAAGCCAGGCACAGATAGCCTATAGTGGGTGTGGGGTGGGGTGGGGTGAAGGAATCAAAAAAGGCTAAAAGGTAGAGATAAAACAATGGATGGAAATATATTTAAAAATAATGGAAGTAGGTGAGAAAAGAAAAATCTATATAAATTATTGGAAAAAATTGGTGGGGGGAGGGAATCAGAAAGGGGATGGGGATGGAGGAGAGAGTTCATGATCTAAAGTTGTTGAACTCAATATTCAGTCCAGAAGGCTGTAAAGTGCCTAGTCGGAAGATGAGGTGCTGTTCTTCCAGTTTGCGTTGAGCTTCACTGGAACAATGCAGCAAGCCAAGGATGGACATGTGGGCATGAGAGCAGGGTGGAGTGTTAAAATGGCAAGCGACAGGGAGGTCTGGGTAATGCTTGCGGACAGACCGAAAGTGTTCTGCAAAGCGGTCACCCAGTCTGCATTTGGTCTCTCCAATGTAGAGGAAACCTCATTGGGAGCAGCGAATGCAGTAGACTAAATTGAGGGAAGTGCAAGTGAAATGCTGCTTCACTTGAAAGGAGTGTTTGGGCCCTTGGAAGGTGAGGAGAGGGGAAGTAAAGGGGCAGGTGTTGCACCTTCTGCGGTTGCATGGGAAGGTGCCGTGGGAAGGGGTTGAGGTTTAGGGGGTGATGGAGGAGTGGACCAGGGTGTCCCGGAGGGAACGGGTTTTTCCAGGTATTTTTGTTTTTGTTTTGTGATCAACTCATGGAGGGGTTATCCGTACTGGCTTGCTGGGAGAGGCCCACCTCACCTTCCCCACAGGAGCAATCTCTGTCCTCCCATGCCAACTTGGCAGCATCCTCCTCGAATTTGGAGTATGTTGGCTGACCCTTCTCCAGTCTGGGATCTCTCCCGCTTGTTTTGGGCAAGCTTGGCCTATGTGAAGACAAATGGAAGAAATGTGAGGAGAAGGGGTGGAGCAAAGTTTGGGAAGCATGAATGCCTGTTTTGTGTGCTGAGCCCTCCCCAGTAACAGCTGAGGTTGGAGTTTGTGCAGCATGATAGAGGAGCTGCAAGAGATGTTAAAATGCCCATGAGACAATCAGTGCTGATATCTCCCCCACTAATATTGTGTGAGATTCCTGAGCAGTGTAGCCCTTTGAGTGCATAATGCCATTATGAAATTGTGAGATTAGAGTGAGCTCCAGGTTGACTTAACCTGGCAGAGCGGCTGAGATCACTCATCCTCTTTCTAAACTGGATGGCATTTCTCAGGCGGGTGCCCGATGAGCTAACTTCCCTTGCAATCGCCTCCCAGGCCAGAAAGGTGAGGCTGGTGGACCTCCTAGAGCCATCCATTGGGTAGAGGATATACCAGTGCTGGCAGACTCCATGAGCGAGGGCCTCAACTGAGTCATTGTTGAACCTTGGTGCATCTTTTTTCCTTGGGCACAGCCATCTCAAGGGATTTTCAGATCAGGCAGGGCTGGGGAGAGAGAATGGGTGGAATTTTCTGAGCCCGCTGGCAGCGGGTGTGATAGTTGGCATGTGCAGAAAATATAGCGGGATCCACTTCATGACGGCATGAAGGCAGGTCGCGATCTTCCGCTCAGCATGCTGATGGCAGGCCGTGTTTCCTGCTATCAGTTGGTGGGGAGCTAATTGTAATACATTAGCATATAATTAAAAGGCCATCCCGCAAGGCTCTTGGAACCTGCTGTATTGTCTGTCCAAGTCGGTGGGAATGCACACCGACGTGTTTCACAACAGCACGGGGGCAATGTGTACTTAGCGGCCTTCACTTTGGGGGAACTAAGGTGAGTGAGCAGCAGCGTTCTCCACAGCTCACCCATTGTTTACAGGCCTCAGGGGCACCGGCGGGGTGGGGGAAACTGATGCCTGTCCCAGCCGGCAGCTGCTGAGGTGTGGGGGTGTCTGGGGGCAAGTGCTGGCCAGCCTTGGAGGTGGTTGCTGAGGGGTAGGGGGTTACCTGGGGGCAAATGCTGGCCAGCCTCGGAGGTGACTGCTGAGGGGTTGGGGGGGTGGGGTTGGGGGGGTGGTTTCTGGAGGCAAGTGCTGGCCATCCTTGGAGGTGACTGCTGACAAGGGGGGTGGGCGTGTGTACAAGTGCTGCCCTGGTGCTGCATCCCAAGCACAGGCAATCGAGGTGGGGGGCAGGGTATGTGAGAGAAATGGCCACGCATTCGGGACGCCTGTATAAACTGACCATGCCTCTGCAACTGAGACAGATCAGGCGCAGCCAAAGTGATGTGATTGGGTTCGAGTTTCTAACCTGCCCACCCATGCAAGCATCGTGGGGGCACCAAAGGGCCACCAAGCTCTCCATACCTTACCACCTCCCCAACCAACTCCCTCTGGCCCCGCCCAACCCCCCAGCACAGACTTCGAGTCCACCACCACTTTATTGGACGGTGAAGCAGTTGGACAGCACACGTTGTACAATCTCCTCGCCAGTGCTGGCCATGTAGCAGTCACTTGCAATCTCAGCATCCTGGTTTGGACCAGTCTCCCCATTTCGCAGGTTGACAGGGCAGCCTTGCAGTGCACTCATCTCTGGCCATCCAAGGGGTGACCAGCGCTCTCTGGGAAGCATTAAGGGGTGGTCTCACAGGGCCAGGAAAGGTGCTAAGTACAGCCATGATAACCACGTCACTCTCTCTTTCATGTTGCAGGAGCACCACATCAGGATCATGGATCTTGGTGACCTAGCTGTATGCCTGATGACCTACAGAGACCATAGAAGACAGAGGAGAGAGTGACTGAGGCACCTGGTCAGACAAAGGCAGGAGCAACAACCTTATGAAGAAGGGGTAGCAGGGGCTCCCGCACACAATGCCTATGAGCAACAGTGAGCCTGGCTGGTTGGCGCCCAGCGACATGCAGGGTCTATAGACGCCGCCTGCCATTCCTGCAGATGACTGAGAACCAGTGTCACCGACGGTTGTGCATGTCTAGGAACCTGGTGGCTCACATCTGCCACTTACTGCAGGACTTGGCGCCAAGGGGACATGAGGGCATCCACTGCCAGTGGCTGTGAAAGTGACTGCAGCGCTCAATTTCTATGCCAGTGGCTCCTTTCAGGACTCCACAGGTGAGTTCTGTGAAATTTCACAATCTGCCACTCACATATGCCTCTATGAGGTCACGGATGCCATCTTCTCCATGGCACACAATTTTGTACATTTTGTCCAGGACCAGGACAGAAAGGACTCAGGGTGCAATTTATGGCACTTGTGGCTCTCACGTCTCAATCATTACACTCGGTGGACTTCATCAACTGCAAGTTCTTCCACTCACTGAACGTGCAGCTGGTTTCCGAGCACCAGAAGCACATCCTGCAGGTATGCGCATGGTTTCCAGGGACTGTGCACGACACCTACATCCTGAGTCACTCGCAGGTCCCTGCAGTCTTCCAGGGTCTACAGAGGCTGCAGTGTTGGCTGTTTGGGGACAAGGGCTACCTGCAGAGGCCGTGGCTGATGACACTCATGTGGTGGCCTCAGACTGCCGCAGAGTGACGCTATAATGAGGCTCATACTGCAACTCGCAACTTGGTGGAGCAGACCATTGGGATGCTGAAGATACGGTTCCAGTGCCTGGACTGATCTGGTGGAGCCCTGAAATACCATCCTCAGAGGGAGTCACGCATCGTCATTGTCTGCTGCGCCCTTTACAACCTGGTGCTGCAACGGGGAGTGGAGGAGGCTGAGGAGGAGATGGAGGAGCTGCATGTCTCCTCCGTTGAGGAGGGTGCTAACGGGGATGAGGGTGAGGATGTCCTTGGTGGTGACGATGACTGGGATGAGGCTCTCACACAGGTTAGACTTGGGAGACACTCGTAGCTGCCAGATTTGTGGAAGATGATGACGATATGCAGTGAGGTGTCCCCGTAGATCGTTTGACTCCAGTGTGGCTTATCTCAGCACCAATACCCTCTGAGAGAATGTTTCTGCAATGGAGATGCAGTGGAGGCCCTAATAGTTGCTCAAACACAGGAGGATGATGACAACATGCGGTGAGGACACTCCATCATCTTCACATAGCCTCTGAGAATGTCTGACTCCTGTCTGGCCCAAGGCAGCTCACTTGCGGCTCCATGATCAGGGGCATTTCAGAGATGCAGCCATGAAATTTTAAACACATCTGATGCTGTGTCCGCCTTCAGCACCTCAGCCCTTCAGGAGCTGGTGCACAGTATCATTGGTCGCAGATGCTGGTGTGATGGGGGCCAGCCCCACCTTCCCACCTTAAAGGTGCTGACAGCACACATAGTGTATGAGAAAACTCTGTGGCGCCTGCCCACTACATTCTGGCAGCAATAACCAGCACTGCCAAGGTTCAGGCATCAGTAATGTTTCCAGGGAGTGTGAGGCTGAACCACTACTGTGATCTGAAGGCCGCACAGAGCACAGGGAAGAGGCCCTGGCCTGAGACACCTGCCTTTATCTTGTGCTCCTCATGCTCACCGGCCCAGCTGACCTGCTGAGGATGTGCGAGTGCCGGGAGGTCTACCAGGATCTGCCAGGATCAACTGGGTCAAGTGTTCTGGATTCCTGGTCAGTCAGTGGCAGATGGATCCCCTACCCGAGGAGCTCAGGCCTTTCACCTGGAGCAGGACCAGCCTCCTCTCCCTGGGGGTTCACCTCTGCCCCGCTGAGGAATCCTGGCCAGCGAACTGGGAGGAGCTGGGGGCCAAAGTCACCACTCACCAGTGCTGGACAGGACTGCTCCGAGTCCTGCTTTACCCGGGTCGAGTTCAGGTCATAAACCAACTGATTGCCACCATGTTGTGGTATCGGCTGGTCGCTTTGACCCCTCCCCCGGACCTTGTCACAAAAATCCAGAGACTGCTTGTCGTCTTCTTCTGGGACAAAAGGCTGCACTGGGTGGCTACTGAGGTTCTGATTCTCCCCGCTTAGGGAGGGCAGTCAGGCGCTGGTGTGCCTACACACACCCAGGTGGTGACTTTCCACCTTTAGGCCCTGAATCAATATCTTTACATCGAGTCCCCTCCGAGATGGTGTGCCCTGGTGACATATTTCTTCCGCCAGGTGTATGGCCTGAATTATGATGCGCAGCTCCTGTTTGTAGACCTGAGGGACCTACATGTCTCCTTGCAGGCGTTGCCCGATTTTTACCAGGATCTGATCAAAGTCTGGAAATGGTCGCCTTGCAACACAGCTCTCCCCCGTCAGGAGTAGCGGCTATTGTCAGAGAGCTGCTGCTCAGGAATCTGCCCATCCGCCCTTTTCAATGACTAGTGGAGAGGAGTGCTGCGGCTGCCGGGGTGACTAGGATCGGGGATGTGCTGGGTGGCGGAGGAGTGGGCTGGATGCTGCCATAGGAGTTGGTGCATCGCACGTCTGGCTCGCAGACAATGACATTCATGACCTTAGGATGGTCATGCTCAGCCCTGACATCATCCTGGGTCTCAAGGTGGCGCAGATGTGCGGTGGTCTTCTGTCTGAGCCTACCCCTGTTCGTACCGAATTTCACATTGGCCCCAAGCCCCAAACCCTCCCATGGGAGCCAGTGCCCCGTAACCTGAGTCACCTTGCGGAAATGCCCTCCATGTCCTTTAGCAGAGGGGCTTGCTGTATGGTGCTGCTGCACACCCTTGACTTCCTTGCCCTCACACGCTGCCCGGACACGCCCTGGCGTGCCTTGTTGCTGTCTGGCAGCAGAAATCCCCAGTGGGGGGCCCTCTATGGGGGTTTCCTCCCGCTTTCCATTGGGAACCTGGGGTGGAAAGTGCTGTACGCAGGAGTCCCGTATAATCGTAGGTTGTGTCGGTTCATGGACTCCCAAGGTACCTGCATCTTTTATGGCCTTGTGGAGTCCATGGACCACATCTATGTTAATTGTTGGAGGCTGTACCCCCTTTTTCAGTTTCCTGAAAAACATTTTACTGATGTTTTGTTTGCACTTCAGCTTCACGCTCCTGACCTATGAGCACCCGGCGCAGGGATGGTCAGGAGGGAGGAGGGCCTCCTTGTGAACCTGCTCCTGGGCCTGGAAAATTTGGCCATCAACAGGTCCAGGCAGCAGGCAATTGAGGGGGTCATCTGATCTGACTGTCTGCCCCTCTTCCGCGGCTGTATTCACATCTGGGTGTCTATGGAAAGGGAGCAGCAAGGCCTTCTGTGCTCGGTGGGCACCGCGGGGACTGGGGTGCTTTATAGATCCTCTTTAATCACAATTTGATTTGATGTTGGTAAGTTTCCTTTAAAGTTTTGTCTTCTGTTTTTGCAGTTTCCCTTTAAGGGGCTGCGTTTACTTTGTTCCTGATTTAGTTTAAATTTAGTTAATTTAGTTTAATTGGTTGGACTCAAAAGAGTTAATTCTCCTTAATTGCCCTTACCCTGTCATCACATCTTGGTACTCCCCCAACATCCACAGTGGAGGTGGAGGCCACCTGCTGACTGCAGTGCCCTGTGTTTGATGAGCTTGCCAGGCATCCTCTGGAGGGCACCAACCTGCTTTCTGGGGTCCTGCTGTGCAGCAGTGGCACCCTCCTCAGCCTGTGAAGCTGGAGCTGCTCAGGTCACAGAAAGAGGGGCTTTGGATGGGCCGGACATTATCGAAGTCACCCACTTTAATGGCCCCGTGGTTTGCACCTGCTGATCCTCCTCACTATGGGTGCCCCAGGGCCCCAGGCTGAGTCCTTGAGGAGAAGGGGTAGATGGAGTGAGATCAAGTTGCCTGGCCTAACTATGTTGGAGCCCAATTATGGCATCATCTATTTAGTTGAGCCTGCGCAGCAGTGCAGGATTGACATCCTGGAAAAAGGTCTCCATGGTGGCCACCATCCTACCAATGTTGACCTCAGTGCATTGGCATGCTGGTGCTATCACCTCAGAATGAAGGCGGTCAGACTCCTCCATCATGCCATGCAACCTGATGAGTGCAGCGGACATCCCTTCCAGATATTTCCCAGCTTGCCTTTGCAGCTCCAGCAACTGTGACATGACTGAGTCCAGAGGTTCGTTATCTGACTTGGACTGATCAAATTTCTTGCCTCCAGCAGTCTCCGAGTGCCAGACACCAGGGAAGTCCCTGCTGCTGCCTGCTGTGGATCTGACAGTGCAATGTGCTCACCAGATTGTGATCCTAATGTTACTCTAAAGCTTGCTCCCTCTGAAGTGTGTGTCTCTGTGCTGGTGGAGGGTGGGTCCTCAAGGAGGGTGCCACCAGATTCCTCTTCAGAGATTTCTTCGGGGCTTGATTGGAGGGCCTGGGTCATGGACTCCATCAGCTGTTTCCCAGATGTACCTGCGAAAGCAAGGCGAGATAATTAGTGCATGGCAGTGGCCTGTGAAACAGGACACATCGCGCACAGCATTGTTGCCTGATGGATGTTTCACTGCTGGATCCTCACTTGGTAGAGCAGCACCGACCTCACCGTCAGCACAGGACTGGTCCAAATCCTCACCGGCCAGTTGGATGGCTCCGTTTTCAAAGTCTGTGAGGACCTTGATTTCAGGCATTGCTCCACCAGCCTGCAACCTCTCCCTGTTGTTGTGTGCCAGCTTGTCCTGCATGAACGGAAATGGAGAGAGTGTAAACAGGACAGCTGCTAGGCCCGATGATAAATGTGCTTGGCATGTGTGGGTCATGAGTGATCCCATGGACGGGATGAGGACAATGTCGAAAGAGTGAATGGTGATGTCCCTTGAACCGGCAGTGAGTGAGGTCCCTGTGAATGTGTGATGAGTTTGTGAGTGTATGAATGGAGAGTGATGAGAAGAATGAATTACTCCGGTGGAACGGAGGAGATCATTCATCCTTTTGCCGCACTGGGTGGCTGTTCTTTTTTGAAGGGCTTTGGTGCTGACCACCTCACCCCAAACCTGGTTGGTCATGCCTCTGCCCATTCTGCACAGATCCAAAATTAAAACTTGAACTTCAAGCATCAGAAGTCTCTTGTAAGCATTGTGCAAAATGTTGGGAATGGGAGAAGGAATTGCTGAAGAATCAGAATAGTTGCTTGAAAGCAGAATTAATCACCAAACTGAAAAACTTCTTGAACCTTGGCCCAATCCAAGCAACATGAAGGATGAGATGTGCATTACGGAAGAGCAAATCCAGACTTCAAAGCAGAAAAGGTGAATTCTGCAGAACAGATTGAAGATCTAATGAATTGAAAGAGTCTAAGGAGCAGTCAGTGACTATCAAACAATGATTCTGAAAAGAACTGAATGCCCAGGTGAAGTTATTAAATTTATACAAGAGCTCCACTGATAATTCTGCAACTAAATCAACTGAACTTGCCAGGATTGCTGCTGAGCTTGATGAGAAGATTCATAAGGTTGAAAACAACTCTAAAAGAAGTAATCAAAATTTTGGTTAAAATTGTGAAAAAAAGGTGGGAATGAAGGTTCCTTTGTTGAAACGCGAACTTCCCTATGTGTCACAGTGAGCCCCATGATGAAAGAAGAGGAAAAATCCCTATGGGGACACTCATAGTATTCGTCCACCACAAAAAAATTGAATAAGTAAACAACTACCTAACACCACTACTGCTGAATCGACAAAGAGTGGTTCAATACCAAGGAATGGAAAAGGGGGTAAAAAGATACCCAGATGCCAGAACAACCTTGTAGTAATCATCGTTTTATTTAGTGTGTAATGTACCTTTAAGAATAATACGTGTTCGGCAAGATCAGATGATCTGTAGTAACCAATAGGAGAGTAGTGTTGGCTACCTCAGCAGTCAGTGTAGGGATAGAGTTGGACTTGAAAGCACACGCGTATTTACTGCTGAGTATATTGTAAATAAACTTAATGTTTCCACCCAAGAAGTGTCTGTGGACCAACTCTAGCACAATTTGGCCACCTGACAACAAACCTCCAAATCAATAGTGTTTATCTGCAACAGAGCCTACCACTCCTTCGACAGTAGTGCAAATGAGATATGGAATAGATATAAGGCTTTCAGACTGCTTGAACCTATGAACTCAGAGACTTGAAGGGGGGTGAAGAGGTAGGAATAACGATGAGTGGAATTTTCCAGTTCTACCCACGGTGGGTTTAATGACAGGTGGGGGTGGGGGGTGGGCGCATGGAAATGTGGCAGGAGCTGAAAAATCAGTTTCCTGCTGGTGTAAAATGTCGATGGAATCTTGCGCTCCTGCCTGCCATGGCAGGTCACCATTCCTGCCAGAGGCCGGCATAAAACCAATTTGCATATTTGCATTCAGGGAGCTGGTGGCATAGTGAAATTGTCACTGACTAGTATACCAGAGACCCAGGGTGATGCTCTGGGGACCTGGTTTTGAATCCCACCTTGGCAGATGGTGAAATTTGAATTCAATAAAAATCTGAAATTAAAAGTCTGATAATGGCCTTGAAACCATTGTTGATTGTTGTAAAAATCCATCCAGTTCACTAATGCCCTTAGGGAAGGAAATTTGCTGTCCTTACCTGGTCTGGCTGACTTGTGAATCCAGACCCACAGCAATGTGGTTGACTCTTAATTGCCCCCTGAACAATAAATACTGGCCTAGTCCGCAACACCCTCATCCCATGAATGAATAAAAAAAAATAGGATGCAGGTGAAGGCCTGACTGTGATCATCACCCAACCTGATTGTCCCTGCCGCCAGTGGGAAATCATGCCAGTCCAGAACACGTCTGGATCAATATGGCGTGGAGATGTTGAACTTGCCTGAATAAAGCCTGGGGCAGCCTCCGTTGTTCAGGATGGCGGTCTCCAGGGACCATGGACCCTAGAACACGCAGCAGTGTGAGGGGATTATCTATCAGGTTGATCCTCCAGCTTCAGAGTCTTTCAGAAAGTCCATTTTCCAGCTTCAGAGTGCTCCTGGAGGTCCACCTTCTATCTTCAGTGATGGGACAACATGTCCAGGCACCTTTTACAAGGTGGCACCCAGATATGACAGTGGGGTGCGCACCATCCAACCAGCCCCACCGCGCAATGCATCAGGAAACCCCAACTGCATAATTAATGAGCTTGGGGCTGCACGATACGGCATGAATTCCCAGTGGCCTTAGTGGCGGGAAACACTCCCTGTCCCTACCCTGCCACAGGACCTGAGTCCGGAATGGAAAATCCTGCCTGATGTAAATACAAGAGGTAAACTAGAATAATTTGAAATACTTTGGGGGAGGTATAGTATAAGGGCCTGGAACATACAGGGTTAATATGGGATTGAGTAAAGTATCGCCCACACACTGATGTAAGAGAACACATGACCTGCACCTCGGGGTCAGTCCAGTGTTGGCAGAGCCATGTGCACAAGTAAGCATGGAGACAATCCTAGCTTGAACCCTTAACTGTGTATATGTACATAGATCTTGTTAACTGTGTGTGTTTATTAAGACTACAAAAACTTCATGAAGACCTACTGAATGGTAGCCAACACCCTACAACAGGTAGAAGCCAGTGTTGGCTCTACTGGAATAGCTTGGCTAGGTTCGCAGCTAGTTCTGGAGCACAAGTATTCAGTACTACAGCTGGAATGTTGTCAGGGCAGATAACCTTTGCAGTATCCAGTGCCTTCAGCCCTTTCTTGATATCATGTGAACAAATTGGCTGAAGACTGGAGCCTATGATGCTGGGGACCTCAGGAGGAGGCTGAGATAGATCAAGCCCTCAATATTTCTGGCTGAAGATGGTTGCAAATGCGTCAGCATAGACTCTTGCACTGATGTGCTGGGCTCCCCCAAATTTGAGGATGATGTTTGTGGAGCAGCTTCCTCCAGTTAGTTGTTTAATTGTCCACAACCATTCACTACTGGGTGAAGCAGGGCTGCAGAGATTTGATCTGATCCATTGGTTGTGGGACCACTTAGCTCTGTCTATCGATGCTCTTTCTGCTGTCTTGCATGCACATAGTCCTCTGCTGTAGCTTCACCAGGTGAGCATCTCCATTTTTAGGTATAACTGGTGCTGCTTCTGGCATGCTTTCCTATACAACTCCTTGAACCAGGATTGGTCCATGGATTGATGGTAATGATAGAGTGAGGCCATGAGGTTACAGATTGTGGATGAATACAATTCTAACGATGGCCCACAGTACCTCATAAATGCCGAATTTTGAACAGCCAGATCTGTCCTGAATCCATCCCTTTTAGCATAATGGTAATGCCACACTACACAATGGAGTATGTGTGAAGAAGCAATTTGGTCTCCTTAAGAACTGCGTAGTGATCACTACTACCAATACTGCCCTGCACATATGCATGTGTGACAGGTAGATTGGTGAGGATAAGGTCAAGCAGTTCTTCCCTTTTAACTTTTTCAATACCTGCTACAGTTCAAGTCTGGCAAATATCTCCTTCAGGACTCAGCTGTGAGCCACTCTTGGTGATGGACTTTGAAGCCCCCAATCAGAGTGCATTCTGCACCCTTGCCATTCAACATGGAGGAGTACTAGTTCATCAATTGAGGGAGGGCAGTATGTGATAATCAGCAGGGGGATTCCTTGCCCATGTTTGACCTGATGCTATGAGACTTCATGGGGTCCAGAGTCAATGTTGAGGACTCCCAGGGCCTCTCGCTCCTACATGAAAAGCACTGTGCCACCATGTGGCGTGATGGAGCTGTTTGGAACATTGGCTGTATATTATGATTCAGTGAGTATGACTATGTCAGGCTGTTGGTCTATGATACAGCTTTCCCAATTTTGACACAAATCCCAGATGGAGGAGTGTTCCATGAGGAGGCCATTGCAGGGTCACCTTGGGAGAGTCCGTCTTTGTCATTTCCATGTCTAGGCCCATGCCTGGTGGTCTGTCCAGTTTTATTCTTCTTTGACTTTTCTCTAGCAATTTGACACAAATGGCTAGGCCATTTCAGAGGGAAGTTAAGAGTCAACCATGTTGCTGTGGGTCTGGAGTCACATTAAGTCCAAGTGGGATAAGGACTTAAGCAACAATCTGGTAGTTGATGCCACCTTCTTATTCAAGATCAATTAATTAAATTGAACTCATATCTCCAGAACATGTGTCGGAGGCATTAGATTGTCTCAATAAGATTACCCCTATGTTGCTGTTCCCTATAGTTCTATAGATTTTAATATATAAGGGCTAATTTCTTTCACTATGAAATGAACCAGTCATGGCCATTGCCTGTATTTTATGTGGTCTGTTGATGTTTTTGGACCAAAGAATGGGCCTGCTTGCCTCTGCGCAAAGTTTGCATTTATGCAATTTTTTCATTTTTCCATGTTTTTGGCATAGAGGTTATTGCAAAAGTAACCATAGATTTTTTTTTAAACATAACAAACAGCAGAGCCTGAATTTCATGCTTGATGTGTGCACCAAGTCGACGGGAGTGGAAGCGGATGTAGAATCTGCTCCTGGCCGCGGTCATGTTGCAAATATGATTTCATGCTGGATGGCCATTTAAGGTCTATCCAGCGTGAAACGTGTCTCTTGAATGGTCGAGAAGGGCCCGGTGGGGGTAGGGTTGGAAGCTGTCAGGCGCCCGGTCCAATGGCCACCCGGTGGGCACTTTAAAACCGGCAAAGGCAGCTCCCTAAAGGCTGTCAGGGGAGAATCTTTGGAGTCAGCTCAGAGACTAGAAAAATGGCCTCATCAGCAGCTGGAAACGACAGGCGGGAGGTCAAGTCGGGTGGGCACTTGGCCCCTCATTTCTCGGACAAGTGCCTTGGGGTCCTCATGGAGGTGGGCGGTGTCAGGTGGGATACTCATTCCCAGGGATAGCAGGAACAGACTGAAAAAGCTTGGATGGAGGTGGCAGCCAAGGTCAGTGGCCATGATGTTGGTGGCGTACATGGGTGCAGTGCCACAAAAGGTTCAACGACCTGCTGTGCTTGGCAAGGCTGAGTACCGTGTTGGCATGGGATCAGTGTGGAGAAGTGTTAAGGGCTGGCCGTCCCCCATGATGCTCAGAGGTGTTAGAGTCTGAGTGCCAATTGTCACTGACAACGGAGCTGGCCAAGGGGTGATCCCTGGCTGCTTGGACTGAGTGCCTTGTGGGTCGAAGGCAGCAACTCAGATGTGCCCTGTGAGGTGTTCCTCAGCTGGGGTTGGATAGGCTGCAATGGCAGGTAGAGAATGGACTAATCAATGCTCCTCTGTCCTTTCAGGAGAGAAGGAGCTATAACACCATAAAGAGGGCAAGGACAGCCAGAGGCTCCCCAAATCTCCTAATTTTAATGAGGTATAAAATGGATGCCTTGGAGCTGGAGTACCACCAACCACCTCGGCCAGCCATTCGGGAAGAGGCAGGGGTCTCTGACGAAGATAAGAGTGCAGTGCACAGAGGTAAGAGTGTCAGATTGTGCAAACATTCTTTTGTAGCCTCATCATCGATGGGAGCCTCAAACCTGGAATCCCCATTGATCACTGAAAGACGATGGCACCATGATGCAGATCTCCATTGTCTCACCAGGGTTCCTGGCATGCACAGTGACAGTGTGAAGACTTTAACTAATGACATGTCCTTGTTCTCCCTTAGGTTCGCCAGCTCTCACTTGAACACAGGACCCTGAAGAGCCACCCTTGATGCCAGTGGACCACGGGGCTTTAAATGCACCTGCGTCACACCGCCTCTCTGAGCCAGGCATCAGCACAGATACCAGCACCGCAGTGAGCATTAGATTGTCGGCTAGAATGTCGGTGCACAGCGCTGAGGCCACTTCACACTTGCTTGAGGAACAGGTGGAGGCAGAGAGTGCCCAGGGTGCCGGTAGTCATAGGACTGTTGGAGACCAAGAAGATGCTAAGCCAAAGGCAGATGATGAACCTCTGGAGTCGCCCATTAGGCGGCATATGCTGGATGTCCAGTGAGATGTGCAGGAAGATCTGGCAGAGATCCATGAGGATATGTGTGCCATGGTCTCTATTGTGCAGTATTACATTGATCCTCATGGTCACGCACTCTGCCTTCTCCATTGAGAGAGTGGCGACTCTCATGGAGAGGCAGTTCCAGTGATTGAATCAGGGGCTCTTGGAGTTGCATTCGGATCTGCAATCCCTCACTCAGGCAATTACCTCAGGGGGTTAGTGCCAATATGGGAGATGGATGAAGCACCCAATATCCCAGGTAGGTGCCTGTCCATTAATGGCAAGTAGGGAGGTCCAGAGTGACCTCATGTTGCTGCTTGTCATCTCTGTGGGCTTCTCTCAGGGCACTCTGGATGATGGCAGCAGCTCATCCGCCCCTCTGCCAGTGACCATGGCATCTGATAAGGCTGTGATGACTGAAGAGATGCCAGCTGTGGCACTGGCCACTCCCTCCCAGGCTGGGCCAGAACGGGCTCCACTGGTCAGAGGACGACCACCAAGGTCATCAAGGCCAACAAGACAGCAGAGTCAGCAGGCTGCCTCCAATGCCGGGGAGTGGGAGGGAACGTGGGGCAACAAGATGCAGCACTTGCAATCATAAGTTTAAGGCGTCATGAGCACAAGAGGGACTGTTCACGGGTGGTCTTCTGTTCTGCCATGTTTTGTTAATACGTATACTGATGTGGCCATTAGCACCATATATTGTTATATTTATTTGATATGAGTGTCAACATGATATAAATTTTGCTTTTGTCTTAATGATCTGAGTGTGCTTCACTGGTTTTGTAGGTGCAGGGCATGCCAGTATCCAATGCTAGACGTGAGTGGCTCTAAACTTTATTGCACAGGCACTGAGTGGACTTTGGGTTCAAAGGAAAGGGTCATTTCAGACATCCGGGATGGAGGTGGCACTTCTAGCATGAGGTGGAAGCAGATCTTTGGCAGCCTAGCTGAAAGAGCATTCAATCAAGGCGTCCCTGGTTCCCCTGCCTCCCTAAAGGATCCAGAAGTCTTATTCCACATCCTCAGCATTATCCTTACCGTACTCCTCCTCTGACTCACCACTTCATCCTCTGTGGCCGGTGGATCTGCCTCAAGATACCTCTTCTTCCAGTGGGCACCCCCTTGCCAGAGCCAGATTGCGGAGAGCGCAGCATGCAACCACTATCACCCACTCTGGGAGGTATAGTAGTGCTCCTCCTGAATGGTCCAGGCATCGGAAGCGCATCTTCAGAAGACCTATGGTCCTCTTTATCACTGCCCTTGTGGAGGCATGACTCGTATTATAACGCTGCTCTGCCTCTGTTCTTGGGTGATGGAGAGGCATCATGACCCACCTTGTCAACGAATAGCCCTTGTTACCCAACAGCCATCTATCAAGTCGAGCTGGAGCAGGGAATAGCCTTGACACCTATGAGTGACTGAGGATGTAAGCGTCATGGGAGCTGCCAGAGTACCTTGCACAGACTTGCAGAATCTGCAGCCTGTGATCACACACTACCTGCAAGTTCATGGAGTGGAATCCTTTCCTGTTAATGAAGGCACGCGGCTGACCTGCTGGCGCCTTGATGGCCACATGTGTCCATCCCCCCTGGACACGGGGGAACCCAGCAATTGCTGCAAAGCCTCTGGCTCGCTCAGCCAGGCTGGCCTCATCCATACAGAAGTGAATAAATGTCATTAGCCACTTGAACAGAGCATCAGTCACCAGCTTAACACAACTGTGGACAGCTGATTGAGAGACTCCAGAAAGATCCCTCACTGACCCCTGGAAAGAGCTGGAGGCATAGAAGTTGAGGGCCACTGTAACCTTCAGAGCCACTGGGATGGGGTGTGTACCCACACAGTTGGAGCTGATCTCAGGCCCAATCATCTGACAAATGGAGGCCACAGTCTCTCTGGAGAGGTGGAGCCTCCTTCAGCATTGCACCTCAGACATATTGAGGTAGCTGCATCGCTGCCTGTAAATCCTGGCAGCGGGATGGTGGCTTCTTCTGTGGCCCCTTCCTCCTTGGACTTCCTGCTGGTTGTGCCTGAGCTTCTCCTCCCACAGGTCGCTCCCCTGAAAGCTGCATAGGGACACCTGGCCTCCTCTCCCTTCTGCCCCTCTCTTCCTCCTCAGAGAAGGTGCCACCAGTGGAGACCACAATCCCTATTACCAGAGTAACAGAATGATGTCTGATACCTGGAAGGGTCCAAATGGTTAACAATCTCCAGGGGAATAGGAGATACCAATGAGTCCTGAAATGAAGCCTGGAAATGCTAAGAATGAAGCTCAGAACAGAGATGAAGCTGTCAAGTTCAAATAAGCAACCAGAAGTAAAATATCTCCTAAATTCCTCACTACTCACAATGGCAATGCTGCTGACCCTTTTTATCCCACCCTTGGTTTCATTAAAAGTGGGCTGCCCGCCTGCCCATTTTACCCGTGTGACGAGCGCAAAGTCATGCAGGCAACGTAAAATCGTGAACAATTGCTTTTTCAAAGGCCTTAAGTGGCCTTCAAATTGTTGGCAGGCACGGCTCCGATAGCCGCATGTGCCCCCCGACCTGAAGATTGCTCGCATGCAGGATGATGGGAATACTCGCCCAACGTCATCTCGAGCTATTTCACGTCTGTTTGGGTTGGCCACGCGACCGCTCACGAGGTGTAAAATTCTACCCCAGGAGACAAATTAAAAACTTGTTTCCATCCCTTCAGTCATGGCGCAGTAGGATCACAGACTCTTGAGAAGTGTCAGGACATACTGACCCATTGTGGGAAATATAGTAATCTGTTTCAGGTACGTTAACAGGCAACTTGTTTTAGATACAAACTATTGAAAGGCATGAAGCATCACCTATTCTTAACGTTGGCCACACCCTGATTTCCACTTAGCACACCGTGAACAACTCCATCTTGAGCTTTACTCCAGAGAACTCTTTGTGTAGTCTTGCCAAGTCTATGGACACACACAATAAAGTTGGAACCAGAAGCCATCACCCTGCACCCTCCCTCAGTCACTTTTGAACTTCCCTCTATCACTCTCAATCCTCACTTCATCATCCTTGGCCTGCCTTCAGTGACCCTCAACCCACCTCCCCCATCACCCTTGACCAACTAACATTCACCCTAGAACTTCCCCCGATCAACATTGTCAACTCCTCAGCACACTGGAATTGCCCTTTGTTACCCTTGACCTACTATCCATTAACCTCGATCCTCTCCCTGTCATCCTTGGCCTTCCCGTTCTTAACCTCGATCAGAATCACAGAATTTTAACGCCACAGATGGAGGCCATTCGGCCTACCGTGTCTGCAGCAGCTTTCCAAATCAGCATTATGACCTAGTGCCATTGCCTTGCCTTTTCCCTGTACCCCTGCACCTTGTTTCTATTCAAATAATCATCTAATGCCCTCCTGAAGGCCTCGATTGAACCTGCCTCCACCACACTTCCAGGCAGTATTTTCCAGACCCAAGCCATTTGTCACGTGAAAAAGTTCTCTCACATCACATTTGCAAATCACTTTAAATCTGTGCCCTCTTGTTCTTGATCCTTTTACGAGTGGGAACAGCTTCTCCCTATCCACTCTGTTCAGCCCCCTCATAATTTTGAATACTTCTATCAAATCTCCTCTCAGCCTTCTCTTCTGCAAGGAAAACAGTTCCAACTTCTCCAATCTATCCTCACAGCTGAAGTTTCTCATCCCTGGAACCATTCTTGTAAACCTGCACACTCTCCAATATGTTCACATCCTTCCTTTATTATGGTGCCCAGAGCTGTACACAATACTTCAGCTGAGGTATAACGAGGGTCTTATATAAATTCAGTATAACCTCCCTGCTCTTGTACTCTATGCCTCTATTAATAAAGCCCAGGATACTATATGCTTTATTAACTACTCTCTCCACCTGTCCTTTCACCTTCAATGATCTATGCATATATACACCGAAGTCTTCCTGCTCCTGCACCCCCTTCAAATTTCCACCCCTCATTTTATATTGTCTGTTCATGTTCTTCCTACCACACAATTCTCCGCATTGCACTTCATCTGCCGCTTATCTGCCCACTCCACCAACTTGCCTATGTCCTCTTGAAGTACCACACCATCCTCCTCGCAGTTCACAACACTCCCAAACTTCGTATCATCCGCAAACTTTGAAATTGTCCCCTGGACACCAGGATCTAGATCATCAATATATATCAGGAAATGCAAGGGTCCCAATACCGACCCCTGACGAACTCCATTGCAAACCTTCCACCAGCCCAACATTGATCTACCCTGTATAACCCTTGATCTCCCTAAAATCATGTTTGACCTCCTGTCTTTGGACATTGACCTTCTATGTATCATCCAGCTTCCTCCCTCTGGCCCCCATGAGATTTCATAGGGCTGCCATCCCTCTCCATCCCTGCCTCCTTTGGTCAGCCATGCACCATTCCTCTTTCCCAGCCAGCTCCCTCCCTCCCTCCCTGCCTCCCCTAGCCGGTCACAGCTGCCACCCGATCTCAATCATCAATCCTCTCCCCAGGTTCAACAAAGCTTCCCATGAAAGAGAAGGCAGCTTCTACTCAGTCCAAATCCTCTAGGAAGACTACCTCACCTGCTGCATGCCACCTTTAACCAGTGTTGAATGTGAAGGCACATGTTTCTCATTTGCGCCTACTTAATTCCAAAGGTGCACTTTAATCTGCTGAAATTGTGTTTTAATAAGCAGAACTGATGTGCTAATGTGTCACTTGCCATCAGTAAGTATGATCCATTCTCAGTCCGCTGCCAACTTAATACCCAAGTTTCATCCCGTCATCAGGAAGCTGACATTTTGCCTCCTGCTCAACTAAGTGCCTCCACATCCGAGCTGAGTGTGTTACCGCTGAGCCAAGATGAACATATTTGTTTATCGAACTTTGCCAGCTCTGAAATGCAAAGTATCCCATCAGTGAATGACTGTGCTATCAATGACATTAGCAGTAATAAAAACAAAAAATGCTAGAAAAACTCAGCAGGTCTGGCAGCACCTGTGAAGAGAGAAACAGAGTCAATATTTTCAGTCTGTATACTCTCTCCACAGATACTGTCAGATCTGCTGAGTTTTCCAGCATTTTCTGTTTTTACTTCAGGTTTCCAGCACCCAAAATATTTTTCTTTTATCTTAATGACTTTAACATGTTTTTTTAGTAAGGGTTTATAAATGGGCCCTTAAATCTTTACAATCCTTTAATGCTCTGGAAGAATTCAAACTAATAGTGCATGACAGAAGAGAAATAAGTTGCAATGACTCATAACTTGATCTTGGAAAAGTATGAACATTTGAATCCAGGCTGATTTTTTGGAACAAACAATTGGGAAATTGGAACATGGCTTTGAATGACTGGTAGTTGGGATCTTTGAAATAGTTTTAAAATAATTTGAATGCAATTTAACAATGTAATGTTTTTAATCATCTTGGCTATGTCAGTGTTTTGTTTTCCTGGCCAAGAAAGCCAGAATGGAGATTGCAGAGGAGGTCAACAGCCATGGGGTCGCCCTCCCTCTCCTGAACCTGGGTGCACTGCCACAAAAGCGGGTCAAAGACCTCCTTCACTCCATCAGGGTGAATCTCCATACCGGTCTCCTCCTTGGGGCTTGCAAGTGGCAATGCAGTATAGTGTACTTGGTAGGGGAGGGAGTGGCATGTGGTAGCAGCAGATGCCCTCTGATGTCTGGTGACAACAGCCTGCTTTCTGTCCTTGCTCAACCCATCATGTCGCTTGAGAGCAGTCTTATGAAGGAGGCATTCAGGAGTGCCCATCATAGGCCAAAGGGCTGCCACCTGCAAAAGCCTTCCCACAAACTAGCAACACACTTACCAATCTTCCTCCTTCTGCTTGGAGGAGAAACAAGCTCACAATAACAAGGAATGGGCCAAGACTAGTGGAAGCATCCCAGGCATTCATGCTCTGACCCTGGCAGAGAAGGAAGCCCTGGAACTGGCTGGATTTCAGAGTAGCTTATTGAACAGCTCCACCAGATTAGCCTAGGCACCAGAATCCCACCTTTAGTAGCACAATACTTGCTTGGGGAGAGCCATGCCAGGTATTGTACCTCTCCTCTGCTGCAGTGTAAGGGTTCCTCACAAGTGCAAGTAATCATTTCTTCAATGGGAAGCTCTGTTCCCGAGAATCCAACACCCAGAACCTTCTCCTTGCTACTCCCTTTTGGACACATGTTACTGTCCCTTTGTGTCCCTTGAAGATCAAGCTCCATTCCCCACCTCACCTACCCCCTCAACTTTGGGATTCCGTGTGAGTGCATCCCCTCCCTACTTTTTGGCCACTCACCACCTCCTACCTCACTCTTTCAAGCCAAGTAAAATTCTGGCCGCTGGTTGGAAAATCCGCCAATGTTAGTGAAAATATTAAAATAAGTCACCAAAAACATTAGGTATATTTTTAAACAAATGTTATTTAAAGTTTTTCTGTCTAACATGTATAGAAAGTACAGAAATCATTCTCCTCTACATAGTATTTTAAACTTGGACACCAGTAAAGAATAACTGGCATTCTAAACTATGAGACTGAGCTTTTTGGGGGAGGAATTTTGATGTTTTGACATGCTACAACGAGGGATGCTGGCTGTGCTTGGGGAACCCACAAGTTCAGGAAGCAGAAATAAAAAACCAAAAGTGCTGGTAAAACTCAGCAGGTCTAGCAGGATCAGTGGAGAGAGAAACAGAGTTAATGTTTTGAGTTGTTGGATCCTTGGTCGCTAGTTTAGTTGGACTAATGGATCGGGGTTGAACGCTTGTTTTGGGATGGCAAAGTTGGTACCATAGAGATAGCAGACCAGCAGATGGTTTTTATGTAGAACACATCCTATTTATTCACAAAGGAACTCAGCAGCTACACTTGTGTACTTACGACTAAAACCCTGCATCTACATTACAGACTCTTACTCTAGACTACTCACTATTGACTGCTGACTACAGACTATTAAAGTAGCCCATGCTACTCTGTTATTGGATAATAATATCATGTGGCCTTCTATTATAACATTCTTCTTAAAGGTATATTACACATCAGATTACCACATTCCTCCCCCTTTACTCAGAAATATATTTTACAGTTACAATTACCATCCTTATCAAAATATCAAATTATTCACACAGATAAGTAATTTACAAATTCAGTCTTTCTGGGGGCTCCCTTATGTGTGTAGAACATTTCAGCTCTACAGCTTCAGATGTTTTGTCAGGAACCTGCTTTTCTGGTGTTTTGCAAATATCAGGTTCTTCAGTGGGCACCTGCAAATCTGTTTCCTCAACTCTTGCAGGTACAGCCAATCTTACAAGCACACCTATACTCAGTTGAATTATTTCAACAGGAGATGTTGACACAGTCTTGAATGCTGGAGGAATTATTTCCTGATACTTTGTTTCTCTTCTTATATGATCTGTATGTCTGCATATGATTTGGTCTTTTACCTTTGTGTGGTAAGATAGAGGTCCAGTGACTTCTCTTATTTCACCTGAAAACCACTTATGTCCTTCATTGAAATTTTTCATATATACCGTCTCTCCTACGGTAAACTTCCTGTCACAGCGCTGCCAATCATGTATAATTTTCTGACTTCCCTGACTCCTTTCCACCTTGCACCCTAAATTTGGCATTACTAAGCTTAATCTCGTTCTGAAACAGCGATTCATCAACAATTCCGCAGGTGTGACACTTGTTGTGTGGAGGGGTGGTTCTAAAATGGAAAAGAAATGTGCGAACTTGGTCGCTATGGAGTCACCAGTTAATTTCTTCATCCCATTTTTTCATGTTTGAACTGCTCTCTTGGCCAGTCCATTCAGAGAAGGATGGTATGGTGAAGTTTTTAATGAGTAATACCTTTGAGGCTGATAAACCGTTGAAGATCAGCACTCCTAAATACCGTGCCGTTGTCTGATACGGCCACTTCTGATTGTCTGCTGATGGCAAAATTTTGCCATAGCTTGTCAATTGTAGCAGAACATGTCGGTGACTTTACCTCATATATGCCCATCCATTTTGAGTGAGCATCATCATTAAGGAGAAATATTGTTCCCAATAAAGATCCCCCATAATCAATTTGCAATCGCATCCATGGACTTCCTGGCCACATCCACAGGTGTAACAGAGCTGTTGAAGGTAACTTTTGCACTTGTTGACAGTGCATACAAATTCTCACAAAGCTCCCTATTTCTCCATCCATTCCAGACCACCATAGATAGCTGCATGCTATGGTCTCCCTTCGGGGAATACCTGGATGTGCACTATGTAAATTAGTTAACAAAGGCTTTCATCCTTTTGCAGGAACAATCACTCAAGCTCCCCACGACAAGATACCATCCTGGCTAGTTAGATCTTCTGTAAAAGACGGTTTCATTTCGTCAGATTTCTGTTCTTGTGACCAACCGTGAAGAACTTGTTCTCATACTTTGGATAAGATTGGGTCTTGACTTGTCCAATCTCTGATCTGTCTGGCACATACCAGTGATGAAACTAAGAAGTTCAATAATAAAATGAGTTCTTGAGGAGCTGGAACATCCTCATCACTTTCTTTCAAAGGCAAACGACTAAGTGCATCAGCGTTTGCAATCTGCTTTCCAGGCCTGTGATGAAAGTATATTCATACGCTGCCAGAATTAATGCCCATCTCTGTATTCTTACTGAGGCTATGGGTGATATGGCCTTGCCCTCGCTGAAAAGTCCTAGCAAAGGCTTATGGTCTGAAACAATACTAAAATGACAACCATATACATACTGGTGAAATTTCTTGACACCAAAGATAATTGACAAGCCTTCTTTTTCTACCTGTGAGTATGCCTTTTCCGCTGTGTTGAGCATTCTTGATACATATCCAATAGGCCGTTCTGAGCTATCGTCCCTTTGATGGGAGAGCACTGCTCCCACTCTAAGGAGATGCATCACATGTCAGAGCTAACTCTTTTCTTTACTCAAAATGTACCAATAGAGTGGATGAATGCAACAGCTGTTGCACTTTTGTGAAAGCTTCTTTCTGTGGTGTTTGCCAAGAGCCACATTGGTTTCTCTTGAGTAGGTAATACAAGGGTGCCAGTTCTGTCGACAGATTAAGCAAAAAGCATCCAGAGTAATTGATCATCCCCAAGAATGATTTGAGATTGGAGGTGTTCCTTGGTGCTGGTGCCTCTCTAATGGCTCTCACTTTTTCTTCAACTGTGTGGAGGCCCTGTGCACCTACCCTCTGACCTAAATAGACTCTTTCACTGCCACCTGTGAAAAACACCTCAAAACTTCTTCCAAGTTTGTCAAACGCTCCTTTTCAGTGAGTCCTGTCACTAGAACATCAATTAAATAAACTGCTACATGAGGCAATCCCTGAAGTAAATTGTCCTCTGGAATATGGTGTACACAGAGGCTACATCAAAAGGCAAATGGGTATATTGGTACAATCTTTTGTGTGTATTAATTGTGATCAATTTCTAGAAGGCCTTCTCTAGCTCCAATAGTTGGTGAGCATGGATCATATCAAGCTTTGTGTAGGCGGTTCCACCTGCCAACTTAGCATACAGGTCTTCAATTTTTGGTATAAGGTGTCTGTCCAACTTAGCCACTTTATTGACAGTTAATTTGTAGTCTCCACAAATTCGAACACTTTGGTCAGGCTTAAATACTGGGACTATTGGTGCTGCCCATTCCAGAACTGCACAGGTTGTATCACTCCAGTTTCTCTAATCTATCCAATTTAGCATCTACTTTTTCCCACATTACCTAAGGGTCTGGTCTCACCTTCATAAATCAGGAGGTAGAGTCTGGATCAACATGAATTTGTGCTTGTGGTCCCTGGATCTTCCCAAGTTCATCTTGGTAAACTGAGGCATTTTTTTGTAGTAGCTCAGGCAGTCCGCTGGCTCTCAGTTGGAAGATCATAGTCCAATCCAATTTAATTTCTTTCAGCCAGTTTCATCCAAGGAAGCTTGGCCCCTCATCTGCTACCACCATCAAGGGTAATTTCACTGATTGACTTCCATACTGTACAATAATCCTGCTTATGCCTTTAATTTTGATGTCTTCTCCCATGTAAGTTTTCAATTTGGCACCTGTTTCTTCCAAATTTAATTTACATTCCCCATGATTCAAGCATTTAAAAGTATGCTCACCTATTGCCGTAGAGGAAGCTCCTGCATCCACCTCCATTCAGATAGGCCTATTCTTCACCCTCACAGTTACACAGATTGGTTCTGTTCTACCTACCTTTAAATTATACAATGAATAAATATTGAAATCTGTTACCTCAGGCTCCTCTTTGTTATGAATCTCATGGGGTTTTCTCTTTTGATTGAAAGTCTGCCTGATTCTATCCTTGCAATGTCTCATGAGGTGTCTGTTTCGATGACAGTAAAAAACATTTGACTTTTTTAAACTTTGATTTATTACAAGGTTGTCTGCTTCCACCTCTGTTACCTTTATTCCATGTTTTTGCTGCAAAGTCATTTATTTTTATTGGCTTGAAAGCTGTGGCTGCTTCCCCCTTCTCATCAGAGCTGTGCATTTTTGTGCTCTTTTTTGGCTGAGGCTCCCTACCCAACATGGAGGATGGTGCCATTTTGCGTTCCCCATATGGCTTTCGAGTCCCTCACTGCAGCTTCCATAGCCAGTGCTATTTCCTGTGCCTTCTGAAAATCCAAATTTGTTTCAGACAGTAATTTCTTCTGAATCACATTTTTATTTATACCGCACACCAAACGATCTTTATGCATTATATTTATAGATATACCAAACTTGCAATATTCGGTTGACTGTTTTAGACTTGCCAGCTAACAAGCAAATGCCTCCCTTGGGCTCTATTTCTTAAGTTAAATTTGATCTGTTGAATTGTTATTTGGGGCTTGGGTTGATAGTGATTCTTCACAAGGTTCAGTAAATTATCAAAACTTTTCAAATCCGGGCACTGGGTGCCATTAAACTTCGGATCAATCCTTAAGTCTTACTCCCACATGTGGATAAGAGGATCATGCGCCTCTTCCCCTCCCCCGCAATGTCATTAGCTTGGAAAAAGAATGTGAGGTGTTCAACATAATGAGACCAATCATCCAGCACTGGATCTAAAGGATCAACTCTTCAAAACTGCGGCATGCTTTGAGGGGCAGGCTTCGATGATTAGGACAGAAATTCTACTCACAATCACTGTGCGAGGTATGGCCCGAATTCGGTTCAATTGATTTCCTTCCTCACTTTTCTTGCTTTTTTTCCCCTCCCCTTCCTTGCTTTTTTCACGTTGCTGCCAGTTTGTTGGATCCTTGGTCACTAGTTTAGTTGGACTAATGGATCCGGGTTGTATGTTTCTTTCGGGATGATTGAGTTGGTACCATAACAATAGCAGGTCAGTAGATAGTTCTTAAGTAGAACACATTCTATTTATTTACAAAGGAGCTCAGCAGCTACACTTTTGTACTTACAACTAAAACTCTTTCTCTACATTACAGGGTCTTACTCTAGACTACTGACTACAGACTACTAAGGTAGCCTGCGCTACTTTGTCATTGGATAATAAGATCATGTGTTCTACTATTATAACTTTCTTCTTAAGGGTATATTACACATCAGATTACCACATGAGTCCAATGGCTCTTCTTTGGAACTTTGTTTTTTGTTCAAGGTTTTTCAATAGCTCTTTAAATGAGGCATGACATTAGAAAGAAAGACTTGCATTTATGTAGCACATTTCATGACCACAAGATATCCCAAAGCACTTTACAGCCAATGAAGCACTTTTGAAGTGTAGCTATTGTACTGTAGGAAACAGGTAGTTTTGTGCACAATGTGAAATTGACTGAATAATCTTGCCTGTGATGTTGATTGAGGGCTAAATCTTGTCCAGGGCATCAGAAATGACTCTTCTTTTCTTCTCTGAAGTAATGCCAGGGATTTCTTGGGCAGAAAAGATAAGGCCTCGGTTTAATACCTCATCCAAAAGGCACCATCTCAGAGTGCAGTTGTGTACTGGAATGTTGGTTTTTGTACTCAAGTTCTGGAATGATACTGAACAGACAACCTTCTGATTCAAGAGCAAGAGTGCTATTCAGATTGAGGCACTGCTGACACAACACAGCAAATTCTAGGTCTCCTGCCAATTATAGTAGGTGTGTGTGTGATGCTGCAGCTTCAATGTTTAAAGGACTTTGTGAAAGGAAATTGTACAACGGTCAAGAGAGAGCCATCTGTCGAGTGATGGAATCTCAATGAGGGAGGGTTGGCACACAATTCTTTGATGCATCCCTGAACATCATGCTGTGGGCTTCAAGGGTCTGCAGAGAGATTCTGTTCTGAACAAGTGGGAGAAAGAAGCCTCCCTTGGAGACTAAGCAGATGTGGCAGAAATTGGCAAAGGAGGTGAACAGCATGTGTGGTGCTTCAGTCCTGGATACAGTGTCACAAGAATTTCAATGACCTCATCATGGTTGGAAAAGTAAGTGGCCTGGCACATTCAAGTGCCCCAGCATTCTCCTGAGCAGCACACCTCATGCCAACGTGCCTTGCAGCTGCACTCATTCCTCTCTTTCAAGGCATCTCCCCATCTGCCAATCTGACCAGCCAAGTTCATCTTATTGCCATGTCACATCCATCCCTCAAGGTGACACTCCACAAAAGTGTCTTTCTATCCTCTCAACACATTGCATTTTTCACACTCATAACTCCCTTCTTTCCCTCCATGCATAAGGAAGAGGGACAGAGAACCCAGGATGGACCTCCAGCCATTGCAACTCTGCAGCTGCAGTAAACAACACACTGGAAAGTCTCACCATTGGCTACCTAGTGACAGAATTAGATATTACAAAGCCACATAACATATAACATTCACTCATGTTGACTTCATGTCTGCAGGCAATGAAAAATATTCTGCACAATGAAAACTCAGGACCCTCTCACCTTGTCCTTTCTCATTCATGCCTTTGATCTTCCACATGTCACTTGGGTGAAGGTTCGAAAGGAGGAGTAACATTCCTCAGAGAAGGTCACAGGCTCTTAGGAAGCACCCTCCATCAGCTCAGGTACAGACACCTCAGTGAGTTCTCCAAAACAGTTAGTTGGTGAAGCGCACATCCCAATTGAGCAGGGATTGGAGAAGGGGACATGAAAAGGACTATGCTGGTGCAGAGCAGAAAATGTGTGAGGTTCTGTCAGTATTGCCAGAGGCACTGTGCGAGATTTGAGGAGTCCATCTCCATCAGGAATGTCATGATATCTCATGATGGACTTCGCAATGATGTCTACCTCCATGGAAAGAGCAGCTACCTGCATGCAGCATCAGACATGCCAGCCAACTGCTGGCATTGACCAGTGGCCTCCACACTGTCTGCCAGTTTAACTAGAATGGAAGAAAGTCTTATCTTGTCCATTCAGAACTGCTTTAAAGTGTTCCCTTGCTCTTGACCAGTAGTGAAGGCATGGGTCGGCCATGAGAGGGGAGAGGGAGAAGCGAGATATGGAAGTGGGGATTCTGCTCAAAGCACTTTCATTTCTCACCTCAATACCCCCCCTCCCCCACCCTAAAACTATTCTAATCATCAGATTTCCAGAGGACTTCATCCATGAACATCTGAGAAGTTAGAGCAGGGGAACAAGCTCCAGCTTTACTGAAGACATAAGGATAGCAACACACAAGAGCAATATGGAAAAAGTAAGATAATCTGTAATTTCACTAGGTAAATTACTTGCGTTGTATTGTCACTTTTTTTTTAGTTTTAATGCTATGCACCATAAATTTGAGTTTAAGTTCCATTGTTTGGTCATCCCTATTGTTGTCTGTCTCTGGCTAAGTGAGCTTCAGCCTTGGCGGAAATAATAGAAGATGAGTAATGTGTGCCAGTGAGACGGATGGATTGTTGATAGTGGGAATGTTTTGTGCTGGGAGCTGAGGGGTTTGGTCATTGGGCAAAACACAGTGGCTTCCACATTGGTGGCCTAGATGGCAGCACTGCCACAAATTAGCTGAAGATTGCTGAATGACTCCATCCTGGACATCTGAAGCAGCCAAGTGATCTATTGTAGGTACCCTTGCCTCCTCCTCATTCTGTCCTTTCTGTTGCTCTTTTTCTTCCTTCCTCTTCCTCCTGCAGTTCCAGTCCTCTGTACAGTACTAAGCTGTGCAGGGTGCAGCAGACCACTCTTATCCTGAACACCTTGGCTGTCTGAAAGGCTTCTCAGATCTGTCCTGGTGCCTGAATTATATGATTAACATTACAATGGTTTGCTCAATGCCCACTCTAGTGCTCATGAGGATTCTGTTGTACGTTTTCCGGGCATCGGTGTTAGGGCTCCTCACAGGTGTCACCAGCCATGTCCCCTAAGAGGGTGGCTCTGGTCTCCAAGGAGCTAACTGCTGACTCTGCTTGGAGGTGCAAGTATCAGTGGGAGACTTGACTGGTGCAGAATGATGGGATGATGACAACTTCCTGGGCACCTTGCACAGATATACATGATGATCTTTCAGAGGTTATAAACAGGCTGAAAATTGGAGTGGAATCCGTTTTGGTGGTTAAACCTTGTTGGTGGATTTGAGGACTCTTTGCCATAGGTATGCAATAAATGACTCCATGCCACAGCAGCAAATCTAAAACCCCTCTCTTTTTGACTGAAGTTCCTGGGACAGAAACAGTTAGAGACAGCCAGAATTAAAATTGCACAAGCAAATAAATTGCTTCCTTTTTATCACTCTTGTTGCAGACTCCCTCTGTTGGAGGTGCAAGTATCTGTGGGAGACTTGACTGGTGCAGAATGATGGGATGATGACAGCTTCCTGGGCACCTTGCACAGATATACATGATGATCTTTCAGAGGTGTGTGGTAGTTCCAAGTGAACAAAATGTACATTGCAATTTTTCAAAGCATCACATCCCTCTTCTCCTTGGTAAATGAGAGACAAAACATGTTTCAATGATTTGCCTCCAAAGTATAAACAATAAACAGAAGCATAATTTGAACATTAACTTTATTACACATTCCAACTTTGTATTAATTAAGCAATGCACTTAGTCATATACAATGAGATGAAAGATTTGTTCGCCAACTGAAAATATTTCACTTTGTAATATAATCACTTAATTATGTATTCTCTCACAAGCAGGATATCAGGTTTGGACTCATTTAACTCATGTTCTTCATTCGAGATGTCAATGTTGGAATGCTTACAAATGGTGTTTTCAGTGCTTTGAAGAATGACGTGTTTTGTGTGATGATTCATGAACCACACTTAGCAGTGACCATTGATCCTTTTGTGTTGGTCACAACAAATGGCTGGATTGTCATAAAGGATTGTTTGCTTTCCAACATGACCATCATATTTCACAAACACGTTATCTCCTGGCTTTTGTGGTGTAGCCCTGAATTTCATGCTTCGCTCTGCATTTACTCTCATTTGATCTTTCTGTTGTCGACTGCATTCACATACATGTTGATCATTATCTCCATGGGGTTGCTTAGGGCGATGTGTATGCATAGGATATGCAAAAATAAGCGTAGCTGGAGGCTTTCCAGTAGTTGAGTGAGGGGTCACTCTGTAATTGCATAAAGTGAGACAGCTCTTGCTTCCATGACCTGCTGTACACGTTTTCCAAGGTATGCATAAGTATCTTGACTTCTCCATTAGCTCTTGGCCAACAGGATATGATGTTTTTGATGAGTGAAACCTAGGTAGGTTGCTAATTTATTGAACTCATCGCTGCTGAATAGGGGCTCATTGCCACTTCTCACTGTTTGAGGGATTCCAAGCAGGGCAAAAATCTTGTCAAGCTTTGGGATGACTACTTTCGTTGAAGGAGACTTAACTATTTCCACTGTTTTTTTTACCCTCTCATTCTTGATCCTTTCATGAGTGGGAACAGTTTCTCCCTGTCTACCCTGTCCATACGCCTGATGATTTTGAACACTTCTATCAAAATTCTTCTCAGCCGCCTTTTCTCCAAGTAAGAGTCCCAACTTCTCCAATCTGTCTTCTGAACCAAAGTTTCTTATCCCTGGAACCATTCTCATAAATCTTTTCTGCATGCTTTTTAATGCATTTACATCCTCACTAAAATGCAGCACCCAGAACAGTACGCAATACTCCAGCTGAGGTCTAAATAATGTCTTAAGTTCTAACTGTGTCTTATATCTCTATTATAACCACAGCATCATAATTCCACACGGCAATTTGCACCTGTAGCTCACCTGTAGTTCAAGAATGTTGCTGGTTTCCATAGGAATCGCGTAAGTGATGGCAATCATGAGCAGATCATTTGCTGTGTGGAAAACTGATTAACGTGTCACATTCTCCAGATATGACATAAAATTCAGGTGTCTTCAAATGAGATTGGCATTTCAAAAGTCCTGAGAATTTTTGGTGGTTTTGTCTCTGTAGTAGGGGAAATTTTTCATATTTCCTGGTTTGCAGAGAATGGGTCAATCCTGAAATTTGTTGAACGTTTTGTCTGCAGTGACATTGACAGGTGCTCCTGTATCTATGAGAGCATTTACGTCCTTGCAGCCAATGGTCACTGTCACACATGGCTGGTTGCCATGTCCAAAAGAGGGCACAAAAATATATTCAAGGTCATTTATCTCTATATTCGCTGCATTCTCTCTCTCTCTCTCTTTTGGTGTGGTTGCACTAGTGGCATGCTTCTGTTGGTATTTGTCTTCGTAGCTATTCTGTTGATGAATGGCAAACACAAGCAAAATGAATGTGTTTTCCATAAGCTTTGCACTATTTACCAGTAGCAGGAAGCTCTGTCCATTGTTTGGACAAGTTGCAATTGTTTATGAGACTGCTGTTGCTTTGCAGGTGCTTTCCTGGCTTGTGAGTGTTGGATAGTGTTTACAGGAGTTGAACTTGGAGTGTGGTAGTTACTTTTGGCAACCTCGACTTAGTAGCACTTGACTCTGAAAGTGATATTGTTCTTGATAACTTCAACAACTATTGCAGCTTTCTGTCTTGCTTGGGTGCTTTTTGATGTAGTTGACTAGAGAGACGACCTTTGACTATTTTTGTTCTGATTTCCTGTTCGACATGTTCAACATCACCAAAGCATATTGGGTTGTTAGTTGACTCAAACATGTGCAATATTAGTCAATTGTCTTGTCTGCTTCTTGCTTAGTGAGTTGGAAGACAATTGTTTTGTATTTTAAATTTTTCTTGGGTTTGAAATATCTTGTTAGTGCATTTTTTGCTGAGTCGTAGTCCTTTTGCTCAGGCATAAATGTCTGAAAAATATCTTCCAATTCTTCACTGCCATAGTGGAGAGTAAGGCTTTTTCCTTTTGTCATCTGTGATTACAAAACCTGCCATTGCACTTTTGAAATTTAATGAACACTTTTGCCAATATGGGAAGACAGATGATGGCTCCAGATCCACATAAAAATGTGGTAGATTGGTCATAGACAATGCCCTGTGCATCTGAAATACAGTGATGAAATGTGTTTGTAAAATCTTTCCTGCTTGTTAGATTCGAGCTTATGTGTACTTATTGCAGCGTCAGTGTGTCTATAAGTCTGCAAATTAAAATACTGTCTTTTCTGCAGAAACTAGGCAAAATCCACCAAAAAGATTAATACCTCGAAGGAATGCCTCGTGTTTTGCATCATTCTTATCATCAATGTGAAGTTCTTGGGTCAGAAACAACCAGAGACTGCCAGAATTAAAATTGCACAAAAGCTTCCCTCTTTATGCCCCTTCTTTTTGCAGACTCTCTTAGCTGGTCCAAGTTTGTATGGTAGCTTCAAGTGAACAAAATGTACATTGTAATTTTTCAAAGCACTATAGACCTCATTGATAGCAAAGCGATGTAAGCAGTGACCCTGGAAAATATGGCATCTGTCACAAGGAAGATGCATTTCTGCACAGTAGATTGTGAGATACCACAGATGTCTCCAGCAGATACCTGGAAGGAGCCAGAGGTGAATAAATTCAGAGTGATCTTGCCTGAAAGTGTCAGTACATGCCCACCTGGTCCACCTGGAATTAAATCTTCCAGAAGGCTGTAAATGACAAGAAGTGAAACTCTAAGCCTCTTGAAGTATTGAAGAACAGAACAGAAACAAGAGCACAAACTGTATCCTCATGGCCTGACATATCCCTCACTCTACAATTACCATCAAGGTAGGGATCCAATTCTGATTCAAAGTGGATGTAGAAGAGCATGTCAGGAGCAGCATCAGGAAAACTTAAAAATCTGATGCCAACCTGGCGAAGCTACAGCGCAGGACTGCATGCATGCTAAAAAAAGCAGACGCAGTATGGTATAGATAGAACTATGTGGCTCCACAACAAATGGATCAGATTAAAATGCTGCCATACCCAGTTTTGAATAGTGGTGGAGAATTAAACAACTAATGGGAGAAGGAGGTTCCAAAAACTTTCCAATTCCCAATGATGGCAGGACTAAACAAGGTCAATGCAAAAGATACTGTAGTATTTTGCAACCATCTTAGCCAGAAGCGCTGTGTGGATGATCAATCTCAACCCCCTCCTGATAAGTGGAAAGTAACATTTGCACCACACAAGTGCCAGGCAATGACAATCTCCAACAACAGCGAATCTAATCATTTCCCCTTAACATTCAGTAGCGCTGCCATCAACATCTTGGGGGTTACCATGGACCAGAAACTCAACTATACTAGTCATATAAATACTATAGCCACAAGAGCAGTTCAGAGGCTGGGAATTCTGTGGTTGAGTAACCCAACTCCTGATATCCAAAGATAAAAACAAAAGAACTGCGGATGCTGGAAATCCAAAACAAAAACAGAATTACCTGGAAAAACTCAGCAGGTCTGGCAGCATCATACTCTTTCTTGGACTCGAACTCAAGTTCTGTCTAAGGGTCATGAGGACTCGAAACGTCAACTCTTTTCTTCTCCGCCGATGCTGCCAGACCTGCTGAGTTTTTCCAGGTAATTCTGTTTTTGTCCTGATATCCAAAGCCTGTCCACCATCTACAAGGTACAAGTCAGGAATGTGATGGAATACTCTCCACTTACCTGAATGTGTGCAACTCCAAAAACACTCAAGAAGCTAAACACAATCCAAGAAAAAGCTTCCCACTTGATCGACACCCCAGTCACTACCTTAAACATTCACTCTTTCAACCATCGATGTATAATAACAGCAGTGTGTACCACCTACTAGTTGCACTGCAGCAACTCACCAAGACTCCTTTGTTGCTACTTTACAAACTGCGACCTCCACCACGTAGGAGAACAAGGGCAGCAGATGCATAGAAATACTACCACTTGCAAGTTCCCCTCCAAGTCACACACCATCCAGATTTGGAAATATATTGCTCTTCCTTCACTGTTGCTGGATCAAACTCTTGGACTGCTTTTCTGATGGCATTATGGGTGTTCCTATATCTCATGTACTGCAGTTGTTCAAGAAGGTGGCTCACCACAACCTTCTCAAGGGCACTTAAGGATAGGCAATAAATACTAGCCTTGCCAGGGACCCCCACATCAAATGAACATTTCTTTTTGAATTGATAGGACTAATGAACTGGGACAACAGTTTAGTTCTAGTTATATCTCCAATACCAATATTTCTGATTAATCTTTGCAGAAATGAAGTATAAATTCAAATCAATGAACAGTAAAGACACAAGGGGCTGAATCTTACCTATGTCAGGCAGGCTGGGCGGGAAAGGGCGGGGCGGGCGTGGAGCCGATCGCCACCCACAATTGGCTGTATGCTGACATTTTACATGGGTGGGCCAATTAAGACCCATCCTGCGCGACGCATGGCCGGCAGTGCTCAACGCTACCTGTGCAGGCAGGGGGGAGGAGGGAGAGTCGGGGCCTGCGGTCTTTCGCGCACATGCGCGAAGGAGCACAACAATCCCCCTGAGGCACGGAGCTGCCTCAGGGAGATTAAGTTGATAGTAAAACTTCTTAATAAAGGAGGAAGAAAATTATTTAAACATCCCATCATGAGACAGTGTCACATGAGCTAGGACATGTTTATGAACTGTGCAAGATTTAATTAATTATTTTATAAAACCTTCAGAAAACCTCATCCCACCTGTGGATGAGATTTCCTGAAAAACGCGAAGGCCACTTGGGCTCTTCGCCTGCCCACCGACTCAATTCTGTCGAAGGGTCATGAGGACTCAAAACGTCAACTCTTTTCTTCTCCGCCGATGCTGCCAGACCTGCTGAGTTTTTCCAGGTAATTCTGTTTTTGTTCTGGTGTGAGCCCGCTGAACAAAATATCTAAATGACGCCTGATGCCGTCAGGACACACGCCCGACGTCATCGCACGTCATTTTGTGCGTTGACGTGTCAGGCCCGTCCCTGCACGCCAATGGCAATATTCTGGCCCAGGATTTAATGAGGAAACATTCTTTGCAATTTATAACAGACTGCTGTATCTTTGTTCCATTCAAAACTTATGTTGAAATTCCCATTAAGTTATCCCTCGGAGGTTGATTTGCTTATTTTCAGTCAATTTGTTAAGAGAAATACCAAAAGGAAGGAAAATTTTTATTCCAAAAAAATTAGCCTCAGGTCATCCTTGAGCATTCTTTCCTTGCTGGCCACATGCAACAGTGAAGTATTTTAACCTAGTTTGATCTGGGAGTCGTTCTGTCAGTTTTTCATTAGCTGTAAAGAAGAATTAATTTACAATTATATAATTTTGTTTAATTTTAAGATATTGTATAAAATTGAGGAGGAAAATTATTTTGGAAGCAGTGCTATGCAAGCCATCAATGAGAAAACTTGAACAGTAGATCTGTCTACAGTTAAAGGTAAGTGAGGGGAGGAGAGGAAACTTCTACATGATCCTATGTTCCATTCCCTTAACATGAAGATGCTGTGTGACAATGCAGACAGCACCATGTTAGTGAATGCCTGCTACACTGGCTGCGGCCATAATGTTTCTTTCCTGAATCAGCCAGCTGCTTCCACCATCTTTAAGCCACTATAATTAACCAGAGGTTGGCTGCTTGTTGACAATTGAAACCTGCTCTACATGTGGCACTTTAACCAAAGGACTCCAAGACCAGAGGAATCAGCTGAATTATTTCTCACTTATCTGTATTGTCTTGCTAGCTCTTGCAGTTACTAGCCAATGAAAGATGAGCTCATCCCAACCGCATCATTGTTGGGGTCTGGGATGAGAAGATCTCCGGTTTTATTCAGACCAAGGACGACCTCACTTTAGGTCAAATGGTTCAATACGTGAGGCAGAGTGAGCTCAGAGAAATAAATCAGGCTATAATTCATCATGATTCCGAGGCTCTAAATAATTCCATTAACTGCGTAAGGCCATGGGCAGTGGCCCCACCCACTCAAAAGCCTGCCAAAACAGGCAAAAGGGCGGGAAATCCCACAGCATCCACTTTGAGATACTTACATTGCGGTGTAAAGAAACAAAACAGGAGCCAAGATTGTCCAACAGGGGGCAAAGAGTGCTTCCAGTGAGGGAAGATTGGACATTTCAAACACTTCTGCAATTTTAATCGTGGAAGAAGACAAGAAAATATTTATGAGAATACCTCCATTCAAGAAATTTGAAATCAAGAAAAATGCAAAATTGCAGAGTGTCATGAGGTTATGCCCCTTTATTTTTGAAAATATGACTTTTCAATTTTTAGCTGACTGGAAATTTTGCAATTTAAAAGGGGACAGAACAAACTATTTAAAAATGCAATGCCATCTTCCAAGAATAAGATGAAAGAGCAAAGAAGACACCCTCAGGGGATTGTGAAGAGAGGGACATTTCTATAATTCAAAGATCCATTGAAATTTGGCACTGTGTAAGGAACGGACACTAAAATGTAAATTGCTGTACATTTAAACAATGGCTGCCACAGACAGACACACCCAAAGCCCTTTAGAAATATGCAATGGGTGAAGTATATCATTCCAGGCTGCAGTTACTGAGGAGAGATTGCAAGTGACGCAGGTAGTGTCAAGAAAGTTTCTCAGCAGAGGAAAAAGACTGAATAGTTGCACTCTCTCCCTCTCTCTTTTGGAACAAGTGTCTTAACCATTTTGGAAGACAATTTAACTAGCGATCTATCAGCAAACTGAGATCTCATAATAATTGGAACATCTTCTACACCTGACTGCACCCATGAAACCAGCTGATTCAAATCAGCTGCAGCATTTATCAATTTACACCCCATGGACAAGCATAAGACTTAACCATATACTCTTTTCACTTTTTTTTATTGGACTCTAACTTCCCTCATTTATGATATCTGTGTGTGTGAGAGTCATGTTTTTATTATTTTTTCTCAGGATTAATGGTTAATAAATTTTCTCTTTCCCTTTTTGCTCACTGCATAAACAATCAAATACATACTGAAATGGGCAAAGGCAGATTCTCGTGAAAAAAAAACTTTAACTTTGTTGCGACCAACCGGGGAGGCTAAATAGAGATGAGCCAGTTCATTCCTTCTCACCTGATCAGAACACAAGAGTTTCTAGGAGAAGTCAGTTGTCTTAATCAAAACTACTGGCCAGTTGTAGTGCAAGTTAAAGGTTTGACACCAACTTTAGAATTGACTCTGGAGCTAGCCAAGTGGTTATGGTAGTGGGTTTGTAACCCCAAGATCAAAAATTCAAATCTCACAATGGCAAACTATGAAACAATGTAACTTCATCTGAAACAGATGGAAATGGGTTTGTACTCGAAACAGTTACTTTTGCTTGGCCTAAATAGCCAAGTGGTTATGGTACTGGGTTTGTAAACCCAAGATCAAAAAGTTCAAATCTCACAATGGCAAACTATGAAACAAGGTAACTTCATCTGAAACAGATGGAAACGGGTTTGTACTCCGCCTTCTGAAAAAAAGACTCTGGAGCTAGCCAAGTGGTTATGGTAGTGGGTTTGTAACCCCAAGATCAAGAGTTCAAATCTCACAATGGCAAACTATGAAACAATGTAACTTCATCTGAAACAGATGGAAATGGGTTTGTACTCGAAACAGTTACCTTGACTCTGGAGCTAGCCAAGTGGTTATGGTAGTGGGTTTGTAACCCCAAGATCAAGAGTTCAAATCTCACAATGGCAAACTATGAAACAATGTAACTTCATCTGAAACAGATGGAAATGGGTTTGTACTCGAAACAGTTACTTTACCGTCTGGTGTGGGCGGAGCTCACTTCGTTCTGCGCTCGGACGGGGTCCGTGTACTGGCATTTTAATAACCTGTTGTTGGAAGACCAGCGGTTCCTGGACTCGTTCCGTCGCTTCTGGGCCGGCTGGAGAAGGAAGCGGGGAGGCTTCCCCTCCTTGAGGCTATGGTGGGACGTGGGCAAGACTCACGTCCGAGTTTTCTGTCAAGAGTACGCGAAGGGGTCGACAAAGAGACGCAAATCCAGGGTCGAGGAGTTGGAGAAGGAGGTGCTCGACCTGGAGGCACGTCTCCGTCAGCCCGACGCGGACCCGGCCCTGCGGTCGGTGTACGATGAGAAGAAGGGCGCGCTGCGGGACCTGCAACTGGTCGGGTCTCGGGGCGCGTTCGTGAGGTCGCGGATCTGTTTCCTTAAGGAGATGGACCGTGGCTCTCCCTTCTTCTACTCACTGGAAAAAAGGCACGGGGTCCGTAAGCAGCTCTTTACGCTGCTGGCCGATGACGGATCCCTTGTCTCGGATCCGGAGGGCATCAGGGCCATTGCCCAAGATTACTACACTGCCCTGTTCTCTCCGGATCCGTCCAGTGAGGAAGCTTGCAGAGTTTTGTGGGAGGATCTGCCGCAGGTCGGCCAGGAGTGCGCCGGAAAGCTTGACTCCCCTATAAGTCTGGGGGAGCTGACCGGCGCACTCGACGGTCTTTCTAGGGGCAAAACCCCGGGACTAGACGGGCTGACCGTGGAGTTCTTCAGGGCGTTCTGGGACGTCTTGGGGAGCGACTTCGCGGGGGTCCTGGGGGAGAGCATTGCTACCGGGGAGATGCCCCTTTCGTGGCGCAGGGCCGTGATTGCCCTGCTGCCGAAGAAGGGGGATCTCCGCCTTCTTAAAAACTGGCGCCCGGTCTCCCTCCTCAGCACGGACTACAAAATCTTCGCCCGAGCCATGTCTTCTCGGCTCGGCACCGTGCTGGACCACATGATCCACCCTGACCAGTCCTACACCGTCCCGGACCGAACCATTTATGATAACATCCATCTGGTCCGGGACATCATCCACCTTTCCCAGAGGGCTGGTCTGTCGAGCGCCTTCCTGTCTCTCGATCAGGAGAAGGCGTTCCACAGGGTGGATCACGAATACTTACTCGGAACTCTGCGAGCTTTCGGGTTCGGGACGCATTTTGTCGCCCGGATCCGACTTCTGTACACCGCCGCGGAGTGTCTAGTGAAGGTTAACGGGTCCCTGACGGCGCCCCTTCGCTTTGGGAGAGGGGTATGTCAGGGCTGCCCCCTGTCTGGCCAGTTGTATTCTATTTGCGTGGAGCCTTTCCTGCGCCTCTTGCGGAGGAGGTTGTCGGGATTGGTTCTGCGCGGGCCGGGCATCGGGGTGGTCCTTTCGGCTTACGCCGATGACGTGCTCCTTATGTTTAGTGACCCGGCTGACCTGCGGAGGATGCGCGAGTGCCAGGAGGTCTACTCTGCTGCTTCTTCTGCCAGGATCAACTGGGGTAAATGTTCTGGACTCCTGGTCGGTCAGTGGCAGATGGATCCCCTACCCGAGGAGCTCAGGCCTTTCACCTGGAGCAGGACCAGCCTCCTCTACCTGGGGGTCCATCTCTGCCCCGCTGAGGAATCCTGGCCGGCAAACTGGCAGGAACTGGAGACGAAAGTCACCGCTCGCCTGCGGCGCTGGACAGGACTGCTCCGAGTGCTATCTTACCGAGGTCGAGTTCTGGTCATAAACCAGCTGATCGCCGCCATGTTGTGGTATCGGCTGGTCACTTTGACCCCTCCCCCGGACTTTGTCACAAGAATCCAGAGATTGTTAGTCAACTTCTTCTGGGACAAAAGATTGCACTGGGTCGCTGCCGAGGTTCTGAGTCTCCCGCTTAGGGAGGGTGGTCAGGCGCTAGTGTGCCTACGCACACAGGTGGCGACTTTCCGCCTTCAGACCCTGCAGCGATACCTCTACGTCGAGCCTCCTCCTAGATGGTGTGCCCTGATGACGTATTTCTTCCGTCAGGTGCACGGCCTGAATTATGACGTGCAGCTCCTGTTTATAGAACAGCTGGGCCTCGGTGGCTCCTTGCAGGCGTTGCCCGTCTTTTACCAGGACCTGATCAAAGTCTGGAAAGTGGTCGCCTCGCGACGCAGCTCTCCCCCGTCAGGAGTAGCGGCTATCGTCAGAGAGCCGCTGCTCAGGAATCCGCCCCTCCGTCCTTTTCAGTGGTTGGCGGAGAGGAGGGCTGTGGCCGCAGGGGTGACCAGGATCGGGGACGTGCTGGGTGGCGGAGGACTGGGCTGGATGCTCCCGCAGGAGTTGGCGCGACGCGCGTCTGTGAGTGTCCAGGTCGCAGCCGATGCCATCCAAGACCTGAGAACGGTCGTGCTCGGACCCGACGTTATTTTGGGTCTTGAGGTGGCCCAGGTGCGCGGTGGTCTTCCGTCTGAGCGTTCCCCTGTTCGGACGGAATTTCACATTGGCCCCAAGCCCCGAACCCTCCCTCGGGTGCTGGTGCCCCGCAATATGAGCCGCCTCGGGGACATGCCCTCTGTGCCTTTTGGCACGGCAAAGAGGGGCTTTTTGTACGGACTGCTGCTGCACACCTTCCATTTTCTCGCCCTTGTCCGTCGCCCGGACACGCCCTGGCGTGCCTTGTTGCCGTCCGGCGGCGGAGGCCCCCGATGGGAGGCCCTCTACGGAGGTGTCCTCCCCCTTTCTATCGGGGACCTGGGTTGGAGGGTGTTGCATGCAGCAGTCCCTTATAATAAGAGGATGCATAGGTTCACGGACTCTCAGGACACGTGCCCTTTTTGCGGTCTTGTGGAGTCCGTGGACCATGTATACGTAGGGTGTTGTAGGCTGCACTCCCTTTTTAGTTATTTGAAAAACCTTTTATTGATGTTTTGTTTGCACTTCAGCCCCACGCTCCTGATCTATGGGCACCCGGTGCGGGAGGGGGTCGGGAAGGAGGAGGACCTCCTCGTGAACCTGCTCCTGGGCCTGGCCAAGTTGGCCATTAACAGGTCCAGGCAGCGGGCGATCGACGGGGGAGTCCCGCCCGATTGTTTGTCCCTCTTCCGTGGCTACGTTCGCTGCCGGATGTCCCTGGAGAAGGAGCACGCGGTGTCTGCTGGCACTCTCGAGGCCTTCCGTGCTCGGTGGGCACCGCGGGGACTGGGGTGTTTTGTTGACCCCTTTAATCACATTTTGATTTAAAGTTTGTAAGTTTCCTTTAAACTTTGTTCTTGGTTTTACAGCTGACCTGAATTAGGGGCTGTGCCTGATTTATCCCAATTTTGTTGATTTGGTTTTCATTTAAAAGATTATCAAAAGTTCAAATCTCACAATGGCAAACTATGAAACAATGTGACTTCATCTGAAACAGATGGAAATGGGTTTGTACTCGAAAGAGTTACTAGCAGATCATCTCAACTGGCTTCAGCCAATACCTCTTTATTCATCCAATATTAAATTGCAAGGTCCAGATGGCACAAATCTTCCAATCAAAAGCAGGGTCATTGCTCCTCTTGATTACAAATGGCAACAGATAATTGATTCTCTCTATGTTGTTACAAAGACGTACATCCTTATTGAGTGGAGATGTTTGACTGGGGATTCTGGAGAAACCAGATGATGACCAGCATTTGAACAACTTGATGCCTTTCACAGAACAAGCTTTGAAGTTTTATGTAGAATTAATGAATCTTCAGTCGACAGCAGCTGAGGAGGTTTATTTATTCAACAATGATTTCCTTTCCAACACAGAGACACTGTCCACTAGACCCAGGGCAGATATTAAGGTTATGGATCTCTCACTTCTTTATGAAGAGGTGGTGGTTACAGAAGGCATGTGCAGACAGTGGCCATCTGTAAGAAGACCATTTTAACCTGAATTGGCTTCATGGAGAAGGTAAGAAAGAAGAGTTCATTGCAGCTCTGAGTGAGCTGTTGGAGGATGAGATCCTAGAGGTCAATACCTTGTTCGAATCAACAGCCAAACCATATGACGTCCCTGTTGCTTTTTTGAGGAGTCAGCTGCGTTTCTTGTGGCCAAGCAGTGTTCAGATCTTTATTCCATTGAACCTTGTCTGACACTAGTCTACCGCTGGTTAACCATGAAGAGTCTTCCAGGGAGAACAACTTGCCTGAGTCCATAGAGGATCACACTGCCAGAGAGTTGGTAGCACTTATTTCTAGGGCTGAAAGTCAATTGATGCCCATACTTCAGCACCAACTAAAGATCTTCTTCTCACTACAGCTGTTCTTCAGCACAAAAGCCAAGCCAAAATCTTCAGAGCTCTAACGCTTCGGCATCCCATAAAAGAAATTCATCTACAGGAAATTTGCCTTCACATCATCTTAGACACTTGTTCCATTGTAGAAAATAGTGTTGACTTATCTTCATATCCTAAAATATTCTGCCCATTGCCCATGGTGGAGCAGCCTCACACAAAGAAAAGTATGGCAATGTTACCACTGCCTACAGAAAGTAGACATTCTTTCCAAAATGCCATTGGGAAATCATCTCTTCTTCTTTTCCTGAAATGCCTACAGGAATTTTGTCGCTTTTCTTCTCATGGTTCAGGTTCAATGGAATCTTAGATCTTCATTACCTTTATCGTCTTCAATGTAGCAGTGAATGATACATATGTGAGAGTCTTCATTGTAGTTGAAGATCATTCGTCTTCCCAGGTCTTTATCCAGTGTGCTTTGAGGGAACAGAAGATTCCCAAAAGAGTCCCAATTTCTTCTCTTCTAATTCAAGAAAGTTCAAGTGTTGATGTCCGTCAGTCTTCTTTCTTGGGTCAGCCGTCCTTTGAAAAGGGTCTACAGTTGTTACATTTCAGCATTTCTGGATTCTACACTCTGGTTACCAGCAGCCCTGCGAAGCTGCTGCTCCATTTTGTTCATGATAATGTCTGTCAAGCAACAAGAACGCCCACATGGCTCCAAGACATCTTCCCTAAGAGCCGAGAACACTGAGGGAGATTGAATCCCTCATAACAACAACTTGGGGACATTGGAGGAGTAGGAGTTGGGTGGAATCTGTAGCAGTAAAAAGGAATTACAGAAATTCAATGTAAGTTGAAACATGGTTAATATTGATGTAAAGAAGTTGACAGATACTTAGGGGAGGTGTAGTGTAATGGGTTAATAGAATAGTTCTGCTAATGAGTGATGTGGATGACGATGTATCAATGACATCAGCACTCGTGCTAGACTCTCAAGGGAGAGGATGGAACACCCAGCACTCAGGAAAGACATACCTACTCTGTAACCTATCACATATAGTGTAAATAAACCAGTCTAAAGCAAGTACATAATAAGACTACAGTCTATCTAGGGAAGATGGATTGTGCATACCAGAAGCCAGCAACCACAATGAGAGTACACAAAACACTATATGGACAAAATCCTGAAATAAATGAGACCAAAAAAAAAGCCATTCCATTGCGATCTTCCTCAAAAACACTCCGATAATATATATAAAACTGAATGATAAATGTAAATTCAGAGCCAGTGTGCTCATGGTGGAAGTCACGGGCGCTCTACATCTTTATGTGAGTGTGGTTATGTTTTCTGCCTACATCACTAGTGGGGAAATGATGCAATTTATCATTTGAATAAGGCTTTTCTGGTCCCGTTGGCATTGCGCATCATGGTGAGCAGGGGGCACAATATGGTGAGAAGGCCAAAAATTGGTTTTACACCACTGTGAAGCCAGTTTGCGATCATCCACTTCACCCTTCAATGGCGGGCCGTGCTTCCTGCCGCCGCATTTTGGGAACTTCATTTTAATACATTTGCATCTAATTATGAACTCTGCTCACCAGAGTCATGCCCCCATATCAAATTTACCACCCACGTTGGTGTGACTTCAGAACGGTGTGCTTCACGACTACCTTTAAAAGGGGAACTTTGAGGGGAACTTGAAGGTGAGTGCACACAATCTTGCATAGTGCTCATGAACATCATCCATAGGACATTAAGGACGAGGAACCATGCAATTGCAAGGGTTATAGAAACATAGAAACATAGAAACTAGGAGCAGGAGTAGGTCATTTGGCCCATCAAGCCTGCTCCGCTATTCATTATGATCATGGCTGATCATCCAACTCAATAGCTTGCTCCCGCTTTCTCCCCATACCCTTTGATCTCTTTCACCCCAAGAGCTACATCTAACTCCTTCTTGCAAACATATGTGGTAACGAATTCCACAGGCTCACCACTCTCTGAGTGAAGAAATTTCTCCTCATCTCAGTCCTAAATGGTCTACCCCATATCCTCAGACTATGAGGACTGTGCATCCTCCTCACAGCTCACCCTCCCATCCAGCTTTGTGTCATCTGCAAATTTGGAGATATCACGTTTAATTCCCGCATCTAAATTATTAATGTTGTTACAGGCACGTCACTTTTTCCTGGTTGGCTTTCATTGCGGTGCCAGGGCAAGGGCTATAGTGCGGGTCAGGCTGGGTTTGGGGGGCTGCTGGTGGCACCTGGGGGGCAAGGTAGCACAGACTGAAGGAAATACTCAAGTATATGCTGGGGGGAGGAGCGGGGAGGGAAGCACTTGAAAAATCTTTCCATAAGTGAGCATTGTTCCACAGCTGAGCCCGTTCAGCTGCAGCTCCATTGACATGCTTGGAGTCAGGCCTCTGAAGATTTTCTGCCCACTCAAACAACACAAAAGCATGGAAGTG